>NC_090271.1:33500000-33814705 GCF_040414725.1 Anabrus simplex | reverse complement strand
TATCGAGGGACAGCTATTGGAGCTCACTCTAGCGGATAGACCTGAACGGTACTGATTTTGTCATAAGAGCACGTGTATTTTTGTGTGAAGATTTTGGTGTTATTTATGCGTTTTCAGTGAGTTGACATAATTAAATAGTAGCGTGTGTCATTCCTTGATATCTCCTCTCAACATTAGGGGAAAGGTATGTGCTGTGTTTGGCTGCAGTAGTTACGAAGTAGAGAAAAATGCGCGCTCGTTTTTCAGGTTCCCTCGTGACAAGAACATGTAAGTAATATTGCGTTTGCATATATATTCTTCCAGTGACAGAGATTTTTATAGTACTTCATAATCCTCTAACCTGCTCGACCCATGTTTTAACGGGCTTAAAATATAATACGCATATTTTATTGCATAGTGCAGCAGTTAACCTTCAATACCGATGTGTTGTTGTAGGTGTGATCTGTGGGTTTTGAAATGTCACAGAAGCGATTTGGATAAAGTGTACAAGAAAGAAGGGGCGTTACGCTTGTATAAGAATTATAAGATCTGTTCAGATCATTTCCAGGCCAGCGACTTTAAAAATCCTCGACTATACAGCCAAGGCTATGTTACATTTTTACTCTAATTGTACGTAAATATTCCTCAAAGCATCACTATCGACAACATTTTCAAACTTTTCTTTCTTTTATCCCTCTTCTCAGATTAAAGCCGGGATTTTATAGATTTTCTTTCTGTTAGTAGGCTTCATGTTAAGAGGAAAATTGTCCAGCTATTAAATGTTAATTCATTACATCAAATGTGTAAGGAATGTGCCGATATTTTTATTGACAAGTGTCTTAATGTGATGATACATTGTTTTTAAATGAGGAAAAAAGACAAATCCAACCGTAAGATTTCAGGCAGGTATGCTAAAGCTAAAAAAGTAATGCATAAATGAAAGATCAAGCTATTTCACAGCAGTCCATTTCACACCTTGTTTATATGTCTGATTTCAGTCTTTGAATAATAACCTTTTAAATAATTCTTCATTCATTTATCCAGAATTGCTTTAGCAACTTCGAAGTTAATATCTCAATACCACTGTCTTTCTAGACGTAATTTATTTATCCATTTCCGTATATACATTTCCATTGATATTAGAATTTAGCGCGATTTGTTCAGGTCAAGTCACTAGGAGCGCCACCGTCGAATTGTCTCCCATTTTAGCAAGGCGAAATCCGTAAGTGTCGTGTATTGTCTCTACTGTATTTGGTACCAGTAACTACGACTGTAAACTTGATAGTAGGCCCTATATCATTGGCAGTTATTGCGTGAAATAACGTCCTCATATGAAAACGTGTGAGCCAATACATTTCGTCAAAAGCCTGAAAAAGTACTGCATGTCAGTATCTTAAACTGTTCACGACATATTTGGGGTGGATATCTTAGCTAACTAACCCTGCATAATTTGTGAATAACTGTAGATAGGATGTACACCTACTTGGATACCAGAGACCTGCATTATTCGAACTTGTGCTTTGCTACATATGCAACCCCCCTTACACATGAGTGGAACATGTAATCTAAAATGCCCGACTTTGCTCCAATTCTTTCAGCAGGGCTAATGGGCAACGTTCTCGAGACCGATTCTCGTGTGCTGCGTTCTGTGCGACGCGACGTCCCAGTAACTGCGAGTGTAAGCTTGATATTTATCATCAGGAGTTCTCATATCGAAACGTGTGTGACGATAAATTTTGTCAAAAGCCTAGGAAAGCACTGCATGTTGAACTATGAGCTCCTTAATACCATTAACGAAAGTGAAGACAGAATGCCAGTATCTTAAACTGTTCAAGAGTTCTTTCAGGTGGACTTCTTAGCTGAATAACCAGTATAATTGGTTAATAACTGTTATTAGGCTGTAAACCTACCTGGATGCCTCACAATCGTTGTCGGCAGGAGCTTCTTGTGATGTGTTCTGTGACTATTCCTCTTTATTTACATTCTGTGTTTTTAAGTGTCGGATCATCCAAGAAGTATTTCTGCCGACGTATTTTACTTCTTTTGAATAAACAACACAGCGGGCTGTGCTATGTGGCATCTCTTCAATATAACCCACAACCACTACTTACTTCGTATATCGTCTTCAAGTTGTCGCGTACAACTAGACACAATTACACATTGGACTGTAATATACCGAAGTACCTAATTATTATTATTATTATTATTATTATTATTATTAGGTATTATTATTATTATTATTAACAAATACATCGCAAGTGGGAAATATCCCGGTGGCAATGGTCACTTAAAGTAGTGTAATAATAACCAGCATACTCATGTGAGCAAGTTTTCCTTCGTTAACAGGGTCATAAGGGATTGGAATAAATTACCTGCAACAGTCTTTGATAGATTCTCTTCCGGTATCAAATCGTTTAATAGGACGATTAGTGCTAGTGTAAGGTGAAAAGTAAAAGCTGTAAACGACGGACACTGAATTTGTGATTTTCTGCTGGATTTAGAATGTTAAACTAGTAGTATTTCTTCTAATATTTTTTCTCCATGGAATTGTTTGTTGTATTCTTGTTGTACTTGTTGGACAGTTATGTTTTAACTTTAAAGTCACTTGTAGCTAGTAGTAAGTTCAACCGATAGTATTGTAAGCCATAGTGTTAAGTAATGGAAATACTTAAGTTGTGTGTGAATTTGTTAATAATGATGCTGGATTTAGAAAGTTAAACTAGTAGTACTTATTGTCATAGTTTCTTTCGTTGTTGTTGTTATAGTTGTAGGGTAATGATAGTTTAACTTCACTTTATCATCACTTGTAACGTTAAGCTAGTAGAAAGCTCAATCTACAGTATTGTAAGCGGCAGTGTTAAGCACTGGAAATACTGAATTTGTGTATAATGATGCGGGATTTAAAATGTTAAATTAGTAGTACTTCTTGTAACATTTCCTTTCCACTGAATTGCTTGTGTACTCTTGTTATTGTTGTTGGGTAATTATGCTAACTTTACATATGACGCGAATACTCTATAACATTGTAAGGAATTATTTCCTTCGACACCAAAGTATCGGTAAACACAAGCAGTGGTCATAATATATTGAATGTGGGGTCTGATAACGATGTACACCTACCTGTCGAAAGAATTGGAGCTAATTTAAGCATTTTAGACTACACACTCAAGCGTAATGGTGGTCGCATATGCAGCAGGGCGCATCTTGCCTCGTCTCGAGTTCGAACAATGCACCCTCTAGTATCCAGGAACGTGTACCTACAGTAGCCGTCCGTTTCTGTACTTAGCCCATTCATTCGTGTACTTACCACTGCATACAATGCCAGAATGCGTATCCTTTATAATTATATTATACCGCGTCAAAATAGAGCTCGGTAGAAATGAATGCCCTAGTCGCTTGTTGACACGAATTTACGAAATGGAGAAGGGCCGTGATTGGCTATTCGCATACTCGGCACAAACAACATTCACCTCCGACTGCCAGTAGGTCTACGATACGCTGCTCGCCAAACAATGCGGATACAACGCTCTCGAGATCTCTTGAAATTTCTCGCGAGAATTAGTGCCTACGCTAGTCTCGAGAAATCCCGAGAAATCTCGAGACCTAGTCTCAGACTGCCCATCACTAGCTTAACCTAACTTTCTATGTGTAAGAGAGCTAGCCTAACCTCATTTCTACAGCCGGATGCCCTTCCTGACGCGAGCCTAACCTTACATCCGACATCTTGAAGGGGCTAAACCTAACTCTTAACGCACAAGACAGCAAGCCTATCCTCATGGAAGGGCGTAACCTCAGTTTTGCGGCCGGATGTACTTCCCGACGCCAAATGCACAAGATGGGTGCTATACATAGGCTCTTGTAAGACTTCTTAAGGGTGCTTGCGCAAGATGGCCGTCGCAAGATAGCTGCTATACATAGGCTCTTCTGAGACTCCCTAGGGATGCTTGCGCAAGATGGCGGTCGCAGGATGGCTGCTATACATAGACTCTTATGAAACGCCTTAAGGGTGCGTGCGCAAGATGGCTGCTATACATAGGCTTTTTGAGACGCCCTAGGGATGCTTGCGCAAGATGGCGGCTATACATAGCTCCTTATGAGACGCCCCTAGAGATGCTTGCGCAAGATGGCGGCTATACGTGGCTCCTTATGGGACGTCTTAAGGGGGCATGCGCAAGATGGCGGCTGCTCTTATGAAGAAAGCTAGCTTAGAATATAACGTGCCGTGCTAGAAACAACGGTTCGATTTATTAAGTTTGGGGCTTATATGAAAAACGTTAAATATCTCGAAAACGACGCGTAGTAGAGCAAAAGGTACAAAATTTTTCTTCCTAATATCTAGGTTCGCTGTATCAGGAACATGATAGCATAAGAAAAACGTAGTCTAATGATGAGATTATCGGTTCGCTTCCTACTTAGGCCCTTTGGCATTTGGTCTGTTTTAACCTGTTATGTTGTGTCTTGGATCAAGTTTTCGTAACATGATCAGGTAGAGAGTAGAACGTGCCGTGCTGGAAACAACGGTTCGATTCATTAAGTTTGACGCTTAAATGCAAAATGTTAAATATCTCGAAAACGGTACGTCGTAGAGCAAAACGGACAATATTTTTCTGTTGAATACCTAGGTTCGCTGTATCAGGAAAATGATAGCATAAGAAAAAAGTGGTCTAATAATGAGATCAACGGTGCGGTTCCTACTTAGGCCCTTTGGCATTTGGTCTGTTTTAGCCTGTTATGTTGTGCCTTGGAGCAAGTTTTGACAGCTGTCAGTGGCCTTCTTTAATCAACAGAGCATCATGCTGCTATCTTTAGCTACTACCTTTGATATGTGCTGGCGGGAAATTTAAAAAAATACGAGGGTTTGACAGCTGCCATTGCCATCTTTAAACAACGACGCATCGTGCTGCTATCTTTACGGCACTAAACCTCATCGTGGTGGAGGGTAATTCGAAAAAGTCCACGTGCATTTTTGACAGCTGCCATCTTTAATCAACAGAGCATCGTGCTGCTATCTTTACTGCACTAAACCTCATACTTTTGAAATGTGGTGGCGGGAAATTTGAAAAATTCTACGTGCTTTTTTGACAGCTGTCAGCGGATATCTTAAAACAGTGGCGGCTATACATAGGCTGTTAAGACTTCCTCCTCATCCTCCTCCTCTGTCAAGGCATAGCTTTATCGAACACGATTTAACAAGCATCGCGAAGGCAAGAGTAAGCACGTGTTGCAGTGATAACATCATTATGCATGTTTAGACTTGCCGATTACAAAAAAAAAAGCACAACAAGAATAGAATCAAACACTGTACTCGATGTCGTTAACTTCAACATGCGTTCAGAATACTGTTTGATGTGTTCAGATCACTAAGTAACTGATTAAAACATAACAAGACTAGAATCGAACAATATACTCGATACAGCATGTGTTCAGAACATGTTAGGGGATACCTTTGTTCTAAGAAGATCAGATCACAAAAGAAGTGATTGAAAGATAACAAGACTTGAATCGAACACTGTACTCGATGTCGTTAACTTCAACATGTGATTAGAACATTGATTGATGTGTTCAGAACACTAAATAAGTGATTAAGACTAGAATAGAACACGATACAACAGGTGTTCAGAACATGTCAGGGATACCTTTGTTCTACGAAGCTGGATTCGAATAGAGAAAAAAATAAAACTAGAATTCTGAACAGCTTGTGCAAGATAGCGTCTGTTATAACGTCCTCTTCCCGCTCGGTTAAGGCATATCTCTATCGAACATACAACGCGATCTTATGCATAACGCAGTGCACATACTGCGTAGCCAACTTGCTCGGCAAACGATAATATGAATACTGTCTTGTGCGAAAATCAAAACTACAGGAAAACCATACTGCGTAGCCAACTCGCTCGGTAAACGATAATATGAATACAACAAAAGTACAACTTCAAATGATTTGCCTTCTATCATTTGTCTTGTGCGAAAATCAAAACTACAGAAAACGATACTGCGTAGCCAACTCGCTCGGTAAACGATAATATGAATATATCAAACGTACAACTTCAAATGATTAGCCTTCTATCATTTGTCTTGTGCGAAAATTAAAAAAGTACAGAACAAAAACCATACTGCGTAGCCAACTCGCTCGGTAAATGATAATCTGATTTAGTTAAAATAGAAAAAACATAAACCCTGTTCTGTTATCGCAAACACGGAAAGTAAAATTAAACAGAACGCCTAGTGCTATAAGAAATACTGTACATTGGTTACATTTAAGCCCCTAGCAGTCGAACAAGTTATCGCATAAACATGTAACATGAAATATCGGTTCGGAAACATACTGTTTCAATCTGTTGGCAAGGGTTACAAGCATGTAGCTCATGCGGAAAGTAAAATTAAACAGAACGCTAGTGCTATAAGAAATACACTGCTTACATTTAAGTCCCTAGCAGTTGAACAAGTTATCGCATAAACATGTAACATAAAATATCGGTTCGGAAACACATTATTTCAATCTGTTGACATGGGTTAGAAGCATGTAGCTTGTGCAGGTGAGGACTACTATGCAAGATGATTGTAAAATGCTGAACCGAAAAAATAATCTTGCTACATACATGATAGGGAATGGAACCCAGGGGTATAAGAGCAAAAGGATGAAAGGACTCTTCCTCTACCTCCTCCTAGGGCTAATGGGCTAAATGGCTAATGCGGCCGAATCCCTGACTTATACTACTTGCAGGCAGTGGTAAGCGGTGTACCATTCATACACTACACACACAACGTAAAATGTATGTATGTTTGTTCAGTCCATCAGCGAAGAGGCGTGCTAGGGAAATAAGTGAGGTAGTTTCCCGTTGCTTTCCTCACCGAGCCAGAGTTGCTATTACATATCAGTCTGCCAAGCCCACTGAAATACATACACCAACCGACCCTATGAGCAACATTTTCACACCATTCATAGCAGGGACTGGCTGCATAAGGATTGGCATTACTAGCATCGCTCATACCTCAGTCATTTTCATATTGTCAAAGCCAAGGATAAGACAGGGACAGATCTATAAAAGTAACAAAATTGCTCTAGCCTACACCAGAAGACATAGTGCACTGTAAACACTAGGTCCTGCCAGCATACTAATGTGTAAAGTGATACCATCGCCCTGTTGGATAATTTTAATGGGATATTCGATAGTACGTTTTCCGGCTTAACACGATTTTTTCTTTGCCCCCTGCAGAAACGTACTAACGAGGTTTCACTGTATATAAGAAAACAAGGGATGCCTTGAGGAATTCCCTCAGAATTATTACAGGGTAAAGCTTACTCTAATTCTCTGTGATCTATTTTCTAGAAATATAGCCACCCATTTAGTCGCTCTTTCGTCTAGTCCATTTGCACTCATTTTTGCCAGTAGTCTCTCATCATCTACTCTATCAAATGCCTTAGATATATCAATTGCGATACAGTTCATTTGACTTGAATCCAAGATATCTGCTATAGCTTGCTAGAATCCTAAAAGTTGAGCTTCATTGGAATAACCTTTCCTAAACCCGAACCGCCTTCTTTCGAACCAGTATTAAATTTTCAAACATGTCTGATATAAGGTTAAGGTTATTGGTTAAAAAGGTCCCAAACCTTGACCTAAAGGTTGTACACAGGCTGAAGATGCCCAAAATAATGGGTGAAACATGTACCTGACCTAAATAAGTCTACATAAAATCATGTAGATAATAACCACATCAAACGTGGAAAGTATTGAATAGGTGGTTTTTTATTAAATTATCCATGATATCTATGCATAACGTCATCTTCAATACGGAACAATAATGAGAGTTGTTACTTGTAATGTCTGATATAATAAGAAAGAATGCTTTCCCTAAGCTTACATGCAATGCATGACAAACTGACTGGCCTGTAATTTTCAGCTTTATGTCTATCACACGTTTCTTTATACACAGGGACTACTATAGCAACTCTCCATTCATTTTGTAGCTCATTCTTGCATACAATAACCAAGAACTTCATTTACGGTACTATATCCCAACCCATTGTCTTTAGTATATCCCCCGAAATCTTATCAATTCCAACTGCCTTTTTATTTATCATCTTATGTATCTTATTATAAATGTTAGTCTGTCATACGTAAATTTTAATATTACTTTAGTGTTAGCTCACCTGCCCTATCCGGACATTATCCTTGTAACCAACAATCTTTACATACTGCTGACTGAATACTTCTGCTTTTTGAAGATCCTCGCATACACACTCCTCACACTGCCAATTATGCTTGTCATATTATCCTTATTTGACTTCTTTGCTAGATTTAATTTTCTACTAAGTTTCATCGATTTCTCCTAACTTCCGCAGCCATTTCTAACTATTTCTTTCCATCCTGCACCTCCTTCTTAGTCTTTTTACTTCTGTTATAATAATGTGGCTCTTTACCATTCCTTACCAGCGTTAAACGTACACACCTGTTTTCACATTCTTCAACAGATGCTTTAAACCAGAGTCCTGCAGCCAGGCCTACCGCGCAGCACTTCAAACCCACGGGCTCTGCAGCCCAGCCCGTGAAGTGTTGTTCTCTACCGGCGCGGCCGCATATTGGCCACAGCACTGGTCTCATACAGCCCACCGCACTGGGCGGGCTCAGTAGAATAACCTTGAGAACAACGAACTTTTCTCGTCACACTTCTATTTAGATCACTCATTCTACGAATTCCCGTACGCTAATAACATATTTCAAAGTATTCTAATCGCATTAGGAAATTAAACGGTGGAGATTTCTCCTGCGCTGTAATAATAATAATAATAATAATAATAATAATAATAATAATTGAAAACAAACAGATACTTTATTATAAACTAATATTCGTCTGCAATTGACATCAGTTTAACTGAAAATGAATCTAAGGAACACGCAGCATACTCATAGGACTTCATTCGCATTTACCTCAAAATAAAAGCCAACTGAAATGACGTGCAATATGCCAACAACAAAAAACACACCTGAATATAGCTTTTACTTAGTGTGCGTAGTTTATTGGTCATTGCAAATGGTGGGTGGGATGGAATTACTGTGAATGAAGAGAAGACCATCAACATTGTGTGGGTGTAGAAGAGTCCATCGTGCGTTGAGAATGAAGCCAGCTGAACTGAAATTTCTCTCTGAAGCTGAACTTGATGCTTGCATGCATAATACTTTCTTAGCGATCTGGTGAAATTTTTGGATAGTTTTGTCCATTTGTTCTCCAATAGGACGCTATATCTAACTTCTCTCATTCCACGATTTTGCTTTAAATATATTTCCAGCTCAGCTGTTGGAATAGGAGCATCATGAACGTCAGTCCACTAAACAAACTTCATTAGGTACTTTGGGAGGTTGTGGCATAGTCGTGGAGTCTGATGACAGGCAAACATTAGAATGCTGGTCATTCAAGCACACCTCGTTCATAAGTTTTTTTTATCTATTCATAAAAAGACGAAATCAGTCCTACTCCTTTAAACTATACTAATATAATGAAGAGAGAGTGCGAATTTTGTTAGTTTGTGTATATCTGGAGGGTAATCTCAGAAACTACTGGACCGATTCTAAAAATCATTTTACTAATGTAAATATACATTATCCCTGAAGGACATGGTCTGTATTTTATTTTCAAAACAATTCGAGGTGGGGGACGACGGGGGCGATATCAAAATAATAGGCTAATATAGGCGAAATATCGAATTTGTCGTGCAAGGACGAGACAAAGCTCATTTTATGCCCCTTGACGCAAAGAACAAAACTCGGTAAGCCCACGGGCCCGAAAACAATGCTTTAAGGCCCTGAAACCAACCGTTGTGGAGATATTGGCACCACACTACCCCTGCTCTCGGAATTGGATAAAGAAATGAACTGTCGTAACCATGGCAACGTCAGCTCAAAGATTCTACAGCAGCGAGATTATGCGCGTACATTTGGGCATAGCTGTATGTGTATACATAATCTCTGAGCATACTGCATCTACAATATATCTCAAAAATTATGTTAGAGACGTGAAGTGGTATTTATAATCTTTTAAAAATAAAGAGACATGTATTATTTTATTTTCGAAAAAACACTTAGGGGGGGGGTAAACAGTAAATAAAAATGTAAACAGACTCTGGGATGGGTTTAAAGAAATTGTTGAGGAATGCAAAAACAGGTTTGTACCTTTAAGGGAAATAAGGAATGGTAAAGACCCACCTTATTATAATAGAGAAATAAAGACACTAAGAAGGAGGTACAGACTGGAAAGAAATAGAGTTAGAAATGGCTGTGGAAGTAAGGAGAAATTGAAGGAGCTTACTTACTAGAAAATTGAATCTAGCAAAAAGGCAGCTAAGGATAACATGATGGCAAGCATAATTGGCAGTCATACAAATTTTAGTGAAAAATGGAAGGGTATGTATAGGTATTTTAAGGCAGAAACAGGTTCCAAAATGGACATTCCAGGAATAATTAATGAACAAGGGGAGTGTGTATGTGAGGATCTTCAAAAGGTAGAAGTATTCAGTCAGCAGTATGCAAAGATTGTTGGTTACAAGGAAAATGTGGAGATAGAGGAGGAGGCTAAGACCAATGAAGTATTAAAATTTACGTATGATAACAATGGCATTTACAATAAGATACAAAATTTGAAAACTAGAAAAGCGGCTGGAATTGATCAGATTTCTGGGGATATACTAAAGACAATGGGTTGGGATATAGTACCATATCTGAGGTACTTATTTGATTATTGTTTGGTCGGAGGAGCTATACCAGATGAATGGAGAGTTGCTATTGTAGCCCCTGTGTATAAAGGAAAGGGTGATAGACATAAAGCTGAAAATTACAGGCCAGTAAGTTTGACATGCGTTGTATGTCAGCTTTGGAAAGGCATTCTTTCTGATTATATTAGATATGTTTGTGAAATTAATAACTGGTTCGATAGAAGGCAGTTCGGTTTTAGGAAAGGTTATTCCACTGAAGCTCAACTTGTAGAATTCCAGCAAGGTATAGCAGATATCATGGATTCTGGAGGTCAAATGGACTGTATCGCGATTGACCTGTCCAAAGCATTTGATAGGGTGGATCATGGAAGACTACTGGCAAAAATGAGTGCAATTGGACTAGACAAAAGAGTGACTGAATGGGTTGCTATATTTCTAGAAAACAGATCTCAGAGAATTAGAGTAGGTGTAATAATTAAGAGGAGAATTCCTCAAGGCAGTATTATCGGACATTTATGTTTTCTTATATATATAAATGATATGAGTAAAGGAGTGGAATCGGAGGTAAAGCTTTTGAAGATGATGTTATTCTGTATAGAGTAATAAATAATTTACAAGATTCTGAGCAACTGCAACGTGACCTCGATAATGTTGTGAGATGGACAACAGGCAATGGTATAAGAAGATATACAATATTAGAAGGACCCACCTTTCAATACTTCGTTGTAAGTTGAACTAAAAAGAAGTCACAACTTGTTTATTGGGACCGGTTTCGATACATTACAAGTGTCATCATCAGCCAAATAGTAAAGTAGGGCAAGATATAAAGATCTTAAAACAACTAATACATTGAACACAGGCAAAAATCATACAGATGACAATATGTTATTGAAGAGTTGGTCACACCAAGCCATGTAGGTAGCAGCACTATCGACTTTCTCACTGAAAACAGCAAGCTGTCCGGTATTATCATATTAAAGTATTTGATTTAATTTCGTCAAATTCAAAGTAGATATATAAGTTTGAGAATAATTTAAAACATAAAGTCAAATAAAAATATATTAAAGAATGGAAGAAATAATAAAAGAAAATTGCAATGTGAGGTTCAACTCTTGTTCTTTTCCGACCCCGACGCTATTAGGTTTGCGAGGGCTAGGGAGTCTTTCATTTTCACGCCCTTGTCTCCCTTTACCGATATCTTTTTAGTTCAACTTACAACGAAGTATTGAAAGGTGGATCCTTCTAATATTGTACATCATCTTATTTCTCTATTCAATACGGAACGATCATGAAGTTTTTAACTTTAAAAGGCAATGGTATGTTGATAAACGGGGTTAAAAGTCAGGTTGTGAGTTTCACAAATAGAAAATGTCCTCTCAGTTTTAATTACTGCGTTGATGGGGTGAAAGTTCCTTTTGGGGATCATTGTAAGTATCTAGGTGTTAATATAAGAAAACACCTTCATTGGGGTATTCACATAAATGGGATTGTAAATAAAGGGTACAGATCTCTTCATATGGTTATGAGGGTGTTTAGGGGTTGTAGTAAGGATGTAAAGGAGAGGGCATATAAGTCTCTGGTAAGACCCCAACTAGAGTATGGTTCCAGTGTATGGGACCCTCACCAGGATTACCTGATTCAAGAATTGGAAAAAAATCCAAAGAAAAGCAGCTCAATTTGTTCTGGGCGATTTCCGACAAAAGAGTAGCGTTACAAAAATGTTGCAAAGTTTGGGTTGGGAGGAATTGAGAGAAAGAAGAAGAGCTGCTCGACTAAGTGGTATGTTGCGAGCTGTCAACGGAGAGATGTTGTGGAATGACATTAGTAGACGAATAAGTTTGAGTGGCGTTTATAAAAGTAGGAAAGATCACAATATGAAGATAAAGTGGAAATTCAAGAGGACAAACTGGGGCAAATATTCATTTATAGGAAGGGGAGTTAGGGATTGGAATAATTTACCAAGGGAGACGTTTAATAAATTTCCAATTTCTTTGAAATCATTTAGGAAAAGTCTAGGAAAACAACAGATAGGGAATCTGCCACCTGGGCGACTGCCCTAAATGCAGATCAGTATTGATTGATTGATTGAAATATGGGTTGGCGTGAATTTTTAAAATGAGCATATCTACAATCTATCTGAAACACTTATCATGTTACAGATGTGAAAATTGATATTTTTATTATTTAAATATAAAAACCAGGTATTATTTTGTTTTTTAAAAAATACTTTACGTGGGAGTAAAAGGGAATGAAAAGGTGGGTGAATAATTTTTATTAGGGTACTGATACCTCAAAAACGTAAGTAGTTACAGACGTAAAAATTGGTATTTAGAGTCTCCTTTAAAAAGAAAGAAATACGTAATTTTTGGATTCGGAAAATCCACTTAAGGGGGATGCAAGGACTGAAATATTAGTTGAATTATTTGTATGAGGATACTTATGTCTAAAAAACCTAAAGATGTTTCATACGTGAAAATGGGTATTTGAAATCATACGTGAAAATGGGTATTTGAAATCACCTTTAAGAATACACACTTGTGGGGGGGGGGGGGCTTGAAGTAGGTGTTGAATTCTTTTCGTGAGAAAATAGGTGTAGAATTCTTTTCGTGAGGATACAAATATTTCAAAAACTGAAGATGTTACAGTCGTGATAATTGGTATTTGGCAGCTCCTTTATCAATAAGCACGGATTTTTTGTTTTCGTATAGCCACTTAAGAGACTGAAAAGAATTGAAAAAGCAGGTGAATTTTTTAAAATGTGTACCGGAATATCTACAGTGTATATCAAAACTTTACATGTTACAGACATGGAGCTTGGTACTTGGGATGTCCTTTAAAAAATAAAGATGTATTTTTTTTCGGAAAATCCACTTAGGTGCGGGTGGAAGAATGGCTGATAAAGGTGTTGAATTATTTTTATGCGGATGCTTAAATCTCAAAACCTGAAGGTGTTACAGATGTGGAAATATGTATTTGGAATCTCCTTTAAAAATAAAAAGTGTTATTTCTTTCCTTGAGAGAAGACGTTCTCGCGTGTACAGTTCTATGTCGCATGGTCATCTTAGCCCCAAAAGGCATCACAAACGTGGTTTACAAAGAGTTTCTGAGGAGATGAAATTCAATTTTTCAGTGAGGTTTTATACTTTAGGGATTTTCAGATAATGACTTAGTACAGTACCGAGGAACGATTACTTTTATAAAATTACGAAATCCACGCGAGATGCAGCGGGTAACTTCTAGTGTGTACATAAAGTTCACCGCAGATCGTACAGTACACAAAATTAACGTCTTTCCCATCACCGTCAACTGCAAGCTTGAATACCTACGAAATACGACTTTTACGTTTAGAATCCGATTCAGAAGTCTTGTATTGTGCGGTTTTTAGTTCCTTTGTTTCTTCTTTTTTTTTACTTCAAGTTTTTTGCAACGGTTTCTTTGCTTTTGGAACTACAGTCCACATTCGTTTCCGATAACAGGATAGACGGAGAAATCAAACTGAATCCACAGCAAACCTGATCGTCTTCACTCGACCGTAATGCAACGCACTCCGCTGACACGCAGTACACTGCACGTGTACACATTGAAGCAGTCAGTCCATAGACCTACCACAGCGCTGTCCGTGGCTCACCGCGTACGAATGACATAGCGCTGGCCCAGACCGGCCCGTGCGATGACGGTCACGGGCTTCGTATGTTCGAGCCTTTCCAAGCTCATTGCAGTCTATTGCCGAAGCAGCTCATGGGTTGGGCCATTCTGCAGGAATCTGCTTTAAACCCATCCCATAGTCTGTTTAAATTTTTATTTACCGTTTTCCACCGACTACAGTTACTATAATTTATACACCCTCATGCCTGTTTAATCAGCCATATGGTACTGCCTAATAGTCCTACTTTTAAGGCCATCCTTTCTATCACATTTATTTTTAACTACGACAAAAACAGCTTCGTGATCACTAATACCATCTGTTACTTTTGGTTTCTCTGTAGAGCTCACCTGGTTTTACCAGCACCACGTCCAGAATATTCTTCCCTCTAGTTCAGGGCCTCTCAAAAGCCAAAAATCTCACGCGTGCAAACTGCGGCGCAGAGGTCCTGTGCACAGTGCATCGGCCCCACTTGGCTCGACTCGGACCAGCGCGTCGTCTCGCGGCGGCTCGGCTACAGAGCAAGTGGCGAAGAGGGAGACAGGTGTGGGGAAATAGAGACAAAGCACTATTGCTCCAAATCGAGGGGTCAGGGTCTGCACTCTGGTCAACCAAGCGAAGTAGTCTTTTGCACCGTGAATTCCACTGGTGCATGCGCCCTAAGAGTCCCCGCTCTGTTGGTTCCATCACTTACTGAATCAGCTGTCCTTCCCATATTAACTTATTTGCCATTTATTGGTCATGCTTCCTGTCATTCACATTACCTTCCGAATTGAGATTTGGTAAATTGAGATTATCCGCTACAATCACATTCCTTTCCATATAGTTTAACATAGCTGATTATCTTATCAAGTAATTCTGAATCAGCGTCAGCGCTACCCTTTCCCGATCTGTGCCCTCCAAAGACATCAAGTTGCCTATTATCTTTAGAGATGAGCCTTTCACCTAGGATTTCATGTGTGTCATCTTTAACTTTTTCGTAGCTTATAAGTTGTTCTTTCACCAGAATGAATCCCATTCCCATTCTATCTCTACGATACACACTCCAGTTCCATGCGAAAATGTCTGCATCCATGTACGAGGGTAGTCCCAAAAATAAGGTCTCCTATTTTTTTTATAAAAACAGAACTCTGTTCGTGTGGCTGTGCTCTCTTGCAACAGTTTCAGTGGATCATCATCACCCACCCACCCTATAATCCTGACTTGGCGCCCAGTGACTATCACTTGTTCCCTAAGTTGAAAGAACATTTGGATTGAAAGCCTTTCAGCACAGACGAGGTGAATGAGCAGGTTAACAACTTCCAGAACAGCATGGCGGCGAGCTGGTATGACATGGGCATCAGAGGCGACTTTTCGGGTGAAGTAGGTAAAATACCACTTCACCATTTACTTTTTACCAGAATTAATTTTTTGAAATTTATTTTTCTTGTGACATTTGTTGGTTTTACGGAAAGAAAATGTTTTTGTGCGGCTTTTGAAGCACCAAGAGCTCGCATCACTTGATGAGAACCAGAGGAACTCACGAAAGCACCGGCTGTCGGCCACAGTACGGCGCGTGACTTTGAGTGAAGACGAGAGATTCCGCAGCTATCTCTAACTCCCAAGCGCTTCCTCATACCGCTTGGCCTTGGTGGTTGCCATGACAACCGTGACGTCACCAGCGTACTTTCCTCATAGCGGAATGTGCAAGTGAAGTTGCCGGAAGAATGGAATGTTTCGTCTTCCCTGCGTCATCCTGTGTGAAGTACGAGTACTTACGCATCGTGGTTCATTCGTAGTGTTGTGCTGCTTTATGTAAACACGTATCCTCTTCATGACATAGTGCGTATTTTATTAGAAACACCATTTTCACGTTGGAGAAACTAAACTCAGAATGAAGTTCTACGTTTTGATCGCCCTCCTGAATCACTGCAAATTTGTGCTACAAAAGAAGTGAAACATTCCGGTAAATCTTACAATCTTAGTTTCAAACGTGGTTTAAGGGATTTCCATGGTTATGCTCCTTTCCAGCTCTACAGAAGTTCTTTTGATGGCCCTGCTTGCTTTTTAGCCATAAAAATTACGTTTGGAATAAAGAAGGATTTTCAGCCCTTTTGAACATAACACGCTCATTACATAAGCAAACAACCATTCTATGAAGACATTACCGACAAGTTTGCATCTTTAAAGGACCGGAGGATCGACTTGATGTACAAAAAATAGGCGAGTTCAATTATTAAGAAAAACAATTAATGTAAATATAAATTTTCTTTACTATTATAACTTTTTCGGTTTCTAGCGTCAGTAAACAGTTGTGCGTCGTAAATGAAAACACGGCAAAATGTCCAGCTCTTCCCGAGGATGCCACGCTTCCATATTGTTAGTCTCCCGGTAAAAAAAAGAGATATGGCGTATGTCTTTTAGTGCCGGGAGTGTCCAAGGATAAGTTTGGCTCGCCAGGTGCAGATCTTTCGATTTGACGCTCTTAGGCAACCTGCGCGTCATGATGAGGATGAAATGATGATGAAGACGACACATAAACCAGCCCCCGTGCCAGAGAAATTAAGCAATGATGGTTAAAGTTCCCGACCCTGTCGGCAATCGAACCCGGGACCCCTGTGACCTAAGGCCAGCACGCTAACAATTTAGCCATGGAGCCAGACAAGTTTCCCGGTCAGATCTTATTTCTTCTTTGCATTGTAGAGCAAAGGCAACCACATGGTTGCCGCGCTGTGACGTTACACAGCGCTCCGGTCTGCATACATTTTTGGTTACGTGTTGGATCTTCCGCCAGTCACAAGTACGAGTACAAAACAACCAAAAACAACACGTAGTTCCTAAATCTGTCGCTCGAAACCGAACGGGTTATAGCTCTTCACCATACTTTACAGCCACGAGCCGCCACTGAAGAGCATACAAAAACTGTCACAGCGTCTACAAAAATGCATTGACCGAAATAGTGATTATGTAGAAAAATAGCTAAATATTCAAGCTGTAAAATATGAATGGGTGAAAACCATAACGGTATAAGTAACATTTTGATCATTCAGAGAAAAAGACATTTAAACATCTTCAACACTCATATAAAGCATGGTATTTGTAGTTATACCACCCATCACTAGAGCGCAGAATATTACCGCTATCACTTGTATCTCCTGGTTGGTGAAAGGATACATCCTCCTGGAGTTACATCCTGCACTTAACTCATTTTTTAAAGAAATGTTACTTATACCGTTATGGTTTTCACCCATTCATATGTAAACAATTGTAGGAATAAACAGGTCTATGTATGTATAAAAAATAGACATATTTGGGATTACCTTCGTATCATTTCTCAGTCATGACTCAACTCCTATTACAAAATCCGGTAAGTATATATCTATTAAATTACTTAATTCTATCCCTTTCTTTACAATACTTCTACAGTTCAACACTAACATTTTTATGCCATCCCTACTTGACTTTCGGATCCCTGTACCTTTATCACTACTCCCTAGACCACCCGTTTTCCCTGAATGTACCTCCCTATAACCCTTCTAAACAATTTTCCTAACTTACATGTACCGGTACCACTGTGGTTTAAGTGAAAGCCATCTGAGCGCAGATCCCTATCTCTTACCTAGCCATTTGTCCGACTCGTTGGCTGAATGGTCAGCGTACTGGCCTTCGGTTCAGAGGGTCCCGGGTTCAATTCCCGGACGGGTCGGGGATTTTAACCTTAATTGGTTGAGTAGCTCGGGGGCTGGGTGTATGTGGCGTATTCAACATTAGAAATCATCCTAGGTAGGGCCCTCATCCTCACAGACATGCAGGTCGCCTAATAGGCCGTCTACTAGGAAAAAACCTGCACCAGGCCTCTCCGGAGGCCATACGCCATTATTATTACCTAGCCATTAGGATTAGAAATCACTGCCAGTTTCCAACATGCCCACTCCATAGTCTCATTTAAATCCCCAGTCATTTTCCAGTCAGTATCCCTCCTATATAGTATTCCTCTTTTACATATGAGGGCATTTTTCAGCCATAGATGCCATAAATTAGAATATCAGTTCATAAGTGTTGTACCTTATCCCCTGTCCTTACTTGGCCAGGCTCAACGGAGAAGCTGCGTAGTGTGTCCAGAATGTGGGTTGAAATATAGGTCTAACTAAAATGACCACAAAAATACTAGGACACGTTCTAAAATACATTTTTGTGAACGAGAACTCGACATAATAAGGGGTAAAATCTGGTTATTTATACTAAAAACAAAGTTCAAATCTTTGCCGGGATAAAACCTCCTATGTGATATTATTTTTTGGAGATATACTGATCCGCAGCACGTACATTATGAAGAACAAGAATGTCTTGCCAATATTCACACAGTATTGCATCTTAGATGACAGAACTAGTGATGGGCAACGCTCTCGCTCGAGACCTCTCGAGACTGACGTCGCCGATCTCGAGACTCTCGCGAGAATCTCGAGACCGATCCTCCTGTAGTGTAAGCTGTGCGACGTACCAGTAACTACGACTGTAAATTTGATAGTATATCATTGGTAGTTACTGCGTGAAATAACGTTCTCTTATGAAAACGTGTGAGCCAATAAATTTTGTCAAAAGCCTGGAAAAGTACTGCATGTTCAACTATGAACCCCTTAATACCGTTAACTAAAGTGGAAACAGAATGTCAGTATCTTAAACTGTTCACGAGTTATGTCAGGTGGACTTCTTAGCTGAATAACAATGCATAATTTGTGAATAACTGTAGATAGGATGTACACCTACTTGGATACTAGAGGCGTGCATTATTCGAACCTGAGACGGGGAAGATGTGCTTTGCTGTTGTACGCAACCCCCATTACACATGAGTGGAACGTGTAACAGGGGTGATGGGCAACGCTCTCGAGACCGATTCTCGTGTGCTGCGAGCTGTGCGACGTCCCAGTAACTACGAGTGTAGGCTTGATAGTTATCAACAGTTCACACATGGAAACGTGTGTGACGATAAATTTTGTCAAAATCCTATGAAAGCACTGCATGTTGAACTATGAGCTCCTTACCATTAACGAAAGTGAATACAGAATGCCAGTATCTTAAACTGTTCACGAGTTATGTCAGGTGGACTTCTTAGCTGAATAGCCCGTATAATTTGTTAATAATTGTTATTAGGATGTTGCCCTACCTGAATGCCTCACAATCGTTGTCGGCAGGGTAGTTTCTTGTGACTCAGACCGGGCCGGAGGTGTTCTGTGACGATTCCTCTTCATTGATATTATGCGTTTGTAAGTGCCGGATCATACCAGAAGTTTTCCTGCCGATGTATTTTACTTCTTTTGAATAAGCAAAACAGTGGGCTGTGCTATGCGACATCTCTTAAAAATAACCGACATCCACGAGTTACGTTGCGTTTCGGACATCGTTTTCAAGTTGTCGCGTACAGTTCGACACAGTTCACATTGCACCGCCATATAACGAAGTACCTACCTAATTATGACGCGAATACTCTATAGAAATTTAGATTGCACATCCCACTCACGCGTAATGGTGATTGTACATACAGCAAGGCGCATCTTGCCTCGTCTCGAGTTCGAATAATGCACGCCTCTAGTATCCCGTTACGTATACCTACAGTAGCCGTCAGGTTCTGTATTTAAACCACTCATTCGTGTACCCATCAGTGCATACAATGCCTGAATGTGTATCCTTTATAATTATGTTATACTTCGTTAAAATATACCTCGGTATAAGTGAACGTCCTAGTCGCTTGTTGACACGTATTTACGGAAATGAGAAGGTCCGTTGTTGGCTATTCGCTTATTGGGAATAAATAACATTCAGCTCCGACCACCTGCAGGCCTACGACACGCTGCTCGCCGCACATTGTGGCGACAACGCTCTCGAGATTTCTCGAGATTTCTCGCGAGAAATAATGCCTGCGCTAGTCTCGAGAAATCCCGAGAAATCTCGAGAAATCTCGAGACCTCGTCTCAGACTGCCCATCACTAGACAGAACCTTGCCGGCTAATGTTATTAGCTAAAATATTTCACATAGGAGGTTTTGTCTGGCAGCTACGCAATTCAAAAAGAAATGAAGCATCCCCATATAAAACACAGCACACAGTAATTTACAATTATTTATGATAACACTGTTCATTTAAAAGTACGGGTCACAAACACGGTTATAGAAAGTTCAGTGAATTATGGAGCATGAACGAAATTTACAAGTTTGTAACGGAAAAAAGATTAGTCGAACGGCGATTGGCGAATGGGCTACGATTAGGAACAGTCTCTTTACAGTCGCACATACACATACAATAAAGAACAATTGTTTGGGACGCCCTAAATTTACCCTCCAGAAAGTCACAGATTCTAATGATGGGAAACAAACCCCCGAACAAAGAACAGAGGTATCAAACCTCGCAATCCAACTATAGCCACCGGGCTTGAATATCCTTTATCAAAACAATAATATGAATATATAACACAATACGTTGGACATAAAATAACAATGAACATAAATAAACAGCTACCTGAAAAAAGAAAAATATACACTTGATGTCATCCAGTAGTTTAGGCAGGATCGGCCGATGGGGTGGGGTTATAGTTACAAAATGAAGACAGAACCCAATGTAGGTGCTTGTGCGGTGCGCGCATGCATGACTTGTCATTGTAAGGGCACTGGTATAACTGAGTTATGTTGATATTCAGACTGCAGTACACTACAAAATCTTACAATAAGAACAAGTACAGTATGATCAAGGTCTAGTTTTCAGTTTGCTATCTAAAATCTAACTCGAGAAATCTTACTCGTACAAGGGACCATCAATCAATGTTAAGAAAACTTGAAACCGATTTACAACACCATTCGAAAGAGCACACTGAAGTACGTTAAATCTCTAATATTGCATCCTATCGTGCATGTATCTACGAGTTACAGGGTGGTCAAGATGTACAGGTGGGGGTTGTCAGTTTCCAATTGGAGTGAAGTTCTTTTTAACTGCTGGCTAGTGATGGGCAGTCTGAGACGAGGTTTGAGATTTATCGGGGTTTCTCGAGACTAGCGCAGGCCCTATTTCTCGCGAGAAATTTCGAGAGATCTCGAGAGCGTTGTCCCCTCATTGCGCGGCGAGCAGCGTGTTGTAGGTCTACATGTAGTCGGAGCTCAATGTTGTTTGTGCCGAGTATGCGAATAGCCAACCATGGGCCTTCTCCATTTCGTAAATACGTGTCAACAAGAGACTAGGGTGTTCATTTCTACAGAGGTCTACTTTGAAGCAGTGTAACAATTATAAAGGATACCCATTCTGGCATTGTATGCACTGGTAGGTACACGAATGTGTGATTTAAGTACAGGACCTGACGGCTACTGTAGGTATACGTACCTGGATACTAGAGGTGTGCATTATTCGAACTTGAGAAGAGGCAAGATACGCCTTGCTGCATATGCAACCACCATTACGCATGAGTGGAATGTGTAATCTAAAATGCTTCAGTTTGCTCCAATTCTTTCATCAGGTAGGTGTACATCATCAGACCCCACATTCAATAACATATGACCACTGCTTGTGTTTACCGATATTTTTGGTGATAGGGGAAATAATTCCTTACAATGTTATGGAGTATTCCAGTCTAGCTTAAACCAGCAAAGAGATCAGACGTGTCGTGTGGTGTGTGCCGGCTGTGTGGAGTGGTGTAAGAGTGGGGGTGCGGTCGGGTCAAGTGGAGTGTGTGGAAGAAGCTCGGAAGATGATCTGCATTGAACAGTACAGGGTCACTATCGGGAGATGACAGGGAAGAATGAGGAAGAGAACGATTTATAAAAAAAAGAATGTAAGGTAGAGATGGCAATGAAGGGGAAGGTGCTTCTTGCGGCAATGGTGGTTACTGTGCTGCTGGTAATTGGAGGAGTGGAGGTAAATCCCGGGCCCACAGAGTAGTAGCAACATGTGCTGGGAAGACATTGAAATTATAAGGAAGATGGTAAAGGAGGTAGTGGAGGAGTTATGCCCGTTTGAGCAGCTGAAGAAATTGCTACAGGAGCAAGTCCAAGGGCACGAAAAGACGAGACAGTGGATCCAGAATGCACGACAGATACTAAGGCAAAGATGGAGGACAGCGAGAAGAACTGGTGTCACTAAAGGAAAAAATAATAAATATGGAAGAACAGGTGGTAAATTTGAAGAAAGAAATAGCAGTCTGCAACCAGGACCGCAAAAAGAAATCCATATTTATTTATGGGGTGGAGGAAGACAAGACGGAAACGAAAGTAGACATTATCTACAAAGTGGTGGATGCCATTCAACAGAAAATGAAAATCAACTTCAGTGAGGCCGACATTGACAATGTGGAGAGGATAGGCAAGGTGAGAGGCGCAGACCCATAAAAGTGTCGCTGCTATCTTCATTGATGACAGATATAGTGATAAGGAAGGCTGGTAATCTACGGAGTGAGAAAATTGGGATTGAGAGGGATTTGGGAAGAGAGGAGATAATGAATTTCAGAATTTTGAAGAAGCATTTAGTGAGGGCAAAACGGCAGGGGCTGAGAGAGTATATTAGGGGCCAGACACTGGTAGTGAGACACAGAAATTGGTCCCAAAATTGGACAGTGACGAATCTGAAAGCATTAGAACAGAGCTTGCAGCAAGAAGAAATCAGCAGGGCAGAGAAGGATGCGCATACTATCTTCGAAGCGATCGTAGAAGGAGCCAGACAAGCAGCAAATGAGATGAGGAGGGAGACCAGGGCAATAGTTAAGGAGCTGAGGACGGAGGACAGGGTGAGAAAAGAAAGGAAGATATAGGGAGTGAATGTGGGGGAGGAGGGGGGGAGCACAAGATGGGCACGCGCGATTCTCGGGATCTGCGACGTCAGTCTCGAGCGAGAGCGTTGCCCATCACTACGTTATAGTCGTCCGAAGCTTGAGTGGTAAAACTAAGATGATAACGTTCTGCCTCCCACTTCAGAGCGAGGAAATCACTATGGTATTAAGGGGCCAGGATTCGCGAAATAACTGGCTAGATGGGTAGCAATCTAGAGCGGCTCAGTGACGGTACTGCCTTCAATGGAAATTCCCGGTACAGAAGATGATCCTTTGATACCCGAAAAACGTCGAAGTTTAGTCCACACTTCAGATGACGGAGTATGTGACATCATAGATGACATATCTCTCCCACGAAGCTTTCTTACTCTGCCAAATGAAAACTCGTCCTTTAGCACGGAGTTTCTTAAATGCTACAAAATTAGCCACAGTAGTCTGCCTACGATAGCGTTTATGAGCGTGATTGCGTTCTTTGATAGCTGCTGCAATTTCTTCATTCCACCAAGGAACGAGTTTTCAGTGAGGAGCCCCTGAAAATGATGGAATGGACTCCTCAGCAGCAGCAGCAGCAGCAGCAGCAGCAGCAGCAGGTGCAAGAATAACTTGTGTAATGTAAGTTATATCTCCGTCTACAGTCCGCCTGATCACGTCGTTAAAGTCAGTTAGTGACATTGTGATGTTTGGGACATCACTGCATGTTTTCAATTATTGAACTATATAATTAATTGATAAGATGTATATATTTAATCACTAATAGGTCATTTTTAAATTAATACAAATATCTGCGCCCATGGGATATTGTTTATGGAGAAACAATGAGATACTATTTATTTATTTAAAGTGACCCGCCACATTATAATTTTGTCAAACATCTGTGGGCTTAGTGGGTACGTCACAACATGAACTTTGGCCAATCGGCATGTTTAAGAATCCATCGAGGAGGAGTCTCGACGGATTTCTGTTTCAACAAGGTAAGAACAATGGGAAAATGCTCACTGTCAGAGAGATCATCATGTGTATCCCATCGAAACAGCGGTACCAACGTTCGACTGCATAAACTTAAGTCTATGCGAGAGTATGTGCCATAATGTACACTGAAATTAGTTTGTTCTCCTGTATTCAAAATGCATAAATCCAGCTCTCTCACTAATGTTTTCAACTCCGTCCCCCTGGGTACCCAGAATGAGGAGATAAAGGCTACATTAAGAATGAATGAATAATTTCTAAATCCAACATACATATCAATAACTCTACTCACAGCCAGTGGTAATGATAACCATCTTGTTTCACCACTACCTAGAACATGCTTGTATACATACATACATACATACATTAGCCTTCAAGCTTATGGCTTTAAAACGAAAGTTGATAATTATTAATAATATGTAATGAGATTCAAAAAACTCCCAGGGGTAGGGTGACGGGACACAAATCATTAATTACACTAACTTGGAATTTAAGGATCATTAATAATAATTTCAGAACATACAAATTAAAACAGCTATTTATTAAGATAAACGTGACGTAACTGTGTATTATCGAAATCTGAACTTACAGAAACAAAAGAAAAATTGAATGAAATTAACTCTAAGAAAATGAACTGTTGCACGAAGACTTGCAGTAACTTGTGTCTTTAGCTTACCATATGTAGACTTATCTTGAAGCTATTGATGGGTGGATCTCTCATACCGGCTGCCTCATCTGTTGTTGAATTCCGGTCCTACTTATGCTTTTCCTGCCTTTAACACTTCCTACTTTACTCCTTACATAAAGTCGTAATGAGTCCTAATTTTAAGTGCAAACCATCATGGGTTATGTTCATGGAGAGAATACACTTGTATTCTTCCGTATTACGGAACAGTAGTGTAGCTAAACTCATAATAAAAGCTCTCCTCCCCTATACTAGTCAAAACCGGTCTCCCGTTGACTACCTCTCGTCATTGAGATAACAAGTCCCAATGAGAGTAACTTTTGAGTAGTATATACTCAAATGCGAAGTGAACTAAGTTAAAATCTTCTCTGATGTGCTGAAATAATATTTTAAAGATCAACAATCAACTCCTTTGGCTCCATTTCTTTCAAAGCCAGCTGAAAATTTTCTCAGCAACAATAATGGAAACAGAAAAAGAAAACATTTTGGCAACTGAAATTGTTGTAGATGTAACATTGGTAGAGACTAGAAAACAAAAACAAAAAAAAAAACATTCTGTTTACTCTAATTTTTTATTTTTCCATTACTGCCTGTTCTATTGTTCTGTTTTTGTGTGTAAAGTAAATGGTTGTTTGCTGTGTTATTTGATGAAAAGTTAGTTTGTTTGTTTGTTTGCTCTATAATTTGTAGAATCTCCTACATCTGGCAACAATGACAGGACAATGAATTGGTTACTCCATTTACTTTGCCTTTGATGCAAAGCCTACCACTCACAGCTGCAGCAGGCACTTTTCAAACTTTCAAGAATAATGCTTGTGGATTACTTTGTTAATACCCTGTAGTTTACTTTTCTCACCAGCAGGAGGTAGTTTTTTGAAAACAGTAGATTTCTGTTCTTTGTCAACTAGCACCATCTCGTCATCCATTCCACTCCAGGACCTGGCTATTGCAGATTCAGTCAGCTCTATTATTGTCATAGTTAAGTCTGTCATTGCAAGATGCAAGCAAATTATCCAGTCTATTTCGAGGAAGAGTGAACAAATCTTCCTTTTCATAAGTCTTAGTTCCCCTTCTTGAAAACATTATTCCATCACCCCCACCCCCTTACGAATCCACGATCACAACACATTAGAATAGATGTTTCCCTTTATTCATATAGCACACGTTTACAATCAATTGGAACTTACGATCTTTGGGAACTACACCCATGATTCCCACCCTTTCCTTTAACAAGGTATAGCCCCTTTCCTATTTTCTTGAATTGAAGGTTCTGAAATGTTTCCTGTCTTTTTAACAGTCAACTTTTTGTTGGTATGTTCTTCGGTAACAGGAATGTCCAGAAGTTTCTTCTAGATTTCTAGGCCTTCTTTCTGATTATATTAGACACATACAGTATGTGAAATTAATAACTGGTTTGATAGAAAGCAGCTTGCGTTTAGGAAAGGTTATTTCACTGAAGCTGAACTTATAGGATTCCAGCAAGATATAGCAGATATCTTGAATTCAGGAGGTCAAATGGACTGTATTGCGACTGACATGTCTAAAGCATGGTAGACTACTGGCAAAAATGAGTGCAATTGGACTAGACAAAAGAGTGACTGAATGGGTTGCTATATTTCTAGAAAATAGATCTCCGAGAACTAGAGTAGGCAAAGCTTTATCTGACCCTGTAATAATTAAGAGGGGAATTCCTCAAGGCAGTATTATTGGACCTTTATGTTTTCTTACATATATAAATGATATGCTTAAAGAAGTGGAATCAGAGGTAAGGCTTTTTGCAGATGTTATTCTGTATAGAGAAATAAGTTACAAGGTTGTGAGCAACTGCAAAAATGATCTCTATATTTTTGTGAGATGGGCAGCAGGCAATGGTATGATTATAAACGGGATTAAAAGTCAGGTTGTGAGTTTCACAAATAGGAAAAGTCCTCTCAGTTTTAATTACTGCATTGATGAGATGAAAGTTCCTTATGGAGATCACTAAGTACCTACATGTTAATATAAGGAAAGATCTTCGAGATAATCACATAAATGGGATTGTAAATAAAGGGAACAGATCTCTGCACATGGTTATGAGGGTGTTTAGGGGTTGTAGTAAGAATGTAAAGGAGAGGGCATATAAGTCTCTGGTAAGACCCCAACTAGAGTATGGTTCCAGTGTATGGGATCCTCACCAGGTTTACTTCATTCAGGAACTGGAAAAAATTCCAGTTTGATTTGTTCTGGGTGATTTCCGACAAAAGAGTAGCGTTACAAAAATGTTGTGAAGTTTGGGCTGGGAAGACTTGGGAGAAAGAAGACTAGCTGCTCGACTAAGTGGTATGTAATTAAATGAAATAAGTTTCATAATGATAGATCCATATTGAACTGTGATTACAATAGAGTAAATTAATGTATTATTTGGGTCCACCTTTTCAATACAAAATGTAAATAGTTTAAATTACATAAATGATTAGGGACTAGTTTCGACCTAGTAATACGTCGTCGTCAGCCTAAAGCAAAATTAAAACACAAATAACGAAGAAATTAATGTAAAGACACATACGGTCTCTAAAGTACATACCATGCGAGATATTGTGCAGCACTATGTTAAAAAATAACTCTCTGAAAGAGATTCGTAGTAAGTCCACTGCATATTAAAAAGATGTTATAGATAGGAATCCTTAAGTTGCTGGAATATGATGGCTCCTTTAAGATGCAGGTATCCAATTGAAGAACCACTGAGCCGAAGTTACGTCGTTTATTTATGAATGAAGTCCAGTGCGCCATATAGCATTAAAAAGTCCAGTGTGCACTAAAAAGATGTTATAGAAAAGAATTCTTGAGTTTCTGGATAAGGAGATTAGAATATACTGGCTCCTTTAAGATACTGGTATCCAATTGAAGAACCACTGAGCCGAAGTCACGTCGTTTATTTACGATTAAAGACCAGTGCACTGTATAGCATTAAAAACTGATAGGGATGGAAATTTTTCAGTTGTTGGTCAAGGAATTCTGGCTTCTTAAATTTGCTGATGTATATTCAAAGAATAACCGAGATGAAGTTACGTCGTTTTTTAAGATATTCATAGACGTATTGAAAAGGTGGACCCAAATAATACATTAATTTACTCTATTGTAAGTGGTATGTTGTAAAAATACAATGGTTTATTGCAATCCACCTACTCATTAGCTTAGTTAGGATCACATCCTTACTAAATTATTATAGATGGTACATGTTTCGCTCTTTTTCTGAGCATCATCAGCCACAATATTTTCTCTAGGTTGAACTTTTGAATTAATTTATGCTACTTTACAAACATATGCTATTTTACCAAATTCTTTGACAATCTTAATTAAATTTTAGAGGAGAGGTAGACTATATATTGTCAAGGTAAAATGTACTGCTGAGAAAGCATATGACAGGAGGCAAAACTCAGTTCTAAAAGAGAAAAAAAAAAATCAGCATTATGAGAAAAGCTCCAGAGGTTGTTAGCACAGAAGAATTCTGAGTGCAGAGAAAGTTCTGTTCATAAAGATGATTATCATCATGAAAAAGTTCCTCAAGAATGACTTCAAAGTAGAAGTCTATCTATAAACAAGTTGAATGAATGTGGAGAGCTACCTGGTAAGAGACACACATAATGGTGCACAAATAAGGCTGGAAAGCAGTCAAGAAAATCTTACCATAAGATATAAATTTCATGGTTTCCATATTGACAATTAAACTTAGTTGTATAACAGTTTATTAGAAAGTTTTCTCCTATTCAATACAGTAGAGTGTTTTGACACTTAAGATCTATACATGTTTCAGCTCTAATTTTGGCCATCAGTTGAAAATAATATTAATACAAGGTAATAATTAAAAAACAATTAAAATTGTCGACCGACATACGGTATATTATTCTTATCTTGAAGGTTGAGTTCATGGTCCAGCTGGATAATAGTACAGTAGAAGGAGCCAGTACAGAAGTCCGGTAGTCCGGCACGTTCGGGACCGGCCCGGTGCCGGATTACTGAAAATGCCAGACTATCGGGTGGTAGCTCTTACTACGATATAGGTTAAGGCGTACAGCGAAAACAGCTGTAACACGGCGTTTTGCAGTAAAATGTCGATCAGCAGAATCATTAGTTTAATAACACTATTCTTTTCAAAGGTGTTGTTTCTTATTGCCATTCCATAATAATGCCGGAGTTCATCGATATTTTTATCTGTGAGTCTTCCTTTACCATTTTGAGTCTTTCCATCTACAACTTCTCTTTTCCTTCTGTCCGCTTCAATTTTTGAAGGCATGTTCCCATCTGTTTTTTGAAATCTGTTTTTTCTATCATATGGTTGGCTTTCCAGTACTCAGTGTAGGCTTCTAGATTGAATATTTCCAGAGATAGAGATATTTAAGTACATCAATGCATAACAACTTGATTGTATCAGATATATTTGCACTATTAACTTTGAAATAATAAAAACTACACTTTCAATGTTTTTGACAAATAATGCATCAAATTGTTCACGATAAATCATTATTAAGAGATAATAACATTAAAAAATCCTGGAATGGTGCCTGGACCATCGGGCGTTCCTAACTGTAAAATGGAAGGTTACAATTTATAAACTTCATTATGTTTGCAGTAGGATAATAAATCCTCTTGTTTCCAGTAATATTTGAAAAGGTTCCTGATGTTGACCAAGAAATGAAGATCAGCTAATGGGAAAACAATTCCTAATTTGAAACTTTTGTAAAGATGTGGTTTGCTGCCAATAAGGTATTGAAATGGCAACAAATATTGCAGAGTTATGAATGTTTTCAGTTGCCCAGTTCAATGGTGTGTTGCTTAACACAGACTAGTGCACTAGTCCGTATTAAGAAGCACACCACGCCACGCCACGCCACGCCACGCCACTGTACTTTACTTTCTACTCCTGATGCAACTCAGAAGATGAAACCATTAGGAAAGGCTATATTTGAACTTCCATTCGAGGTGAAACCAATTTGTACAATGAAGCAATAGCAGTTGGTTAATGACAAGCTTTTAATAATGCAGAAAGCTGTTACTATTAATACAAACTCTTTTGGTGATCCAAAGTGTCCTTACAATATTGGAGAAGATAGTAGTGGGAAGGCCTTCACCTATAGTGACATACTGAAGCTAAGAGGGAGTAGACATGACAAAAGTAATGCAAGTTCTTGTAGTGTAATAACTCCACCTGTGAAATATCAGGAAATCTTTCATTGTACTGTTCCTCTGACTCCTTGTAGGAGTCCTCCCATTGAGCCACCTATTTACAATAGAAGAGATATGCTTAGTCATATCAAAACTGCAGGTTCATGTCCTGTCATCAGATTTAGGAGATTCTACAAATTACAGAGCAAAGAAACTTTCCATAAAATCAAACAGCAGACAAATATTTATTTTACACATTAAAACAGAATAGAACATGCCATCATGGCAAAAGCAAAACCAAATAAATTAAATAAAGAGATTTTCTCAAGCTGTGATGATCCCAAATTCTTCCAGCAGAAGGAACCTCTCGATGTGGACTGATGTGCCAGTAACACCCCAGGAGTGGTTACAACCAGCTCAGGAAGAAAAATTAGTCTCTAAAAAGACTAGACTTATAATGCATAAAAGAAAGTTGCAATTTTAGGTAGGTATTAAAATTACAAAGTGGGAGTGGTAATGTAGATGTGGCAACATTGGTAGGGACCAGGAAAGACTATTCTGTTTCTTTGGTTTTGTTTTTGCCATGATGGCCTGTTCTATTGTTCTGTCTTTTTATGTAAAATAAATAGTTGTTCACAGTGTGATTTGATGAAAAGTTTCAGTTTAGTTGCTCTATAATTCGTAGACTCTCCTACAGAAGTGGTAAAAGAACTGAATTGCTCAGATAGAAAATTACAAGCAGGAAAGCCGAGACCTTTCAAACCTTTAAAATGTTATTGATTATTTCAGAAATGAAAGATGAGGGCATGTTTAATGTAAAAGATCTAACCACTACAAATTTATTTTATGATACTTTCCTTGAATATTAAGTAAATGGATTCACAATTTCCAACCACTAAAAGTACTTCATTGGATTAAGTTTGAACTCCACCAGCTTGGGCTGAAGTTCAAAGCAGCTTAAAAGCAATTAGTGATGTTTATTGCAACATATTCAATATCATTAAGATTAGTTATTTGATGAATTCAGTCATGTAAACAATGTTGCAGAAGGATACAAATGCTGAAATGGACAAAAAGTGGTGTGACATGTTTAAGGTGTTCCAAGAAAATAAAACCCACCAAAACTTACTGTCAGTTGAATGTTATAACAATCCCAGGAATTTTTCTCTCATGAGTTCTCTGTGGTCAGATGAAAAAAAAAAAATCAAAACTGTGAAAGCAGTGATTGTTATCAAGACACACTTTGATATTTCGTGTATTGACTTACAACGTGCATTCCTTAAGTAATGCGACCAATTTTTTTCTGACGCAACTGTACACTGCAGCGTGTTCTAACTTGCTAGGCTAGGTGGAGTGGGGTGTTAGCTTCAAACGCTCTTTGTCTCATTCGGCAGCGAGCTGCCGGAGAGTCAGGATGTGCGTTTCCGTCAAGCCTGTTTCGAGTTCATGTAACACGGCACAATGGATCATTCTGTAGAGCAATGGTACGCTATCAAATTTTGCGTTAAACTTGGGGAGTCCACCACCGAAACGTTTCCATTACTTCAGCAGGCCTTTGGGACCAATTGCTTGTCCAAATCACAAGTTTTCCGATGGCACAAGTCGTTCATGGAGGGCTGAGAGGAGATCACCGATGAACCTCGCAGTGGACGGCCATCAACCTCGTGAGTCGACGAAAATGTGACGCGTGTGCGAGATTGTTTGAAGTCTGACAGACGGCTGAGCCTTCAATTGATAGCACAAACTCTAAACATGGCAAAAACAACAGTTTTCCACATTGTGACTGAAAAGGAGGGTCTCGCGGTGCCGAAGCGACATCAAGGACACGTGGAAAGTTCATCACGACAACGCACCGATTCACTGCGCCTTCATTGTCAATGACTTCCTGGCCAGGACCAACACCCCATTGGTTCCCCAGCCTCCCTACAGTCCTGACCTGGCTCCTGCTGACTTTTGTTTCCTCGGTTAAAAGGAGTCATGAAAGGAAAACATTGGGCCATGATTGAAAGAATCCAGGCACATGTTACATCTGCTCTAAAGGACATTCCAGAAAAGGCCTTCCAGGCATGGAAACACCGCCTCCAGAAGTGTATTGACGCAAGAGGGTGCCGTTTTGAAGATTTTTGCTTATTTGTACGAATATATTCAATAAATGATTTTTTATGAATTTGGTCACATTATTTATGGAACGCACCTTGTATGAGAGAATACTGTAATTTAAAAATTCCATGATAAGTTTGGAAGGTTTGTAGTTTGGAGTACTCTTTGGAAGATTTTGTTAGAATTAGTGCCATAATAATTTTATCGTGCGGTTATTTACGTTAATTATGTGTTGGAATCATTTTTATTGTGGCCAACTTTTATGCATTATTTTATTTATGGAAGAAACTACGCAGCGGTGTGATCTGTGCTGTTTGTACCAGTTACAGGATAATGCCTCATTTGGTGGAGAAGACTTGCAAGCCTGCAGTTGCAGGTCGTAAAAACCGCAAGAAGCCCTTTTCTAAGGCTGTTCTCAAACAGAAGGCGGCGAGAGGAACTACCAACTATCTTTGCTGCTTTGTATTCTGATAATATCAAACAGATAAAAGCCACTGCAGGAAATAAAGAAAATTCTGTCAAGACACACCTGCAAAGTTGGAGCAGATCTATGCCTTTGCAACCCTTTGGAAATAGCTTAGTTAATAGAATGAACATTATATTTGAGGAAAGTGAATTTGAACTTTATTCTAGTTTTGACATGCTCCGTAAGGGACCAAGCTTGCAGCCTGTTAAGTATGAGGCCAAGCCACATAGAGGATTTTGCGACTGGCAGGACAAACCATCACTGCTACAGTCTCCAGGCTCGAGTTCACCTGGTGAACTTGCTGATCCTCCATGGGAAGCAAGAAAGAAAACTGCAAAGAAGACCTTTAAACAAAGAAGAAAATTAATTGCAAAGAATAAGAAGAAAGACTAAGATTCTGAAGAGGATGAACCACTTAGTACATTGAAAGAAAAGAGTGTAGGGTTTTACGGACAGGAAAATCTGAAGAACTCCCAAGGTTAACGGAGACAGGGTTTATGCAGTCAAAGGTGTCCTCCAAGGTGCAGAAGACACTCTTATTTGGAGAGGATGAAGAACAAGGTGTAAGCTCGGAAGACAATTGTGACACGCATGATGACAAGCTGATTGTCAATTCCTCAGAGAGTGATGAAGACTCTCAATCACTCAGAAGACAGTCCCGGCAGCTGCAGGTGGTGCGTACGCCTGTCAGATTTAGTTACTCCAGTGGAGAAGAGGAAACTACGGGCAGTGGTGTATTCTATTCCAGTGAGGTTGATGTGCTGGATAAGGAAGAATGTAATACTGCTGAGGATGAAAAGTACTCTCCAAACAAAAACAAAATTTAGTAAAGGTAATGATTCTGCTCTAGGAAATGTTTCAAACTCTTCGGACTTCATTGAGAAGTTGCCATCACCAGTTAGTTTATGGATAAACCGAACATTATCAGCTCATCGTATACTTCGAAAGTCTGGTGATGCTGCTCTAAACCCTATGCATAAGACGCGTAACTGTTGACAGTCTCGTCACACCACATCTCTGGGTCAGAGGGCAACACTTTCATCAGAGGAGACTGCAGAGGACATGAATCTCAGGGTGGTTTTGGAAGAAAGTGAATCAAAACAAATCTAAACTGTTGGGGCAATAGATTCAAGCTGAGCGACTCACCATATCAGCAGACGGTCTCGGCATGTTGTTTCTATGGGTCATAAGACACTGTTGCGGGACCAGACTGCCAATGATATAAGTTTGGAGCAAGTTTTAGAAGAAAGTGAATTGGAGCAGATGCATGCTGAAGATGCTGTAGACTCTAAACAAAGATGTTTACAGTCACAGAAGGTCTTATCACACTGTCTTGCCTGAGCAGAATTCAAGCAATACAAGTTTAGAGCAGATTTTAGATGAAAGTGAATCAGAGGACATTAATCCTGTTTCTATTTCCTGCTTGGACACGAGCTTGATGCATGTCATGGATATCCGTTATTGAAGAGAAGTCTCTAGGTTTCTGTGATGTCTTTATTTACACTCTCTGTTCTCAAAGATGTCAGCACTGTGGCATCTGACAATTCCAGATCTTCTATTGGTAATGATGAAGTAATGGATGAAGTAGAATCTGTGATCACAGCGAGAGATGTGGTGCTACAACATTGTGGACAGATTGAACCCCTGCCTTCCAGCAAGGCTTTCCCTGACTGGTGTTTGGAGAAGTGCAAGAAGATTGGTGGAGGAGTATACGGAGAGGTATTCTCATTGGAGTGCTCCAACAGTGCCCCTTCTGTTCTAAAGATTATCCCAATAGAAGGAGAGCTGGAAGTGAATGGTGAACTGCAGAAGACATATGAAGAGATTTTGTCAGAGATTGCCATAGCCATGGAGCTGAGTGAACTGCGCCAGGTTTCTCGGAGTTGATCCGCTGTTGGTGTGTCCAGGGGAAGTATCCTTCTAGGCTTCTTTCTCTGTGGTTTGAGTTTGACAAAGATAACGGTTCAGAGAACGATGCCTCTGATGTGTTTGCAGACGAACAACTGTTTATTGTCCTGGAGCTAGCCAATGCAGGGACTGACCTGGAAAGTTATGTCTTGAATTCTGCAGGGCATGCCTTGGTGGCGCTTGTGGAGGTATTACAATTTGAGTGTTGGCAGGATACTGATTTTTTAATGTTATATGTCTGGCCAGTTAAATCTGCTATGGTAATGGAGTAAACCATACAGCCAGTATCTCCACGCAGAGCGTCGGCCGGTGGTAAGGAGCGTGACCCACTATAAGGACCAATGGCTAAGGGGGGAGGAGTCCTTATAGAAGGGAAATGGGCCCTCAGTTGAGGAAATGCCACTGAAACCCCGTATGAACTGTAACGTCTGTACTCCAGAGGAACGGCTACAGAAGGCGCCTGTTCTCCATGTTAGGAGCAGCCTACAAGTTTCAGCTGTCAGTAGCTCTAAAATGCATTTGGGAATGGCAAACCCATCGCAATAAAAACCTATATGATAAGTGTACTGAAGCCTCAGAAAATGCTAGGGCGTTCCCCACAACTGACGTGCAGACAGCGACCATCAATGTAGCGACACTAACAGGGAAAGTGGAATTTATTGTAGATTTTATGGTTGACAATGATATAGCATTGCTGGGAATTGGTGAGACCAAATGGAAAGGAAAAGGTGAGAGGAAACTAAAGAAAGGATACACCTTACACTATAGTGGAGGAAGATAAGCCAAAATGGTGTAGGTCTCATAATTAGATAAGACCTAAAGTAATACCTAGAATTGGTGGAAAATATAAATGACAGGTTGATTAAGGTCAGATTGAGACTTGAAAGTGGTGTTACAGATATAATTCAAGGGTATGCTCCACAAACAGGAAATGCAGATACAGATCTAGAGGAACACTTTGAATATCTGGAAGGCCAAATACAGGACAAACAAGTTGTGATCATGGGAGACAGGAATGCCCAAGTACGTCAGGAAAGGAAAGGAGATGAGATTATAGGACCATTTGGATATAGGAAGAGAAACAAGGCTAGAGATATTTTGGTAGATTTTTGTAGAAGAAATGAGCTTATCATTGGTAACACATGGTTTCGAAAGAAAAACATTCAGAAGATAAGATATAGCTTGGATAACAAAATCAAAACTCTGATAGATTACATTTTGGTCAAGAAAGGTAACAGGAAAATGTTGGTAGATGTAACAGCCCTCCCAAGTGAATCTTTTGAAGGAGATCACAGAGTTGCGATAGCTAAGTTAAAGATGGGAAAGATACAAAAGATGGCCGAGATTAGGCAGAGAAAGCTAAGGGTGTGGAAACTGCAGGAGAAGGAAATAAATGAGTTCCAGACACACATAAAAACAAGTATACCTAAGGAAGACATTGGGTCAAAGAAGAATGGGCGTACTTTAAGACAGTGATGGTGCAGTCTGCAGAAAAGACCTGTAGAAGATTATCAGGAAGGAAGGAAGGAAGGAAGGAAGGAAGGAAGGAAGGAAGGAAGAAAGAAAGAAAGATCAAGAAACGCCTTGATAGAATGACAGGGTGAAAGATATAAATAAAAGAAACAAGTTCGGAAAAGATGGCTGAGAAACAGAACAACAGAATACAGGCACTGCAAGAAGGAGTGCTCCAAGGTGGTTCAAGAAGAGAAAAAGAAATGCTGGCAAAAATTCACTGAATCTTTGCAAGAAGATACAACTGGAAGCAAAAAGATCTTATTCCAGTGGGTAAAAAAGAAGAAAAACCCAGATGAAGGTGCTAACTTCATTAAAAATGAACAGGAGGAAGTGATGACACAGAAGCAGGATATATTGCAGAGGTGGGGAAGATACTTTGGACAGTTTTACAAGTTGCAAAATTCCCCGGTACAAGGAGAAATTGAAGACACAGATTTAGTGCAGATAGAAGATAAGGAAAGTGAGGTGTTCATGTAGAGATTGAGTTGGCAGCTAAAAGAATGAAACTAGGCAAGGCAGCTGGAATTGACGAGGTCACCATAGAAATGATAATAGCAACAAGAGCAGTTTGTCTACAGTGATTGTATAGACTCTTCAGAGTGATATTGAGAGAAAAGACTGTTCCAGAAAAGTGGACAAAAGGGGTCATTATACCAATTTCCAAGAAAGGAGACAGAAAGCAATGTGAAAATTACAGAGGAGTGACATTGATACCTCATACAGTTAAAATCCTTGAATTTGTTTTGATAAACAAATAAGAGAGTAGAGGAAAAATTGGCAGAACACCACTATGGATTCAGAAGAGGCAGGTCCACATTTGACCCAATATTTATATTGCGTCAAATGATGGAAAGGTATTGGGAATATGGGAAGGACATGGTAGTAACTTTTCTAGATACTAAAACAGCATATGACAGTGTCCCAATAAATTTGGCATGGAAAACATCGACAGAGGCATAGATTGGGAATGAAACAATGCAGATGGTAATAGCATTGTATCAATATTGTGAAGGCTGTGTTAGAACCAAAGTGGGTCAAACAGAATGGTTCAGAGTTGAGACAGGGTAGTGTATTGTCTCCCTTACTCTTCATTATCATTATGGATAGAATTCTACATAATATCAAGGAGAAGATGATGGGCGAGCAAGTGAAGTCTATGCTCTTTGCTGATGACATTGTAGTTTGGGAAGATAATGAAGAGGAAGTACAGACAAGTTGATTTATGGAGTGAGTAGATAAGAAATTTTGGAATGAAGATTAGTACTGCAAAAAACAAGACTTTGATCATGATGAGAGGTGACAGAAAATCCAGGGGAATGATAAAAATAGGAAACAAACTTCTTGAAGTAGTGAAAATTTTTAATTATCTGGGCAGCATGATGTTGCAAGATGGAAATTTGGATGGAGAAATTGATTTAAGAATACAGCAGTCTGCAAGTTTCTACCAGTGTGCGAGAGAGATTGTATGGAACAAAGATGTGCCAATGAAGCGCAAGAAGGTTTTATATTCTTCCTATTATACACCTATACTGACCTATGCTTTAGCAGTCTGGATGTTGACTAAGCGGAACCAAAGTAAGATACAAGCAGCTGAAATGAGGTTCTTGAGGAGCACACAAGGAAAGACAAGACAAGATAGAATACGAAATGAGGAAATAAGGAGAAGCGTGCGAGTGTGTAAACCTCAAGAAGAGACTGCTATAGCAAAGCTAAAATGGTTTGGACACATGATGAGAATGCGAGGAGAGAGAATACCAAAGAGAACATTCATGGGTAGAGAGACTGCAAAAAGGCTTAGGGGATGGCATAGAATGAGATTGAGGGGCTGTGTTGTGGACTGTGTTGCAAATAGCAGAGTCGATAGCAATAAAGTACTAGAAGAGGAGTGGTGGAAAGATCGAGTAAGGTGGGGGGCTTTGGTACAATACCCTACCCAGAGAGAATCTTGAAAAGGGAATGGATGAAGACTGAAAGATGAAAAGCTTTGAGGATATACTGTAATGAATTCACATAAATATAATAATTCTGAATATGATACAGTAACTAACTGAACACTTTACTCCTGTATTTAACTTGGGTTCAAAATAATTATGCAATATAATTATGTTATTCAGCTTTTATGTAGATTGTACCTGAAGTGTCCCGTTTTTGTCCCTTTTTGTAAGCAATGAAATCTAATAGCTAAGCAGGCATCAATTTTAGGTAATGAGACAAAGTCTCTCATAGTGCATTGGTACTGCCGGTGGCTCCAAGTAGCCTGCACAGTGGCCTCCACGGTATGCACTAGCCAGCGTCTTGGTAGGGGTGCTAGGCACAAACTGATGAGCCCAACCTAGCACACGAGGGCAAAATGCTGGCAACCAGGAATGAGTTAGCTGGAAAATTTATAATGTCCAATAATGGACCATTTATATTGGTATTATGAATTTACACATTCGGAACAAATATTCCAGATTCGCTAGGGGAATTAACATCTATGTCAAATGAAATATTCAAACCAATTTTTTTTTGTTTCGAATATCTGGTCTCGCTATTTTATTGTACAATGTGATCCAATATAATAAAGATTTAATGAATATTCAATTTTCATGACTGCATTGTAATCTAAACCAACTTTCAACCTATTAGGTCGTGTTACATACATTTAGTGCCAGTGGGACCCGAACTTACAACCTCCTGATCCACTGGTGTCCGGTTGACCAATTTTGTTCTGTACTTAACATCTTTTCTACACGTATTAAATGCACGTAACACGACCCAATAGGTTGAAAGTGTTTCGATTACAAAAGACTTGCATAATTTCTTAGTGGGGAAATTGATTTTTGATGTGGGTCATTAGTGACCCAGCAGGAACACTAGGGAAAGAAACACATTTCCTTATTTATTAAAAGTATTCTTATAACTTGACAAATATACTGTAAAATGTACTTTTAAGTATATACAAAAGTCACTCTTAAGACTACACTATACACATGAAAAAGCTAGAACATGATGCTCTTATCTTCTTTTGCTCATCAGTGGCCTTTTGGACCTTTTAAAATGGATATTTGTGGTTGAGGTGCACATTTCAACAACACTCAGAACTTCAAGACAACATGAACATGTATTAAGTGGCTACTGGGTTGTCCCCACCCACTTTAAACACATACCGGTACCATTTCATTTATGCAGTAAAATATTTCACATACATAAAAATGAACTATCATAAAACCACAAAAATACACATACACAAATATTTACATTTATCAGAATATCCAGGATGATTAACTGAAATTTTAACCTCTACTCCAGTTGAAAATTGGTAAGATATCACTTTATGTCACATCTGCAAGAGAGCCATCAAGCTTTCCTACAGCTACCCCCCTCTTTTTTGTGGTCCTACTGAACTTATAATTGTTTACTTGAAAAAAGTAATAAAATAGTACCATGGTAAAAAGGAATATGGTGACTCCATCTTTGACATTAAAATGTAAATTTATGTTTAGAGTGTTCCAGTAATCTTATTAATTCTAGGTTCTTTAAAAGGTATAGCAGGGAAATGATCATAGAAAGCATTTTTTGAGTTTTGGTGGTCTACTTTTCTAAAACTTTTAGTATCTTTTCTAGGTTTGTAATATTTTCTTTTTAACTTTTGCTGCAACACAATTGGAAAAATATTTTGAAAGTAATTACATTCAGTAAACAAAACAAAAATTAATTTAACAGCCAATATCTGAGGTCTGACTGATTCCATAATTCCAGTTATAATACAGATATATATGATACCAGTTGAAGAAATATAGAGTATTTAAAATGAAAATATTAGGAATAAATACTGCATTTATGTTAAATATTTCTTTTTGTATCTGGTGTACTCGTGGCAATTGGTACAGGACTAGACTTTACGATTGTCCTTGTACCTTTCTTCAAAACTGGACGTGGAGTAGGAACCCTGGTGGTAGAGTTCAATACTTGTTGCCTCTTAGGTGTAACTGTTGCACTTGTTGCCTGAGCTTTTGAGGAATTAACACTTGTAGATGGAAGCTTGAATTTTGACCCTTTTGGTGTCTTTATGTACGATTTCTTTGGTGCAGGCCCACTCTTCTTTACTGCATTAGGTTTCTTTGTAGTTTCCTATATTCAAAAAATTAATGCCATGGATTGAAGTTAATAATGTCTTAAAGCAAAAAGCAAATGAAAGTCTAAATCTGGACAAGTTTAATATTATTTAAAAATTCCATTTAGAATCCCTTCTACTGCACGCTCAATCACCTACAGAATTCACAACAAATAACTCAAACCATTCAAGATATTTAAAACCTGTTTTCACTTTACTAAAAATGTTACTAATGGGCTCATAATGGATGTAGCATTAACTTTTACAGAGTTTCAGTATTTACTAAATTAACTGTATTAAGAATGTTTTAAAAACAGAATAAAGTTATTTTCTATCTTTTGAATCATACATTGTAAATTGCAACACTATGATTGTCCTAAGTGACAAGTTAAGGAAACACTAATATGAAACCACCGTTAAGAGAACTTGGTTACATGTAATGTTAACCAGTGTCCTTCCTATGTACCTTCCAAAATCTTTTGTTTATTCAGGCTATGCTATTACAAAAGAAAAGAAAAAAATTACAACTTTGGTTTAATTTAAAACATTCAGACACTGGTTAAATATCACATTTTAAATCATACAGAGTTATGGTGTATTTATATGCACATTAGAGCAGATACCTAGCTGTCGGAGGAGTGTGAAGAAATGTCAGGATTCATACCTAGCATCTAGTCAGAAGATTCATATGAATTTGGGCCTAGGACACATACTGTATGTACTTTTTAGTAGTCATTTCCCTTGCCTTATTGACGTTGATTAAATTCCTAGCTGTAATTTTTACTGTTCACGGTTCTGACTGGATACATAAAACATACAGAAATGAAGGTTGGTACTTTGCAGTTTTTTTCTCGAAGTTATATTCTCCTGAGAAAGACACTGACACCTGAATCAAGTTCTTAGCTATAATTTTTATACTCTAAAGTTCTTGATTATTTACTTAATAGTACTGGTAGAAAATTGAAGGTTTATGCCATTTGTTTCATTCTCTAACTACATTCTCTTGAAGAGAACATTGTGATTCTAATTATAGATTGGATTGTAATTATTTCATTCCTAAGTCATACTGCTGTCCACAAGAATGGGTTTTTGAAATGAAAAAAAGACAAAAAAAACATGGCACAAGAGCCCTGAAGGGCCATGGCTTACCAAGAAACCATTGCTCAGCCTGAAGGCCTGCAGATTAAGAGGTGTCGTGTGGTCAGCACGATGGATCTTCTCGGCCGTTATTCTTGGCTTTCTAGACTGGAGCCACCATCTCGCTGTCAGATAGCTCCTCAATTGTAATCATGAGGGCTGAGTGGACCTCGAACCAGCCCTCAGATGCAGGTAAGAATCCCCGACCTGGCCAGGAAACAAACCTGGGGCATCTGGGTAAGAGGCAGCCATGCTACCCCTACACCATGGGACTGGCTTTGAAATGTAACAGTTCCACCATTTTGTCCATGCCCATCTGCTTATCAAAATGGATTATATATAGCTTGATGAACCGATTAGATTATTCAGTGATCGTATTAACACATCTAATGAAATAATAATAATAATAATAATAATAATAATAATAATAATAATAATTTGTTTTTATGTCCCACTAACTACTTTTTGACAGTTTTAGAAGACGTCGAGGTGTCTGAATTTTGTCCCTCAGTTCTTTCATGTGCCAGTAAATCAACCCACACGAGGTAGATACCTTCAACTATTTTCAATAAATTTAACATTTTCTCCTGAAGAAGTAATGTGGCATCCTCAGGATATGTTGGATTGATAATTACTTTTCTTCATATCTTGATGGAAGTCAATAAGATTTTTTTAAAAAGGAAGGTCAGTAGAGAGTCTTGCAGGCCTATGTTTCAAAAACTTTAAATTATAATTCCCATCATTTCCATATTTCACTGCATATTCAATATTAAAGAAAATCTCTATCTGACATCTCTTAGAAATGTACACTCATATGATACATGGAAAAGGGATGATTTAGATTTACCATACGTTAGACTGAAAAAGACAAGAGTATAATGGCATTAAATTATTCGCTATGCTATCTTACTTGGTTAACTTCACAGCTTATCTCAAAAAATGGCTAAATCAGTTTTTACTCACTATCTGAATCTGAAGAAAAAGTGATGTTATTGTTGTCATGGGTTGATAGATACTCAACTTTGCCTGTTGTCAGAGCTATTGTATTGAACAATGAAAGTAGTTGTATTGAAGTTTTGTTACATGACAATTTATTCGTGACTTTCACTTTTAAATCCTCTACAATTGTTAAGCAACAAATATGATAGTCATCACCTTCTTTACATGTTGGTAACATTGGCAGTTATCAGTTCCATAGTTATTCATTATTATTATCATCATTATTTCTTCCATCCACCTATCACCTTCCACATTATCCATTAACAGAGGTTTATATACACCAATTTCATTCTTGGGATTTTGGTAAGGAAAATTCTGAGAAGTATCATCTAACAAATCAGGGATCTGATAAGTAACACACATGCTTCAGAAATTAATATTCAGGTGTTAAAAGGATAATTTGTATAGATAAACTTAATTTAGAGCTTTATAACAGATATGTCATGGCCATGAATTTTATACTTATTTGTTGGAAAATAAAATTCAGAAACTACTTTTGTTTAACTATTCTTGATACCTAAAAAGCATTTTTATTGATGAGATATATCCATACAGAGAGTTGTACAAGTCTTACCTGTGAAGAAAACAATGCACATTTTATTGATTCAATAAGGCTGAGGCTGTGTTGTACGTTTTCTGTTAGTTTGTTGAAAGAGATTTTTAGGTCTTGTGGAACCTTGCAAGGAGCAGCAGATAGAGGGCTCTTAGAGGCCTGAATTTCCACAGTCTCCTCACACTCCATTTCAGAGGAGCGGTCAAAACTCAAGCTCTTCATTTTTGGCAGAAGCAAATTCTGTACCAAAACAAATGTGCTATTAGTTCACTCAAATACATTAATAAATTAAATATCACTTCTTAGATGAAAAATACAAGGACTAGTATGCTAGAATCTAACAATATTCATTCAAAATGTTTATCAACAAATGACAAAACTTAAATTGAAAGGAATTTTCATTGTTTGAGCTCAGGTAGTGTATTTACAAATCCAAATCATAGAAACACATTCATAGAAAAAGAAGTTCACCAATGCAACTCCACAATAGTATCTAATGTTCCTATCCTGTATTTATGAAATTACCAAGCAAGGAAAGCAAAAATAGGAAGATGTAATAATATTTTGCTCATGTCCAGAAAGTTATATAAGAAAGCATTTAACATATTTTTAGATAAATGAGTAACCAAGCTTTTAGTTTTACATGGCTATTGAAATCATGATCACTGCGACAGGACCTCCAGTTTTATGTGGAATCTGAACTGTAGGGATGAGATTTTACCTTTCTAAAAATCCCACATGCATTTGCTGGGATTTTGACTGTAGGCGCCTCTGTTAAAAGGGTGAATAACGTTCCCCAGACCTTTAGCATACTCTCCCTTCCATCTGGTTCTCTCAAACAGAATTGGGATCCATCCATAAACAGCACTGAGCTCCACTGCTCCACAGTCCAGGTTCGATGGACATTGGCGAATTGTATCCAAGAGGCACAGTGCTCACGTGTAAGCAGGGGTCCTGTGGCGAGCCTCATGGACTTCAAATCTGCTTCATACAACCTCTTCCTTACTGTCCTTTTGCTGATGTTCATGCCCCCTACTTGCTGCAAACGATTTCTGGCCTTCCACAGCTGTTGTGTGTTGAGCACGAAGAACTTGCATTACGAGCAAGTGATCAATGCACTCTGTTAGTGCTTCACCTATGATTAGAACTGGGTCTCCTGGTGTAGATATTGTCCTCTCCATACCTTTTAATAGTTCTGGGAATGTTAGACCATGACATGCCTATAACATTGCTATATAGCGTATAATGCGCTCATCCTCCACTAATGCTATTGCCCTTGCTGCATTTTCAGGTGAAAGAGCCATTAAGACCTGACTAACTGTTGTAGGCAAACTGTGATGTCCACAAAAATACACAGCATGACAATTTGCAGCAATAAACCATAAGACAGTTGTTTGTAGTTGTTCTTGTCCAAAGATAAAATACAAGCCATCTTCATTATTACAATTTATAATTATCATTGTAGAATGCAATATTAGGGTTGACTCAACTTAGGTTTGAAAGAAGATTCCACCTTCAAATACTTAAATTTATTAGCTAACCTATGAATTATTACATATGTTTAGCTTAATGTCTTGTCTATATTAATAGATGTTTCATTCCATTTTTGGAACATCTTCAGCTCAGACGCTGACACTGCTTTGTAGAGTAGTAACATTTATGGCAAATCAAACATTGAGGAGCAAAATTGGCACTGTTGACTAAAGTTCTGATAGGATTTATATATGGACCAGGAGAACTTCTTGTAAACTTTAAAGTTAGGCTTTGGTTGTAGTGTTACCAAAGATAGTAAAAATAGCTGGGAATCTCCCTGTTGATCCTGTTGTGCTTGCTCTCCAATCTTCATCACTAGGCAATTAATGGGAAAGAATTGGGAATATGGAAATTATCTGGTCATGACATAGATGTAACAAAGGCATACAATAGTGTTCTCTGGGAGAAGCAATGTACAAAAACTGTCACAACATACAGACTCCATTGGAAAGACAGAATATTTAGAAATGAAACTGGACCAAGACAGGGGAGTGTGCTGTTGCCTCTTGTTTCTAATGATGTCTAGCTCCATGGCTAAATGGTTAGCATGCTGGCCTTCAGTCACAGGGGTCCCGAGTTCAATTCCCGGCAGGGTCAGGAATTTTAACAATTGGTTAATTCCGCTGGCACAGGGCCTGGGCATATGTGTCGTCTTCATAATTTCGTTTTCATCGCAGGTCGCCTATGGGTGTCAAATCAAAAGACCTGCATCTGGTGAGCCGAATTTGTCCTTGGGCACTCTCAGCACTAAAAGCCATATGCCATTTGTTTTCTATTGGTTATGGATAAAATTGTAAGAGAGACAAAGGAAGCATATGAGAATAGGGAGGTGAAGTTATCACTACTTACAAACGATATTGTGGTCTGGGGAACAAACAGCAAAGAAGTAGAACAACTTGATGCAATGAACAAGGAAATTGATAAGTATGGTATGAAAATCAGTGCAGAGAAAAGAGAGACCATGGTGATATCAGGAGGAGAAAGACAAGGGAAAGTCATTGTGAAAATTGGTGGTGAAAGCCTTTAAATTGTTGACCGTTCCAAATACTTTATGTAGGGAGCGAATTAATGCAGAATACAGGTCTGGACATGGAGATTAGGGAGATTAGCAAGACTGTGCAATAGGGTGATGCATTCTACCAGAATGTATGAAACTGAAATAAGTACCAAGGAATAATAATAATAATAATAATAATAATAATAATAATAATAATAATAATAATTTATTTATTCTGGCAAAGTTAGGGATGTACTCCCTTTCTTACAATTAACCCGTCTTAACCTAGAATACTTAATAATAGTACTGATGACAATATGATAACAATAATAACAGTAATAGTATTAACAAAAGTAATTGCACTTTAAAAATCATATCATCTATATAATACACATCGTACGTAGAGTACATTAAAAATATATGAATAATGAGTACTATAACTACTAAAGAGAAATTTTAGAAAATATATACATTTGTACAGTACACTGAAATATCGCCTTCAATTAAGAGGTGAAGAGAAGGATTAGTAAGAAGATCTGTGAAAGGAAGAGGGAAATGATGGATAGGCGGTAGGTTTTTTCAGGTCATAATTTGATGATTCATGCATGTTTACCTAGTACTATGACACAGGCATGTGTAAAAGCTGAGCTGCTGGACATGCTTCTGATGTCCACTGGTAAGAGATTCCATTGTCTGGCTGCGGTAACAGTGAACGATTTTGTTTAGATTGCTGTTCTGTCTATAGGAAGGGATAAACACACTGTGCTGCAGGTTCGGGCATTTTTTTTTTTTAATGGTCTGTGGAGAGGAGCTTGATGCGATAACGGAGATAGGCTGGTTGAGAACTTTTAAGAATATTATGCAAAAAGCAAAGAGTATGAAGTGTGCATCGTTCTTGCAGGCGAAGCCACCTGAGCCGTGTGTAAGATGGTGCGACATGGTCAACATAACGAAGTCCACAGATAAATCTTACACAAGCATTCTGAGCACACTGTAATTTCCTTCCCCAGTCTACTCCTAGGTTGTTGTAAACTATATCGATATAATCAAAATGAGGTAATGCGAGTGATTCAACAAGAATTTTCTTTAGTTTAAAAGGGAAAATGAATTTGAATTTACTGAGACAGTGTAGCGTTCTGTATATTTTCCTACACGGAGATATAGTTTGGGCAGACCAGGACAGATGTTCATCAAATATTATACCAAGATTTCTTAGATTTTGGCTATACTGTATGGGATGGACAACTTGGGTAATTCTGTTCGATTGAGTTTGCAAAGTAATTTAGGAAGAGAAAAGAGATAATGTATAAAATGTATTATGCACCCATATGTGGCTGAGAGCTGGAGAGTGACAAGTAGGGAGGAGAATAGAAGTCAAGCCAGTGAAGAAGTAAGACAGGAAAGACAAGGAAGTCAGATAGAGAAACAACGATGTGAGAAAGGAGACAGGAGTAAACTAAGATGGTTTGGACATGTAAAGAGGATGGAGGAGAAAAGAATAACAAACCAGGTGGAGATGAAGTTTGAGAGAAAGAGGGGGAGACCTAGAACAAGGTGGATCGATTCAATAAAGAGGAGTGCTAGACGAAGAAACCTGTAATCGGATGAAATGATGGAAGAGGAGAGAGAAAGATGGAGAAGTACCATAAATATCCTAACCCAGCAGGAGCTGTAAAAGGAGGTTAATGGCATTGGCTGGTAAGTCTGCAGTGTCTTTTCCGAGTCAAGTTTGGAAGAGGGAGAAGAGGATGCCAAAAAATTAGGAGATATATCCCAATTTAATGACAAGGGGAATTAAGGTCCTGACCTGAGAATAAATGAGCAAGAGAATGTGTGGCTTCGTTAATGGAGGAGTTAAAGGCTACAGTTAATCTAGTATTTTGAAATCCCAAGATTTGTGATATATTGAGAAATTGAAAGAGCAACCATCAAATTTTAATGAAATTGTTCAACCATATTAGCTCAAGGATGATAAGGAGTGGTAGTAACTTTTTTATACCAAAGGGAAGAAAAGTCATGGAATGCCTTAGCCTAGATGTAAAATCACTGGCATTGTCAGATACTAACTATTGCAGAATCACAATAGGAAAAATATGCATAGTTATAGGTTAATGACATTTTTTTAGAATATTGTGTAAGGGTCGTAAGATACTGTAAATTTAGAAAAGTCACCTAAAATGGTAACAATATAGAAATTTCCTTTAGACAATCTAGTGATAGGCCCTATAGTGTCAAAACAGATGTCATGCATAAATACATTTTTTGCAATTCCAAAGCGTTCTCCCCAGGCCCGGAACTAGGGCGGGGCAGGGGGAGCACATGCCCCGGGCGGCAGATTTCAGGGGGCGGCAAAATTTGAAAAGTTTATTAAAAATAATAATTATTTAATTTTTCAAAATAATAATACCACAATTAATATTGTTTAATTTTATTTCATTTTGTTGCCCAATTCATCAACTTTATTACACTGACACTGTATACCAAGTTATTTTCTTCATTATAAGACACAACACTAGAATGAATGTAATTCATGGGTCTGGAGTGAGTCTTAAACTGTTATGCCTATTACTGAAATGAATAATTAGTAGCCTGAGCGCTCAGCAGTGGGGTCGGGGACTCAAAAACAGCCTGACTGATGCGATGCCGAGCGTCTCATCTATCTCACCCCCTTTCTCTCCATGCTCCCCTCTGCTTCCAATAAACAGTAAACTAAACAGACACCTGCAGTCGTCGTCGTCATCGTTATCGACGGCTACACATGTAGCCTGCATATACTGTTGCCTGTGTGTTGACACGAACCGACAGTTGTTTTATTTTATTTGCATTTAGTATTTAGTTATTAGTGTTTGGAGTGTTGGTTAGTTATTCGTGTTACCGTTTATCAGCGTTCAGAAAACGGAATTGTTTAGTACACTTTGAGCTGCGTTTTTATCAGTTTCCAAATTATGGATGGCAGAAAACGACTCAGTGGAGCCACGTATAGAAAACTTGCCAAAGAAAGAAGGAAGAAAGAAAGCGATGTGCTGTCACAAACACCAACATCAGAAGCATTTTTGAAGATGAAGGCTCAAAAGAAAAATCAGGTAAGTTAATATTAATTTTTATTTCAATAATTAAATTATGGCACATGAGAGGAGAGACAAATTAATTGTGCCTTATCGGACTTTAAGACAATTTTTTAATACTTCATTTTGTAATATACCATATTACTGATTGAATTTTAATCCTGGCTTTAATATTTTAGATGACGAAGCTGGAGAGGAAGGCATGCAACATGTCGAACTTTGCAAGAAACTCAGTCCTACTGGTGGAGCGAATGAAGATGAATTATTATCTCGTCCAGTCCCTACAACTGGTCTTCAAGAAACGTCCAAGTTTTCCTTTGATTTAGGGATCCTGGTCCATGGCCACAGAGATTTTCAGATTCTGAAAGGTGTTACATAACAAAAATGAGCTTTGAAAATCTGATTGTCCACCATTTAAGTAATAGCAGCAGAGAAGTAGGTAACTTAACCAAAGACTGATTTATTAAGTTCTCAAAAATGGAGAAAAAGTAAAGAAATCATGGTTAGGCTATAGTGAAAGTAAGATAGCTATATATTGTGTTCCCTGCAGGCTGTTTTCACACTTGGCATCAAATCAAGTGCCTTCCATAGCTAAAGGAAAAGGACTTACTCATTGAAGAAAACTCAGTGAAAAATTGCTTGAACATGAAAATTCATCCAACAAGAAACTTTGCTTTTGTTCGTGGAAAGCTTCAGAATTTTGTGTAGGAAAGGGAGGTATTGATGCAGAACTCCAAAACCAGATCCATCAAGAAGAGTCTCACTGGAAGGTGGTATTGCGCTGCATTATCGATGTTATTCTATTCCTAACAAAGCAAGGGAGTCCATTCCGAGGAACTAAAGAAGACTGTGATTTTAGCGATCCATCCAGTGAAAAGTTCTTGAACACAGTAGAACTTATATCACATTACAATGTCCCTCTTCTACAACATATTGAGCAGCATAAGAAAGGGCAAATCTCGTTCTTCACACATAAAATACAAGATGAGTTCCTTGAAATTATTGCCAATAACATAAGGCAAAAGATAATACAAGACATTTAGGATGTGAAATATTATTCCTTAATATTTGACTGCACTCCAGATATCAGCCACAGTGAGCAAACGACTCAAGTAGTTCGTTACGTCAAAACAAATACATCGGAGGTAGAAGCAAGTTTTATTGATTTTTTCCCCAGTTAGTGATAAAACAGGTGAAGGTCTCAGTTAAGAAACCCTAAAAAAAAATTAGACAAAGGTGGACTAAACTTAGAGAACTGTAGAGGCCAATCCTACGACAATGGGGCAAATATGGCCGGGAAGTATAAAGGAGTTCAGTCCAGACTACTTCAGGAGAACGAGCTAGCATATTTTGTCCCAATGTGCTGCTCACTCCCTCAATTTAGTTGGTGCTAATGCAGCGAGTGCTACTATTGAGGCTCAGAATTTTTTCGGAACTTTGAACAGTATGTTTTTTTTTTTTTGCGGCTTCAACTTCATGCTGGGAAGTTCTCCGAAAGTATGTGCCACTGACATTGAAACCTGAAAGAAATACAAGATGGTCTGCAAGATGCAGTCGAAGATGTGTATAAACATTACGGTAAAGTTGTGCAGGCTCTAGAGGATCTTAAAAACCATGATCTCTTAACACTTCAAAGCAAGAGTGAGGCCAGCTCCCTTTTGAAAAATATTGGGAAACTTGAAATTTCAACGTTTTCACATGTTTTTGCATGCTTTCTTCAAAAAGATCAATCATGTCAATTAGTTTTTGGAAAGAAAAATGTAACAGATTTGGCTGCCCGGAACCTTCAAGGTCTTTTAACGCTCTTGAAGTCTTGCAGAGAGTTTGCTCCATCTGAGGCCATTACTGAGGGTAAATTCTTAGCTAGCATGAGTTATCTACCATCTGAGTTCTCAGAAAAAAGACCAAAAAACTGAACAAAATGTCTGAGCTGTGTGGCGATGAAGTTCCGAAAAGTACTCGGAATGTGTACCAAGTAGCTATATTAGAGGTGATTAAAGATGATTATGGAACTCTGTGACAGGTTTAAGGATTTGGACAACATAAAGAGCAAGTTTGTATTTTTGAATGGGGTTCAAATTGAAGAAATGCAAACAAAAGGTCTAAAAATGAAAGCAGAAGAATTGGCAAATATCTACACTGAATTCTTCAATGTTGAGATCAGCAAATTTGAAATAGAACGTTTCAAGCACCACGCTTTATCAGTTGATGAAAACTGTTAAGTATTATTTATAAAAATAAACTAGAGGAAGGTTACCCTAACATTACTACTGCACTGAGAATGTTTCTCACGTTGCCAGTTACAGTGTCATCTGGAGAACAAAGTTTTAGCAAACTCAGAGCCATCAAAACTACATGAGAAGTACAATGGGACAGGAGAGACTAACTATAATATCAAGTGAACACAAATGAACATCCCTTATCAACTTTGACATCATCAGTACATTTGCAGCTAAGAAGGCTCGAAGAATTCAATTTTGAGGTATAATACATAATAAATGTTTGCGTAGTTACGATTGAGTTACACTATAAACAAATTATTTGTATTAATCATGTATAAGTGTTTTTCAATATAAGTGTAATGTATGTATTAATATGTATAAGTGAATATAAGTGTTCTTCATAAAGAAAACTTAATAGTATACATATGGTGTGTAATTTCAACTGCCCCATCTAAAAAAAAATAGCTTACGGAGGTATTATCTTTTAGTGGTAGGGGGAGGGTTAGGGAGGGAGATCGGGGGATGGGGGCAGCAAAATCATCTTTGCCCCCCCCCGTGACAAATCTCCTAGTTCCGGCCCTGGTTCTCCCATTGGAGAAGAATAATATTGTAATATCATAGCTTTTAAGGCCTAAGGTATTACAACTGTAGGAATGAATTTAAGGATAGTTTTAAAGACAAAGAGGCCTTAAAGAAGACAAGGGGCCCTTATACTGGGGATCATAAATAGTTTGCAATGATTTTTTGCAGTACGGTTTGCTTGTCTGCCTACGAGATTACAGTTTAGGAGCTATCTGATAGTGGTACCGTGGCCCTGGTCTAGAATGCCAAGAACAATGGCCGAGAGTATTTGTTGTACTGAATACACGACATCTAAATCTGCAGGCCTTCAGACTGAGCAGCAGTCTGTTGATAGGCCATAGCCCTTTGGGGCTGTTGTGCCATAGTGTGATTTTTCTAGTCCTTATTAGACATCATGCGGTCCCTAGCACTACCCAAGATTTTGTTTGCTCTGCACTAATTTTGATGCCTGATGAAATTTGTTTCTGCACTACCTTCTAGTTGTTGAGTGTTCCTTTAAGCTGCATTGTGGTGGTGGTGATTGTTTTAGGAAGTACAACTAGGCAGTCATCCTCTATGTGAAAACATCTGTATGTGCTGTCGAAAACAGGGCATTGAAACTTAGCGGTTCTCTGGATCTCGTTACACCAGCTGCACTAATTTTTAAAATTTGAAGCAACTTTTTCTTTTTCTTCATCATTAATAGTGTGGAGAAAAAGTTGACTGTGGAAGACTGACTGTAAATTATTTCAACTCAAATCTTACTGATCTCAGGGACAACAATACCAACAGAAATGAAACATTATGAGTCTATTGATAAATACCATTAAAGGGGATACACCATCACTCCTTGCTACTGATTGAACAGCCAGAGACATTTTCTCAAATGCGATAGATCATAAAGCAAGAACCATTTTTCCCCCCACTGCATAGGGTTAGAGAGCCTGCTTCTTAGGCTGTGTGTACATTGGGACGCGGGCGAAGCAGCTGTCACAGTGGAGCACAGAGCAGATTTCTGTAATCCATGCAATTCATTATATCATCACATGATGAGAGGCTCTTCTGCCTACCCTGTGCAGTGTTCAGAACACAGTTTCGTGCGCATGTGTCACGTAGCTTGTCAACTAGATGAAAATCTAGGAGTACATTTGTAAATAAATGTTTTCTCCCTGTCCCTCTCTCTGATCCTATTAATGAAGACTATGTAACAAACATTAAAGAGAATACAATTTCCAATCATTTAGGTCTTCTACTGTTTTACTGTACCAGCTATGATGACAGAGTTTTGTTGCTTAGTCCATATCAATGCCGAGCATTACCAACATGAAAATGTTGTTCAGTCTTGTAAACTGGCCATGGTGGTGGTTTTTGTCGGGATTGTCTTAAGGTGAAACATCGTGAGGTCACCAGCCCAAGAAAATTTAAGATTACTATCAAAATAATTAAGAATCACGAATGTTTGAAGAATAAGAAAAGGGGGAGTCATTGAAGGATCCCATTTACACTGGATGCTCCAACATTGCAGTCTGAAAAAAAAAAAAAAGAAGTTATTTCTCTTTCTTTCTTTCTTTCTTTCTTTCAACAGATGAGACACAGCGTGGCAATGGTTCGCTCATATGCACTTCGCAGTTTTGTCAGCCCCACACTCTCCTGCTCTGTGGCCAACTGCTCCTCAATGTGCGCCCAGCCTTACAGAAACTGGTTTAAATTACCGCATCCGAGTGCTGGTTCAACGTCCACTCAGTCTTCACAAGAACAATTGAGATATATGATTGTGAGGTAGCTGTCCTGGGCTAGTAAACCAAGAATAATAACCAAGACCTCACGCAATCTCAATCTGAAGGTGCTTTCAGGATGAGCAGCAATTTCTTGATAGGCCAAAACCCATCAGCAGGACTATTGCCATTCCCTCCCCCTACTAGTTTGCCTCAGATTTGATCAATCAGACAATAGTGTTTAGGAGCACTCACCCATATTTTGATCACGAGATTAGAGATGACTTTTTTAGTACCTTTCACCAAATAATTTGCATAATAACATTTTATTTATGAATAAATATGTGAATACTTTAAATCATTAAATAAATACTTTAAGAACAATATTCTACATAAATTAATATTAATGGCAATGCATACAACAAACCAAGAAATCACAATCAAATGTTATATTCTAGAAAGTGGAAAAACTTATGCAGCTTTAAATCTGTGCTCTCTCCCAGTTATTTTATCATTGTCATGGCGCTCAACGGAGCAGTTTGGATAGAAAATTAATTGCCCTTAAATGACAAACAATTAATTTATTTGTTCTCTGAGTTGTTTGTGACGAGTGACCAGTGTTTGAAGCCCCAGCATAGTTATGCACAACATCGCTAGAGTAAACCTCTGTGTCTACTCATTAAGTTTTTACCAAATTAAATTTCAGGGACTGTTGAAGAAACTACCTACCCAAAGCAGTACTTAAAGGGAGAAACCAAAGAAATCCAAATTGCCCATCAGTCTCTTATTATAAAAGAAAGAAAATTGTGAAGGAATCCATACCAAGCATGAGCCAGGATTTTCAAGAAACAGAAGTGAAGAAATAGTCAGTAGAGAGAGTTCCAGACTTCAGTGATGGCAGTAATGAAACAGGTATACCATGTGAACTTTGATTCTAAATGGTCTGTAAAATTGACTACTGCAATGAGGGTGACCCACCTGATTCAGAAAATTATTTTATAATCTCCAAAGAAGATCCTACTTTTGACTAACGGAGAAATAAAGATTGAGACAAACTGAAGAGGAGTAGCCATAAGATTAGCCAATATAGTTGGATGGACAGTATGGAACACACTCAGATTCTGTAATAACAGACCGAGAATGGGGAAGATAAGTCATGAATATGAAGATAATGGAAGGTGATCATAGTTTATTAATTGTGAAATTAAAACAAGTAAAAATCCCTAAAATTGTACTGAAGAAGAAGAGTTTGAGGAGGAGGATAAAAGAATGGCATTCCAAGATTGGATAAAAAAGGAAGTTGCCTAACACAGAAATACAAAGTGGAGAAGAAGAGTGGGAAAATTTAAGATGGACATTTGTGGAAGCAAAGGTTAAGGCAAAAGACACACAGTGGTGGGCAGACAAAATGAAAAAAGAAAAAGGAACAAGGTGAAGAAAGAAATGGATAAGGAAAATAAAAAGAACTTATCAGAGGGATGCGAATAAGACAAAGGTTACATACATGCAGGATGCAAAAGATTGAAACTACAAGTAAAAGGACTATCAAGGAAGAAAAGGAGAAATGTTGGAGAGAGTTTACCAACAAAATTGAGCAAGATAGTCGAGGAAATCAGAAACTATTATATAGAGTAATAAAATCAAAAAGAATAAATCAAGAAAAATTTAAGGCAGAGAGAGAAGATGGATCCATAGTCCATGATGAAAAGGGTCTTCAGAAGGTGATGGCAAAGTATTTTGAAAAACTTCATAATGAGGATGTCAAGAAAATGCAAATAAGATGGCAAAAAAGAAGAGAACCTGATAATATGGTTGAACTTGAAAGGGCAGTGAAAGCAATGATCAAAGGTAAAGCAATGCTGATATGATTAAGGCAGTAGGAAGCACTGGACTTCAGGGTCCTATACCGAGCCCTCAATGCCATATGGAAGGATGAAAGGGTACCTGAAGATTGGCAACAAGGAAGCATTGTACCATTGTTCAAAAAAAGAAATGGGAAGAAATGTGATAATTTTAGAGGTTTAACCCTATTACCACATGGGCTAAAAGTAACGGAGAGTCATAGACAAAAGACTGAGGGATATAATAGAAACACAGAGGAAGAACAATATGGCTTTAGAACAAAAGCCCAACAATAGACTATATTTACAGTGTGAACGATAATGGATAAACATCTGGAAAGTAACAAGGAAATCATCTTCGTATGTTTATATTTGGAAAAAGCTTATGATACAGTTAAGAGAAAACATATGGGATTCGCCTACTGAAAAGGAATGTATCAAAATAATTAATTAACAAGATAAAAATGTTATATCATGAGAGTAAAAGCAGTGCACAAGTGCAGAGTGGTGACAAACATTTAATACAAAAAAAAGTCTCAAGCAAGGAAGTGCACTGTTGCCATTATTGTTTATTATATTGATAGATGAAATCATAAAACATGTAAAACAGAGTATCAGTAGTGATGAAGTGAATGGTTTGGCATTTGCAGACGATGTGATTTGGGGAAAGGAAGAAAAGGAAGTACAAAGGAGACTGGACATTTGGAATGAAAATATGAAGGAGTTTGGAATGGTAATTAGTAGAAGGAAAACTGTAATCATGCACTGTGGAAAAGAAAAAGAGAGAAGCCAAGTGAACATAAGACTGAGAACGGTTAGAGAATGTAGAACAGTTTACATATCTGGGTAGCATTATTAATGGAAGAAATGAAGTGAATCCTGAAATTAATTCAGACTAAGTAAAGATACAACATTTGTTCAAGTCAGAGAGCTTTTATGGGATGACAAAGTACCCAAGAGAATGAAATTAACATTATATAAACAGCATTTCATACCAATTGTAACATATGGAATAGAAATGCTGTAACTAATAAGAGACAAGACAGAAAGATCCAAGCAGTAGAAATGGAATTTTTAAGAACATCAGTTAAAAAGACAAGAAGAGATAGAATTCAAAATATTAAAAATCAGAGAAGAGCTAAATATAGAACCATTAGTACAGAAGATACATAAAGCAAGATTAAGATGGTTCAGGCATGTAAAAAGAATGGAAAAGGAATGGGTAGCAAGAAAGGAATTGGAAAGAAAAGTTAAGGGAAAGAGACTAGTTGGAAGACCGAGAAGGAGGTGGATGCTATTTGCTTTACGTCGCACCGACAGAGATAGGTCTTACGGCGACGATGGGAGAGGGAAGGTCTAGGAATGGGAAAGAAGTGGCTGTGGCCTTAAGGTACAGCCCCAGCATTTGCCTGGTGTGAAAATGGGAAACCACAGAAAACCATCTTCAGGGCTGCCTACAGTGGGATTCGAACCCACTATCTCCCAGATGCGAGCTAACAGCTGCGCGTCCCTAACCGCATGGCCAACTCGCCTGGTAAGAAGGTGGATGGATCAGATTTGGAGGGACATTAGAGAAGTTGGATTGGATGTGGCAGAAGTTATGGAGCAGGAAAAGTAGAAGAACAGAAAGGAGTGGAGGAGGCCTGTTAACCATACCCAGGCAACTGGAGTGGGATATTGATGATAAGTGAAAGTACAAAATCAAGTGACAAGGGGAAATGTTTCTTTCAAAGTATTTTGTGTTTTTTTGGCAATGTTGCAACTGCCATTTCATTCCTGTAACAAGTCATGCTTTACTAATTACTGTTACACACAGGCCTTAGGTTCATAGTATAGCGCCTACCAAATACCAGAATGGTCAAGGTTTTTTGGGAATCAGAACTGTGAAATAAACTTTCTGTTGGGGGGGCCCAGAACACTTCCATCAGGACTAAAAGTGGGATCAATTTCAAAACCCTTTGAAATTTTTGGACAACACTAAAATGTTTCATTAAAATAACTACATTTTACTTAATTAAAAAATGTCTTCACCCAACTACTGTATATAGTTTTATACAATGAAAATCAAACCAAACCCCATGGCGCAACAGCTCAGGGCCATGGCCTACCAAGCGACTGCTGCTCAGCCCGAACGGCTGCAGATTATGAGGTGTCATGTGGTCAGCACGACTAATCCTCTCAGCCGTTATTCTTGCCTCTCTAGACCGGGGCCGCCATCTCACTGTCAGATAGCTCCTCAATTGTGGACCTCTTACCAGCCCTCAGATCCAGGTAAAATTCCCTGACCTGGCCAGGAATCTAACTCAGGGCTTCTGGGGAAGAGGCAGGCACGCTACCCCTACACCGTGGGGCCAGTTAGTTTTATACAACAAAAACATAATTTAATAGACTACTTGAAGGACATTCGGCTACTGATTTCAGGGGACAGGCAATGATTCTTCTGTCTTTAGAGACAAATTTGAGAAAGTTTGATTTTAAAACCAACAAGATATAGATTTTAAAGTGATCCAAAAAGGAATGGTATAAGGGGACATGGAGAAGGCAGCTTGTAAAGCATTGCTACATTTACTCGCCATGAAGTAAATACTTCTCTTTCTCTTTGACTATGACAGTGACATACAAGAACTCTTTCCAAAAAATTTCTGAATGCTGAATATCAATTTATCACATAGCATTTAGTAAAGAGCTTTGCAAAGTGACTTAAATCTGAATCAAAATACAGAACAAATTATGACATGGAAAAATAGTCTGATAAACCATCTGGGGCAGTCATCTGCAAGTTGCAGAGGTGACAAAGATTAGCTGATCTGCTCTCCAACATGTTGCAAAAATCCACGAGTAGGATGATGGCAATAAATTTAAAAAATCTGAACGCTGTGTTATTGCGGAAGATAAGATCATAAAAATATAAAATGTCTTGGGTCCTTACTCATCAATGAGACATGCTCTCCTTAAATCCACTGTAATTGCCATCCCTTTCAAGAAATTTGTCTTATTTTGCTAACTGCACAGGAAGGTATAATTTTTCTAGGACTTCTACCCAGTGTATTCCAGGAATTGATACAATATATAAATTGCCTGCATGCAATGTAATCCCATGAAGATTGTATTTTTCTTTAACTGCTCTTGTGGAGTCTTCAACATAAAGGTTCATGACAATAATACCAAAATTATGATGTACTGTAATACAGACTGGACTTCCCTTAACCTTACTTATCGCTTCTCTGTCATAGCAACACACATATTCATTATCAGTAGGCACATTAACACAAATTATATTCACAACATTCTAAATTAGACTTTCTTCTGTTCCAATTCTGGGAAGATTTTTGATTTACTGCTTCCACTTGCAATGGACTTGAATTGATATTGTTTATATCTAGAAACCATGACAAATAACCACCAACTGTGTCAGCAGCAAACTTCTGACATAAGTGGCGTAGAAAGAAAACTTGCACATGCGTAAAGGTCGAAGCATTGACACCTGATTCAGCCTTGCCGCAAACAACAAAAATACTGTAATTTGCTTTCAAATCTAATCCTTTCTCATTTCTGATTTTCAGTTACAAATCCACCATTTTTATCCTGAAGTGCTCCTGTAAGGGGCAAAATTTTCTAATCAATATTAGACACTTTTCTGTCAAACTTTACACTCTCTAATGTAGATAGTTTATCTTCTTTACATTTGCTTCTTTCAGTTACCGTTGCATCTACACACTTAAGAAGTGCTAATGGATCTGGAACTTACAGATCCCTAATTTAATGCAGTAGCAGTAGGATCACTGAGATAACTTTCATATATTTTCAGAGTCCAATGGTATATTGTATTTTGGCATTTCCTTTAAGATTTATGCCATGCTTTACAGGCACAAGAATGAAACTACGTGAGAAAGGGAAATGTATTTTCAAAACCTTTTTCAGTAGATAATTAAAGGTGGTGTAATGTGAAGTAATACTCTATAATAAGAGTAGGCCTTTTGATATTAAAATGTATATCAAAAGACTTGCACCACAAGGGTTTCAGACACTAACCATGCAAAGGATGTCTTGTGCTCAATTCAAATAGAAAATCCGAGAACTGAATTTTAGTATTACCTGGTCAATTTCCGCAGCTTCTATTGCAGAATGTGAAGAAGTTCGATTGAAATGTATTGGACTCTCTGTCATACTGGTATCAGTCACCAGTTTATCTCGAGAGCCATACAACTGTGGAGCAGAGCCTCCAAGATTACAATGAGCAAGGCTGCTGTCAGGTACTAGAAGATTTGCATATGATGAACCATACGAAGATCTTGATTTGCGTCTCTCGTTTTCAACTGGTTCAGCCATGAGACGTAACAAGGAACTAATTACTTGATGGGCGACTTTGGCAATTGTAGAGTGAACTTCAGGAAAGAAGGATGAACCAGTCTCAGTTTTACTTCCATGGTTCTGAAATAAAACAGTGCAATCAATACAACCAGAACAAATTGAAAGAGGTAGTTTTGCACAATTGACAAACAAAATTTAAATTTATCAGAATGGAAAACAATTGGGAAAATGACTGATTGATGAACAATTGCCAGATGCAACTTTTAACCGAACATTTAATTTTAAAGCAAACAAATATATATCAGTCATTTTGCCTTTTATGATATTTGATGCCTTCGTACATCTTCAAAGACATTTATACAGATCAAAAAGTTTTTGCAATATGTTTATTTTGAATAAAATTCAGAAGTATTTTCCATACAATTTAGGCATAATTCATAAAAGAATTATCTACACCTAGAACATTCTTAAGTATGGATCTTCGTAATGCTCAAGAATTTACAGAATTAAACCAACTTTTAATACTTTCATAATGGTAACAATGTTTCCTGGTCCATATAGCAGAACCTCTCAGGTTGCAGCAAGCAAGACTGTCTTCAGGTTCTGGAAGATATACGCATAATGAACCATGTAAAGCCCTTGATTAGAGCTTCTAGTTTTGAACTTCTGCCATTTGATGTAAGTTACTTGTTAGTCCATTGCTAAAGATGGCCACTCAAGTAGCTGAAAGCTCTCCAAAGAGAGAATTCATGTAATACAGAATTATTTTCTTAATTTAGAAAATTCTTGCATGATGGACAGGGAAGGAATTGAATCAAAGTGGTAATTGTCAAGTCCAAGGGAAATTGGGAAGAATTCAGAAATAAAATATTAACATTGTTTAGAATCAGGAAAACCTTCCAGTCATAGCAGCAGAAATAGACAAAATTAGGAGAGAAAAAAAGAAAATTTTTAATAATATGCATTTAATATTCTGGAACTGCTAAGATATCCCCGGGTACCATACAGGAATTTGATTCTAAATGGGGCTAATTAACTCTTATAAGGTACAAAACTGGCACAGTTGCTCCCTTATATAGGCAGTGAAGGAGACTAGTTTGCATTAATCTCATCTTTTTTTTTTTTTCATTTTTGTTATTTGCTTTACGTTGCACCGACACAGATAGGTCTTATGGCGATGATAATCTCATCTTTAATGCATCAGATTGAAGAAAAAAATAAATGCATTTGAGATGTGGAGTTGGAGAAGAATGCTCCATGCTTCTTGAACAGAACATAAAACCAACTGAAAATTTAGATTATGTTCACTTTCTGTCTAACAAAAACTGCAGTTCTTTGGCCAAATTGCACTTCCAGAAAGAAAATCTCTAGAGTAGGTGGTTGTTTGGCTAGATAGCTGGTAGAATACCATGTGGAGGAATGACACTCCAATGGCCTAAAAATGAAAAGGAGTGTTGATTCTACAGTTATTAGCACTTCTAGGAAACCTCAGGAGAGAATAAAGAACCCTTTACAAAATAATATCAAGGAAGATCACAATTCCCAGAAGAAGAGACCTAGTGGAGAGGTAATATGATATGCCATGAATGTTTTTAAGATTCACAATCTATGAAATTAAATTATGGTTTCCTTCGGGGAACTTAATTTTTTATATCAGTTTAATTGTTTAAGTAGTTCTTGTATTATCAATAGCAAAATATTTTACCAACAGCCTGAAAACTTAAGTCAGGAGAGTATTACTCGGACCAAGCTCAATAGCTGCAGTCTCTAAAGTGCGGCCAGTATCCAGTATTCGGGTGATAGTGGGTTCGAACCCCACTGTCAGCAGACCTGAAGATGTTTTCCATGATTTCCCATTTTCACACCAGGCAAATGTTGGGTCTGTACTTTAAGGCCAAGGCTCCTTCCTTCCCAGTCCTAGCCCTTTCCTGTCCCAGTGTCACTATAAGACCTATCTGTGTCTGTGCGGCATAAAGCCAATAGCCAAAAAAATTAAAGTATGAATTGGCACCAACTGTTCACGATTGTTGTTTTAAGGGGCTAAACATCTAGGTTATTTGTTCAACTGACTTAACAGTTGAGATACAGAAAATTACACACATTCATTAAGATACTTTTTCAGTTTTTCCATAATTCATATCAATGTGTAGGCATACAATCCATATATTGTTAGAACTGAATATAATATTTCTCCAGGTATATTTTCAAATCATCTTTGATCAGTTTAGTGTAAATAATCACCAAATAGTCTTTCATAAATGAAAAAAATTTTGGCTTAAGGCATCAACATGAATGTCATTGAATCTTATGGCTTTTTTCCAAGGTCTCTGCTTTAAAAAAAATCTAATTTGTCTGATCGATTAAAAGTAACTTACAAGGGTGAGAAATAATTCCACCATCAGCCTCTAAATAGCATGCTAGTAAATCTATCGACATTAATCTCTAGCATATAAACGCCCTTAATGCCAACTAACAACAGAATTTGATCCTAAAACCTCCAGTACAGAGAAATTCATAACCAACTACTGTATGTCATTTAACCAGTGAGCAGCAACAATGTATAGTTAAGGTAAGGATAAATATTGTGCATGTGGCATAAATAGAGAGATTCTTGGATTGGATAAAAGCAGTAATTACACTGAATTGTAAGCAAGAGAATGAAGAATTCTTACATTTCTCAATATACACTTCCTCAGGAGCAATTTCTTGTGATAGACCTTGTAAGATTTTTTGTAGATTTTTTTTTCTCTCTTGAGATATGTAGTTTAGTGCAGTGATTTTTCCATGATCCTTCAAGGTCTGTCAGCAGTTAGCTTGCTTTTTCCCCCCACCCCATGTGTTAATTCTTTATTGACAGCTAAAAACATGTTACACCAAGCTCGATAGCTGCAGTCGCTTAAGTGCGGCCAGTATCCAGTATTCGGGAGATAGTAGGTTCGAACCCCACTGTCGGCAGCCCTGAAGATGGTTTTCCGTGGTTTCCCAATTTCACACCAGGCAAATGCTGGGGCTGTACCTTAATTAAGGCCACGGCTGCTTCCTTCCCAGTCCTAGCTCTTTCCTGTCCCATCGTCGCCATAAGACATATCTGTGTCGGTGCGACATAAAGCCAATAGCAAAAAAAAAATGTTACATTTACTTGGAGGTGCTTATGACTGAGTAATTGTTATACAAGGCATATGGAGAATTAATACAAAATTGCTTTAATCTAGTAGCGTAAGTCAAATAACCTAAGTTTCTTATGGTTATGAATTTAACATGAATTTCCTGGCATTTTTCATAAGCAGAGGGTAAGCAGTCAAAAATATCAGTATATCTGCATTGGACTAAATAAGGCATAATTAGTTCTATCTCAATTAGTTCTATCTCAATTAGTTTCAAAGAACTGATTAAATCTTATGTATCTAGGAGGAAAATAACTGTTCACCTTCTGCAATAATTTGGAACATATTATTTTAGAGTTGTGTAGTCTATGAATGAAACAAATGTTTTCATGTCTTTCTTGAAGAGTTTGCAATATAAGAGTATTTCTAATAAATAAAAAAAAAAAAAAAAAAAAAAGAATCTATACCATCATATGGGTTACCAATTTTGTAAGAAAAATTATGCAAAAATTTATGGACAGACAATGCTAGATTTGGAAAAATTTAATTAGTTTTCCATATACGAGTACAACATTCTAGCAATAGATGTACAATGTTTGCAGGTGAAATACATTATGCAGCCAAGTCTTTGCAAGATATTTTAAACATATTTGTTCAATATAATTGTTGAAGTTCAAGGTACAAGTGATTAATGCACCCAAGACATTTATCTGTTCTAGAGAATTTACAGGAATTTGGAAATAAATTTAAACCATTTCTACACTTTTACAAAGACGACCAACTCCTAAAACATCCTCCCAAATTGTACTTTTTCAAAAATCTTAAGATCATTTATGCAAATGAACAACTCAGTCTGATAGGGATTACAAGAATAACCTCAACATTTGGTTTCTGTTTGCAAGGGTAATTTTTAGTTATGACATAGGAACTTGTATCAAGGGCTATCTTTTGCAGATAGGTATATACACTGAGTGGCTAAAAGTCTTTGAAAGGGGTCTCCCATTATAAAATGTGCCGTGTATGACCTCTAAGCATTGCGGCTTTCTGCAGCTTAGCTGAGCAGTCTGTCACAGATACCAGTATATGGAAAAGAAAGGATTCCACCTGATCAATACAATTTATTATACTTTTAGTTCTTACAGTAGGCTACTAGTTTTGGCCTATTTGGCCATCATCAGCTGGCTAATATTGATGCTTTGCATAAATTACACTGGAATATCTGAAAGAGGTTCCCATCTTTGACTGGCATATCTGGATATGTCTAATGGGGCATATAAGCTATGATTTACTGTTTAAATTGCAGTACGTACGTATGAATGACCTTGAGGTTTAAGTTGTGCTTGTAAAAAACTTAACCTAAACCTAAGAGCTAATCAGTTGTACAAACACACAAAACACATTAAAATGTACTAAAATATATGTAAAGCACTGATTAATATTTATGTCTTGCATTCTTCTTCTTCTCCTTCTGCTTCTTCTTGGTAAAGTCTTATCACTACGAAATATATCAGTTGATGCTAGTGTTCGTGAATGATGATGAAGATATGATATAATGGAGTCTAAAACTTGGTGAGTTTAATTATACATATCTTCTTCTTGTAGTTGTCGTGCTGTTAATCATAGATTTGCGTTGGTTGATACTATATTTGTGAGCAATGATGAGTTTCCTAATGTGTTGTATTTAGTCGGTTAATAGCTAGGTGTATTGCAATAAGACACTTGTCGTTGATAAGTCCACTTTAGCTTCATGGTAGGTACAATCTTGTTCGTTTGAGTTAGAAGCATAAGATGAAGACTTAGTCTTGTTTGGTTAAAATTCTGACGGCAGTGGTGGGTCCTTTCTTGTCTATATTGTGTCTGGTATTATGGTTATCTGTAAAAGAATAAATATGTATGAGTGATGGATCGTGGACTGAAGGAATGCCTGAAGACGCGTGTGAATTAGAAAGTGTACTGTTGTTGTGGTTAGGTAGTGCTCTGTTTCGGTTATTCGACTGAAGCTCAGTTTGTAGGATTTCAGCAAGATACAGCAGATATCCTGGATTCAGGAGGCCAAATGGACTGTATTGTGATTGACCTATCTAAGGCATTTGATAGGGTAGATCATGGAAGACTACTGGCAAAAATGAGTGCAATTGGACTAGAAAAAAGAGTGACTGAATGGGTAGCTATATTTCTAGAAAATAGAACTCAGAAAATTAGAGTAGACGAAGCTTTATCTGACCCTGTAATAATTAAGAGGGGAATTCCTCAAGGCAGTATTATTGGACCTTTATGTTTTCTTATATATATCAATGATATGAGTAAACAAGTGGAATCAGAGAAAAGGCTGTTTGCAGATGATATTCTGTACAGAGTAATAAATAAGTTACAAGATTGTGAGCGGCTGCAGGGTGACCTCGATAATGTTGTGAGATGGACGGTGGACAATGGTATATTGATAAATGGGTTAAATGTCAGGTTGTGAGTTTCACAAATAGGATAAGTCCTCTCAGTTTTAATTACTGTGTTAAAGGGGTGAAAGTTCCTTCTGGGGATCATTGTAAGTACCTAGGTGTTAATATAAGAAAAGACCTTCATTGGGGTAATCACATAAATATGGTTGTTAATAAAGGGTACAGATCTCTGCACATGGTTATGAGGGTATTTAGGGGTTGTAGTAAGGATGTAAAGGGGAGGGCATATAAGTCTCTGGTAAGACCCTAACTAGAGTATGGTTCCAGTGTATGGGACCCTCACCAGGATTACTTGATTCAAGAACTGGAAAAAATCCAAAGAAAAGCAGCTCGATTTGTTCTGGGCAATTTCCGACAAAAGAGTAGCGTTACAAAAATGTTGCAAAGTTTGGGCTAGGGAGATTTGGGAGAAAGGAGACGAGCTGCTGGATTAAATGGTATGTTCCGAGTTGTCAGAGGAGAGGTGGGCGAGAGGACATCAGTAGACGAATAAGTTTGAGTGGTGTCTTTAAAAGTAGGAAAGATCACAATATGAAGATAAAGTTGGAATTCAAGAGGACAAATTGGGGCAAATATTCGTTTATAGGAAGGGGAGTTAGGGATTGGAATAACTTACCAAGGGAAATGTTCAATAATTTTCCAATTTCTTTGCGATCATTTAAGAAAAGGCTAGGAAAATAACAGATAGGGAATCTGCCACCTGGACGACTGCCCTAAATGCAGATCAGTAGTGATTGATTGATTGAATTTGCTGCTTACTGCTGCGGGTTTGTCTTGGGCTTATGCTGGCTGTGAGGAGGGGTGTGGACGCAGGGGTAGGGGGATTGGTAGTTGTGGGGGCAGAGGCGTAGTTGGGAGTGTCACATGGTGGTTTTGTGGCACGAGTTATGCTCTACTTATTGTTTTGAGGTAGTCGTTTTTTAGGGCTATTAACCAACTAAATACAACACATCATAGAAACTCATCATTGCTTACAAACATAGTATCAACCGACGTAAATTTATGATTAACAGGACGACAACTACAAGAAGTAAGCACACGCAAGATATGTACAATTAAACTCACAAAGTTTTAGACTCCATTATATCATATCATCATTCACGAACACTAGCATCAACTGATATATTTCATAGTCACAAGACTTTACCAGGAAAGAAGATATATGCAAGACATAAATATTAATCAGTGTTTTACATATGTTTCTAGTACATTTTAATGTGTTTTATGTGTTTGTACAACTGATCAGCTCTTAAGTTTACGTTAAGTTTTTTTACAATCACAACTTAAACCTCAAGGTCATTCATACTTACAGACCACAATTTAAATGATAAATCATAACTTATATGCCCCATTATACATACCCGGATATGCCAATCGAAGTAGGGAACCTCTTTCAGATATTGCAATATAATTTATGCAAAACATCAACATTAGCCAGCTGATGATGGCCAAATAGGCCAAAACCAGTAGCCTACTGTAAGAACTACAAGTATAATAAATTGTATTGATCAGGTGGAATCCTTTCTTTTCTATATTATGTGTAATCTATTTATACGGACATAAAGCTCATAAATAATGACAGATACCAGTGTCGTGAAGATGGCAACACGTCGTGAGTTAACGAACTTTTAACATGGGATGATCATGGGCACACGGCGCATGGGTCATAGCATTGCGGAGATTACACTCTAATTTGGGTCTCTGAGGTCAGCAGTGTTGAGGGTGGATCTTCAATATTGCAGAGAGAATATTACCACCTGTGTAAGCTACCACACGGAAAGACCACAGGTGTTTAACGAACGGACATCACAGCGCCTCCCCAGAACCAACAGGTTGCTGTGAGTCAGATCACCGCCCATTGAATGTTGTGAGTCCGGAATCCCTTTCTACCAGGACTGTAAGGAGGTAACTCCACCGCATATGCTTCATCAGCCGATGACCAACTTGTGTCCCTTTGCTGACACCTCGACACAGAGCTCAACAATGTGCATGAGCCAGCAAACATCAGCAAGGGACCATGGAACAGTGGCGGTGTGTGGTAGGGTCTGATGAATCCCGGTTCCAGTTGTATTGAGCTGATGGGGGTGTGAGAGTGTGGCGTATGCCCCATGAAGCTATGGATCCTGCGTGTCAAAGTTGTGTTCAGGCAGGACGTGGATCAGTTTTGGTCTGGGTGGCATTCTTATGGTCACAATTAGGCCCCATTGTCCGGCTGCAGGAAGCGCTGACAGGTGCATGTTATGTGGACATTCTTTCAGACCATCTGCATCCCTTTCTGGCTCTAGAGTACCCTGATGGATGTAACCACACTATTTGATTACACAAATAACAACACCAATAATAATAATAATAATAAAATTCTAAACACAGTAAAAGAAAACTTAAGGTTCAATAAAACATCACAGCACAAAATGTAAACAAACAGGTTAGGAAACATGACAACTACAGAATGGATGTGGAAAGCGGCACGGAACCCTGAGAGGTAATGGAACATAGCCTTTTGAGAAGAAAGAAAACAGAGTGTAATTCCCCTTGGATTACACACATTTATTTATTTATTTTAAAATAGGAAACAAATCAAAACTCAAAATGGAAGGAATTTTATAAAGGGAAATTAAAGATTTAACCATGTCTGCAGACATGTGCAGTGCACTAAAAGAAATTTAATCACTGAATTTGAATGACAAGAAACACTGTTCCATGATACATGTCAATTAAAATGAGGGCTAATCCCAGTCTGCACAAAAGTAGAAATAAAACCAAACACAGAGGTACAGACAACTTGCATCACTATCTAAAACACTTCAGGTAATGTGCATAGATTTTCTATACTTATGGAAGAAAGAAAAGGTATTGCCTCCAAAACAAAGTATAAGATCTTAGCTGAAAATCTAAGTCATTTAGACAAAGTTAGTGGTAAACGTGAAACTAGAGGATAAACTCCTCCAAAAAAAAAAAAAAAAAAATAATAAAAAAAAAAAATAAAAAAAAAAAAAAAAATTCACATTTGAATGAAGTTAAAAACCGAAATAAATGTAGAAACAGTGCTTACCCTGAGGCCAGGTTTTCCACAAGGGGGACCAAAGAAGGAGCTCGCTGAAATGGTCAGATGATCAAAGAGACAGATCCTACCTTGCTTCCACCGAAGGAGCGGGGTAAGATCAACCAACAGGAAATGGTGCAACCACCAAAGAGAACCAATCAGAATATAGCATTTACCTTCGACTTTCACATTCACCAATTACAATTAATCTTATTTTCTGCATTCAAAAGTCTCTTAATTCTTGCTGACACAGTGATAATAAATGTTCCAGAAAAGTTTTAGTTTATGCAACAGGGAACACACTTCTCGAATTGCACGTGCAGTATAGGACGTTGCAGAAATTTTGACAAAAACGAAAATATTAAAGTTCACAGATAAATGATAATTTTTATACAACACATAAATAAGAGTTTCTAAAACAGAATTAAAATTATCTAGATAGATCCAGGTTTACAAGATCAAAGCAATTCTTCCAAGTCCAAAGGTCCAAACAGAACAAAATCTTATACAACAAAAAGTAATTTTTAAAACAATAAATTAAGAAATTTCAATGAATTCCCACTGCTGTCTTTATACTGCCACAATGGAGATGCCATGTTTTGACAGGACAATGCGCCACGCCTCCACTCTGCGGTGGGACACAGGTGGCTGAAGGAGTATTCCAGTGAAGTTACGACCATGGTTTGATCCTCTGAATTCCCTGATCTTAATCCAATCGAGCCCTTATGGGATGCTGTCAATGCTGGTGTACGCTCCATGAACCCTGCACCAACTATACAAGACCAATTATGATGATGATTATTATTATTAAAGGGGCCTAACATCTAGGTCATCGATCCCTAATGGTATGAAATGAGACTAAATGTAATGACAATTTAAAAGTTCAAAATCATCCACCGACAAGAATAAAAAACGTGATGATGAAGAATGAATGTATGGATATGAATTTCAAACAATCAGTGGATCCGACCCGTAATGCCCCACTTTCACAGAAACTATCATATTACTGACCAAGAGACTGCTTCTGAAGCATAATCCTGAATTGAAGATGCTTGTTTTCTAAAGGGGTTCAAAATCCAGTTCAACGGCCCCTCATAATGGTACTTATCACTAGTAATGTAGAACCATAGTATTTGTCATATTGCGGTACTAATCAAAAAGTAGCATACTCTATTCCACACATTATGGTGCTATTCACAAATATTGTACGTCTCACAGGTAACGCAGACCTATGGTGTTTCTCGCATAATGGCGCCACTCATAGGCAACGCAAATTCTTGGTGTTCCTCACCTAGGTGTACTAATCTAATCACGGGCGCTGGTATTCCCATGGTGTTCCCCACATAGTGGGTACTAATGACAGGTATCGCAGACCCACGGTGTTGCTCATATAGTGGTAATAATCACAGGCAATGCCTACACCCATGGTGTTTCTCACGATGTTGCCAATCTCAGGTACTGTAAAACCCAAACTGATTCACGCTCTGTTGCTATTAATCACAAACCTATTGTGTACCTAACATAGTGGAATTACTCGCAAGTAAAGGCGACCCATGGTGTTCCCCGCATGATGGTACTAATCACAAGTAGTTTCATGGTTCAAATACAATCATCCCTTGGTCACACCTTTTAGTCGCCTCTTACGATGGGCAGGGGATTCCATGGGTGTATTCTTTGTCTGCGTTCCCCACCCACAGGGAGTAAGACCAATTGCGGGTAGCAGTGCAAGATGCATGGGTCCAGAACCCTCCAGAACGATTCCAACATCTTGTAGAGTGTATGCCCCACTGTATTGCTGCCGTTTTGAGGGTTCAGGGAGGAACAACTCATTAATGTGACATTCAGAGTCTTCTCATGACTTTAGGCCACTCAGTTTACCATTCAGGACTTCTTTGTAGAACTTTTTGTGCTCAATTCTTCCACATGTACTGGGTGTATCATTGACAGTTTACATAGGATAAACCTAGAAAGCACACCTACGACTCTTCTTTATTAGACTTCCTTCAATCAATTTACTACAACTCTGCTCCATTTTATTATAGATTAAGATTTCACATGTCTAAATGTTTTTTGATAAATATTCTATACAACACATAAAACTGTATAAAAATCGACTTTGGTGGTTCTTTATATTTGTCTGCACAAACAGAGGCCTGGGACTATTTTATAACATTTATAATTTTACAATAGTGTTTAAGGCAAAAAGTTCATGGTAGCGAGAAATACAAATACAAATTTGCATGGTATAAGACTGTACACAGAATGCAGAAGGAGATGCTCAGCATTCACAAAGTAATTCAAAAATACCACAAGGGGAAGGCACAGTTTGAGAGAAGGCATAAGGTGAAATGTAAACAGGTTTAAAAAAAGTTTTTTGGGGGATTATGTTATATAATCCCAAGATTAGACTCTCAGCTAATCAGAACTGTTAAATACCTACTTATTTATTCAACCAGGCATTTTTTGCCTTGTTTAAAGGTTTCATCAGTGCCCAATTCTCTTGATCAACAACTTATACATCAGCATAGTTCAATCATATAAAAACATTATACCATACATCATTATTATTATTAATAATAATAATAATAATAATAATAATAATTAGATGTAGAATTCAATAATACTGTAGAGATGGGCTCTTGATGACTGAGAAACCAGCTTAACGGCCTTCAGCTGTGTGTAGACCCGATTACCCCAGACAGTAGAAGCAATATTTCTATGTGGTCAGGCACGAAGCCTCGAGGTAGTAAATTTACTGGCATGTAGAACAACTATGCGGGACAAAATTAAGCCACTTTGGTGTCTCTGAAGATTTTAAAAGTAGTTATTGGTACATAGAATCAGTAATAGTATTATTTAGTTTATAGGGTTCTGTTTCATATATTCGAATTACACACAGCACAGCACACTGCCAACCACTGCAGAAATATGCAATTATTCAATACACTCTTCTACACAGGGTTCATGTCATGAAGGACATTCTGTCATAAAAACAGGCCAAGTCCACTTCCTTGGTCTCGCAAACCTATTAACGTTTGGGTCATCTCAGAGCAAGATTTGGAGATATCATGCATGTATTCTATATTCTTGAAAGTTTTGCTAGGTCTCTGAAGCCAGATACTGTTGGGAATGGAAAACTACAAGGGTTGACTATGTGACGTCTGATAAAGATGAAAGTACGTGGAAGCAATGTGAGACATGACTAGGGGTTCCAAGGCCTCAAGTTTAGTGTCCAGGGTTATCCCTATTAGTGACTTCTTATGACAGGCAGGGGGTACCATAGAAATATCCTATGCCCCAACCAACAGATATCTTCTATTTGTTGCACAAGTACTCTCAGTAGGCAACAACAATTACAAACATAAGTAATTAAAAGCATTAGCTACAAACCTACTACAGTGTCATAGCAGGCAGAGAGGTGATACTCCGATGTGGTGCATCCCAGATGGCAGATAGGGAGGTCCTCGCTGGTTTACTGGGAGACTTGAGTGAAATAAAATAGCTCTGCTGATCAAACACTCCACAATTTCATTTTTCATCATATCATATTTCATTCATCACCTTTCCATATCACATCTGGAATTTTAAACCCTGACCATGGTCAGGCTCTTGATCATTGATCAATCAGCCTAATATGGCGAGTCTTCTATTGAAAGTATCCACCAGTTTGGACACCTATTATATAATCATCCAAGCGAAGACACCATTCAGATACAGTGGGGTGTCAGAAGATTAAGGCAAGTCGGAGCGCCTAGGGACATAATGAACAATCATTCAGACTAATCAAACTAAGAATGTAGTTAAATTCAACAAGCCAAGAAAGTTCTCATATTTGGCAACATTAAATATCAATTCATTGGTGAAGGTTGGCAAGTTAAAGCATCTAATTTATATTTTGGATCAATACAAAATTGTGATCAAGCTCTTCAAGAATTATGTAATACTGATCAGAACCCAATTGAATCAGGTGGGTATCATCTCTATAAAGGACCTCCAGGTGAAAGAGTTATGAGGAATGTTCCTCAATTTGAAGTTTGTTTCTTGGTACACTATAGAATTCTAGATTTCATTACCAATTTTCCCTCAAAATCCCCATGAGTAGCATTGTTAACAATTAGAGTGGGAACAAGATATACACATTTATACATGTTCATGCACCAACAAATGAAAATAACTGAGCTGATAAGGAGAGAACGGATCAATTTTGGGATGAACTTCACCAATTAGTAATGAATATACCTGATACTAATATTAATATTTTACTTGGAGATTTCATTGCAAAGATTGGACGTGAGAGAGATTCCGTGTAGTGTTGGGGCGATAGCTAGCACAAATTGACAAACAAGAATGGTGAAGGGTTAATTGAGTTTTGTATTAACCATGGACTAATTTTGGAGATGTCAAGGTTTAAAAGAAAACCACTTAAATTAATGACTTTGAAATGTCCTGATGTTAAATTAGGCGAGTCCTGGATCATGTGGCTATGGATCGTAAATTTCATAAAGAAATTTATAATGTAAAGGTTCTTTGTAGTGTCTATGTCGATTTAGATCATTACATCTCAAAGATTAAAATCAAATTTACTCCTAAAAGGAAAAATAAACTGCAAAAATTCATTAGGAAAAGAATCTATGATCCTAGTTCAGTAATTAATAATCCAGTATACATTGAGAAATCCATAACACTTTTAAGTGACAATTTGGGGACCACTTAAATTTAAAGCTTTAGCAATACTATGCCAGCATAAAGCTTGGTTGAATGACCAACAACAAAAAACAAAGTCCTAGGGACGGTGCTAGACTATTAACGGCCAAAGAAATCAGGAGGGTTAAAAGGAACCATCAGAAGGAAACATTAAAATCTATTGATGAAATTTTCAATCACCATAAGAGACTATTATAGAACATTTAAACAATATCAAACAAATTATACTTCCCCTACTCTTCTGATGAAAGATACAGACAGAAAGGTGGCCCATAATGATTATGACAATGCAATAATTTTGGCTGAATACTTTAAAACACTACTTAATAGTGATGAACCTGAAGATTATTTTGAATTTGATCTGTATTCCAGAAATAAAAACACTTCTGGAAAAGATCATACCACCAGTTTACAATGAAGTGTGTGTAGCTATTGATTCACTTAAAAATTTTAAAGCGGCGGGTGAGAATTGACTAGTAGCAGAACTTTGGAAGAATGCAAATGTACAGACTGTTTGGAATTTACATAAACATCTGACATATGGAATACTGAAAAATTGCCTGAAGAATGGAATGTTGCAATTATACACCCACTACACATAAAAGGTAATAGATCAGATCCTAGTAATTATCAAGGAATTTCTTTGCTGGATATCACTTATAAGATTTTCTCTAAGATTTTACAATCCAGAATTCATGAACTTTACAGTGAATTTAGTGAATATCAGGGTGGTTTTCATCCAGGACAAAGCTGTCCTGATCAAATTATTAGTCTTAAATGGATTATAAAACATCAAAGGATTAGGAGCAAAAAATTAGTGATCACTTTTGTTGATTTTCAAAAAGCTTGTGATAGTATCCATTGTGCATCATTATTGCATATCCTTACTGAATTTTGTTTACATTGGAAACTTGTTAACTTTATTTCGCTCACTCTTAGAAATACAAAAGCTAGAGTTAGGTTCAGAAATTAAATCACTGAGCCATTTGAAATTCATACTGGTCTTCGACAGGGAGATGGATTATCCCTGTTGTTTAATTGTGTGCTGGAAAAATGTATGCGTGAATAGAATAAGGTATGTCCACTGACTGTTAAAATTGGAAGAAATATAAGACTAAATTGTCTCGCATTTGCTGATCTACCATTAGAAAATAGTACTGAAGAAACTAAATTTCAAGTAGAGGAGTTGGAATGAAAATTTCTTTTGAGAAAACAGAAATGATGCCATCTTTTCAAGTTGACACTTCACATATTATCATAATACTCAGAAAATAAAGGTTGTAGACAAATTTAAAATATCTTGGTGAGAATATAACTTAGAATGCTAACGAAAAAGCATCCATAGATAGTAGAACTCAAAAATTGCGACGAGCACAACAAATTAACTGGCCGAGTTACAAGCAATAGTCTCTTTCGATTAATGCTAAATTTTAACATTATTACTCCATCGTTAAGCCAGAAGCAACATATGCTTGTGAAACATTATTTAAACTGAATGCCCAATCAACAACAGACAAACTGCAGAAAGTTGATAGAAGAATTCTTCAGACAATTATTCATGAAAAAAAAAAAAAAAAAAAAAAAAAAAAAAAAAAAAAAAAAAAAGCACCAGTTTGATGGCCAGTGGAGACTTTTGCCAAATTCAGTACTTTACAAGGAAAGTGAATTGATCACCAACATGATGCAAAAATAGAGGGTTGCATTCTTTGGACACATACCGCTACCAAATACTAGACTCCTGAAATTACTTTTAGATTTCATTTGGAATAGTAAAACAAAAAACACATGGTTTAAAGAAATACAAATGGATTTAGTTGAATTCAAACTTACAAAAGATCAAATTGAAAATAGAGAAGAGAACCAAACCAAACCCCATGGCACTACAGCCCTTGAAGGGCCTTGGCCTACCAAGGGACCGCTGCTCAGCCCGAAGGCCTGCAGATTACGAGGTGTCTTGTGGTCAGCACGACGAATCCTCTCTGCCATTGTTCTTGGCTTTCTAGACCGAGGCTGCTACCCCACCGTCAGATAGCTCCTCAATTGTAATCACGTAGGCTGAGTGGACCTCGAACCAGCCCTCAGGTCCAGGTAAAAATCCCTCACCTGGCTGGGAATTGAACCCAGGGCCTCCGGGTAAGAGGCAGACACGCTACCCCTACACGATGGGGCCGGCACATAGAGAAGAGAAACGGATTCTAAATAACAACTGCACAAGACTATCAATAAAATATCGCAGCGTAAGCAGTATGTTATATCTGCAGAAGAACAGGCTGCAAGATCGTCCAGAATGAAGTTTTGAGAAAGGAAAAGTTGTCAAGTGTTAAAAGCTGAACTTATTCTTTGTTGTATATGGTTTGAGTTTGGTGCTCAAACAAACAAACAAACAAACAAACAAACAAACAAACAAACAAACAAACAAAATCATTATACCTAAGAAACTACAGCAAGAAGAAAATTCACATATTATACCACAATTTAAAAGGCAGTTGTATCTCAATGAACCAATTAGAGACAGCATTTCACAGATCAAGTATGGTTGTGTCGAAGAGCAACTCCTGCTCCAAGAAATGAAGCTGTCAACAACATCAACAAGCTACATTTACAAGAGTTATTCAATGTTCTGCCAATTTACAAGTCTATCAACACAACATGTAATAAAGGTGAGGCTGTCAAATACACGACAGATCTTTTGAACAACTGAGTCACTGGTCTACCCTCAAACATCTTTGAGCAGACAATTGTGGCACTGATTATCCTTTTCAGGAATCCTCCTTCCCTCTGCAACGGAACACTACTCTCAGTCAAGAAACTGACGCCGAATATTATTGAAGTCCCAATCATGACTGGACATGCTGCGGGTGAAGTAGTATTCATTCCTCCAATTCAAGTCACCCCTTTGGATGTACCATCATTCACTTCTGATCTGCACTTAGGGCAGTTGCCCAGGTGGCAGATTCCCTATCTGTTGTTTTCCTAGCCTTTTCTTAAATGATTGCAAAGTAATTGGAAATCTATTGAACATCTCCCTTGGTAAGTTATTCCAATCTATAACTCAATTCCTATAAATGAATATTTGCACCAATTTGTCCTCTTGAATTCCATCTTTATCTTCATATTGTGATCTTTCCTACTTTTAAAGATAACACTCCTACTTTTAAAGATAACACTCAAACTTATTTGTTTACTAATGTCATTCCACGATGCCTATATCTTCACTGACAACTTGGAACATACCACTTAGTTGAGCAGCTCGTCTCTTTTCTTCCAAGTTTTCCCAACCCACACTTTGCAAAATTTTTGTAACGCTAGTCTTATCGGAAATCACCCAGAACAAATAGAGCTGTTTTTCTTTGGATTTTTTCCATTTCTTGAATCAAGTAATCCTGGTGAGGTTCCCATATACTGGAATATACTCTAGTTGGGGTCTTACCAGAGACTAACATACCCTCTCCTTTACATCCTTACTACAACCCCTAAATACCCTCATAACACTTTTTTAAAAATCCTGTTTATTTATACCATTTTAATTTAAACGTCTGCAATTCCCCAGTTGTTTGAATTTTGCTACATGCATCAAAAAGTTACAAGGACAATCACTTGAAGTTGTAAGACTCCATCTTCGAAAACTGTTCCACCATTGTCAACTGTATGTGGGTTGTTCAAGAGTAAGAAAGGCAAACACTATCCATCTTGGCTCCAAATGGAAGAACACATAATCTAATTTATCCAGAAGCTCTATATGGAAAAATAAGTTTGCTTTTTATATAATATGGTATTTTATATTGTTTTGATATTACTTGTACCAACTGCCAACCCGGTATCTTAAATATTAAAAGCAACAATATTAAAAATAAAAGGATTGATTTCATACAAGTTATGTAAAAGTGATGTGTTCATAAATATCTTTACTTTCTATTTTGCTTTAAATTAAATGATTTAAAAACATCTGACGATTGAATTAATAAAAACGGGCAAAGCCATGATGACATGCTAGTTCTAAATAAAATTATCAAATAAATAAAATTAGGTTTAAAGCTATTCTAATTCAAGTTATTAAGTTGAGATAACAATTGAGATTAAATTTAAACTAAACTGGAAAACTGAAGGATAATGGCATGTTTTATAGATGCAAACTTGCATATTATATTTACTACAGTATATACATTGAAAAATACTTCCTATTGTCTTATCCAAATGTATTACTTGAGCCTTAATAATAATAATAATAATAATAATAATAATAATAATAATAATAATAATAATAATAATAATAATAATAATAATAATAATAATAATAATAATAATAATAATTTATTTCATTACCACAACCCAACTGCTAAAGAATTAGACAATATCATATGCATAAGAATTCACAATAAAATTTCCAACTTCTCTGTTGAAAATTGAAGATTTACTACAACCTAATGCTGAAAAACGTGCAACATTGAAACCTCAGCTATGGTGGATGGTACATTCATTTTCACAATATACATCACTATTCAACTCTGCAAATAACCTCAGCCTTTGTGGGTGGAGTTAACTTCCAATAAGTAACCAGGGGAACCTGACCCCCACAGAGCGTGTCCCCAGGTGGTGGACAGGGGGTCCTACAGTACGTAGGACTGGTTGAAATATCCAATACAACCCATGGACCAACAGGTAGCCCAATTCCTGGGGGCTTTAAAATACTGGGACACCGTCTGTCCAGGGGTCATAAATATGGAAAGTCCTTGCCTTAGGTTATGGATGAAGACCTCAACAGCATCTATGGCGGAGAAGATAGACTTCGGTACAGTGGAGATGGCAGAAGGGGCAAACCCCTAGCGTCTGTACTCCAGACGAGTGGCTTAAAAAATAAAGGCATCTGACTCCATGTTACGGACGGCCTAACTTGAACCTTGCATAAGGTAATAAAATGCCTTTGGGAATGGCGAACCCATCGTACAAACAGCCTATAACACGAGTGTGAGTGAATCGAGGCCTCGAAAAATGCTAGGGCGTCACCCTGAAGTGATGTGCAGTTCCCGGTACTCTGGGAGAACTGTGAAAAGTGGTCTACCAGGCATCACAAGAATTGGTGTCATCAGTGTCACAACTTTGAATGGCAAGGTAGAAGAACTGATAGCGTATATGGAGAAGAAAGACATAGCAATGATCGGAATAAGTGAGACAAAATGGAAGGGGAAAAGTCAAAAAGAATTGGAGAAAGGGTATAGATTATATTGGAGTGGAGGAAAAGATGGCAACAAATGGTGGTGGTGTTATATTGAGAGAAGACCTAACACAATATGTGGACAAAATTGACCAGATCAGTGACAGGATAATTAAAGTTGGACTTCAGAGTGGAATGAAGGATTTTATACAGGTTTATGCACTCCAATCGGGGAATGCAGATGAATGTTTAGACGGGTTTCTAGAAGAACTGGAAAGTTGTATTGAAGACAAAGAGGTTATAATAATGGGAGACATGAATGCACATGTTGGGACAGGGAAAAGAAGAGATAATTGGCCCCTATAGTTATGGAAACCAAGATGAAGGAGATTTGGTAATAGATTTTTGTAGAAGGAATGGATTAATTGTTGGGAATAAGTGGTTTAGGAGAAAAGATATTGGTGGAGAGGGAGAAATATAGAAAACTGGAAGATGTGACAGCAATGCCAAGAGTAGATTTCAAAGGAGACCATAAAGTGGTGGTAGCCAAATTCAGACTTTGTAAAATAACAAAGCTAATAGAAAAAAGGAAAATAAAAATAAAGGGATAGAAGTTAAAAGAGAAAGAAATAAGGGAAAAGTTTCAAGAGGATCTGAAGAAAGACATTCCCAAAGATGACTTGAACAGTGTGGAAGGGGAATGGACATGTTTCAGAAATGGATTTGTAATGCGTGCAGTAAACGCCTGTGGAAGACTATCAGGGAGGAAAAAGAAAAAGGAGACACTTTGGTGGAACAGCAGGGTAAAGGAAGCAGTAGAAAGTTGAAGAGAAACAAATGGCTTGGAGGAAGTGGATAGGCAGCAATAGTACAGAGAATTGGCATAAATATAAAGAAGCCAAAAATGTAAGAAAATAGTACAAGAAGAGAAACTGAAGAGCTGGGAAAGTTTCAGAGAAACTTTACAGGAGGATATAAGGGGGAAGTAAAAAGGTTTTGCATGGTTTGGTGAAGAATAGTTTATGAAATAGGGAAGAAACAAAATTTGTAAAAACTGAAACAGGCCAGATAACTTTTTTTTCCTAGTTGTTTTATGTCGCACCAACAGATAGGTCTTATGGCGACGATGGGACAGGAAAGGCCTAGGAATGGGAAGTAAGTGGCCGTGGCCTTAAGGTGTGAAAATGGGAAACCATGGAAAACCATCTTCAGGGCGACCGACAGTGGCGTTCGAACCCACTATCTCCCGGATGCAAGCTCACAGCTACATGCTCCTAACCGCATGGCCATCTCCAGGCCAGATGTTGATGCAAAGAGATGACATACTAAAAAGATGGGAAGAATACTTCTCAGAATTGCTAAATATTAAATACAGTGAACTGGTAGATGAGAAGGAGCAAGAAGAAACAATGGGGAAAGAAGAATTTTTCAATTCAATCAATACAGATCTGCATTTAGGGCAGTCGCCCAGGTGGCAGATTCCCTATCTGTTGTTTTCCTAGCCTTTTCTTAAATGATTGCAAAGAAATTGGAAATGTACTGAATATCTCCCTTGGTAACTTATTCCAATCCATAACTCCCGTTCTTATAAATGAATATTTGCCACAATTTGTCCTCTTGAATTCCAACTTTATCTTCATATTGTGATCTTTCCTACTTTTAATAATAATGTTATTTGCTTTACGTCCCACTAACTACTTTTTAAGGTCTTCGGAGATGCCGAGGTGCCGGAATTTAGTCCCGCAGGAGTTCTTTAACGTGCCAGTAAATCTACCGACACGGGGCTGTCGTATTTGAGCACCTTCAAATACCACCGGACTGAGCTAGGATCGAACCTGCCAAGCGGTAAAGCAACCGGTGTGGATGAGGCAACTACAGAAATGTAAAAGCAGCAGGACCAATAGGGCTACAGTGGCTTTGGAGGAAGAAAGATCCAAAAAGAAAGGGGAAAGGGTTTAATTATCCCCATATTTAAAAAAGGTGATTAAAAAAAGGCAATAACTACAGAGGGATCACCCTTATTGCCCATATAGCCAAGATATTTGAGAGTATTGGAAGGAAGACTCAGGAGGAAGCTAGAAGGAGAAATGTAAAAAGAACAGTATGGTTTTAGGAAAGACAGATGAACATTTGACCTGATCTTTACATTAAGACATATGATGGAGATGGGATGGGAGTTTGGAAAAGACAGTGATGACACTGACTTTGAGAAGGCTTATGACAGTGTGTCGAGACAGTTGGTATGGGAAACATTAAGGAGAAAACAAGTTAACAGAGTGGAACTGCAAATGATAAAAGCTATGTACGATAATTGTGTTAATAGTGTGAAGACTAGTACAGGAAAAACAAAATGGTTTAAAGTTGAAACTGGTGTCCAACAGGGAAGTGTACTATCCCCCATACTATGCATCATAGTCATTGATGAAATTCATAAGAATATTAAACAGAGATTGGAAAGACAGACAACCAAAGCCATGTTTGCAGGTGATACAGTGATATGCAGTGAGGATGAAGCAGAAGTGCAAAAACAAGTACATGAAATCTAGACAAACACACAAACCAAACAAACCCCATGGCACTACAGCCCTTGAAGGACCTTGGCCTACTAAAGCGACCGCTGCTCAGCTCGAAGGCCTGCAGATTATGAGGTGTCGTGTGGTCAGCACGACAAATCCTCTTGGCCGTTATTCTTGGCTTTCTAGACCGGGGCCGCCATCTCACCGTCATTCTAATCACGTAGGCTGAGTGGACCTCGAACCAGCCCTCAGGTCCAGGTAAAAATCCCTGACCTGGCCGGGAATTGAACCCGGGGCCTCCGGGTAAGAGGCAGGCACGCTACCCCTACACCATGGGGCCGGATCGTATGAAATGAAGACATAGAAAAATTAGGGGAGAAAGTAAGCACAGAGAAAAGTAAAACAATAGTGATGACCAGCCAAAGGGAGGAAGGGAGAAGAAAGATAAAACTGAATGGTAAAATTCTGGAAGTGGTTAAAAGTTTCAAGTACTTGGGAAGTGTGATCACAGAAGATGGAAAGATAACTGAAGAAATTTGGAAAAGAATACAAACCAGAGTGTAAGGGGTATTTTGTGGAACTAAGATGTCCTGAAAAATGTAAGAAAGTATTATACTCAATCTACTGAGAACCCAAATTGACGTATGCAGCTGGATCTTCTTAAGACGCCGTCTCCAAGCGGAGGTGGGCGATCCACGTAACTAGCTCTGATCTTGACAGCGCAGAATGGAATGCCATTTCTGAAGTAAAGCAGTGCCATCTTCGAAGGTCTTTCAGCCATGAATTTCTTCTTCTCCCAACAGATCTCTTCCCCTGTATCTTCGCTTTGATAATAAGCTGTAATAACTGATACCTCTCACCTCTCATGATATGTCCTAGGTATTGCGTTTTCCTCTGTTTTATGGTGAGCAGTAGTTCTTTTTGCGTTTTCATCCGACGAAGGACCTCGGCATTTGAGATTTTCATTACCCAGGATATCCGCAAGAGACGGCTATACAGGAACATTTCGAAGGCATCAAGACGTTTTTCTATGATTGGATCCAGAGTCCAGCTTTCACGTCCATATAGGAGAACAGAAAATATATAGCAGCGGATCATACGAATTCGTAATTGGAGACTGAGATCTGACCTCACAAAGAATTTATTTATGGTAATGAATTGTTTCCTGGCCTGCTCAATTCTAGATATTATCTCCCTTTGGAGTTACATTGGTCATCCAAGATGGTACCCAGATATTTGAGAGAAGACACTATTGATTTGATTTGATTTTTATTTATATTTATTTTTATTTATTTTTATTTAATTTTATTTATTTTAATTTTATTTATTTTAATTTTAATTTTATTTATTTATTTATTTATTCACGAAGCACAAGATACAGCTACACTGAACAAATTTCACTTGCACTGTCAACAGACTATTTAACAAATGTAAACTTTCATAATAAAATATAACAAACATAACAAAATATAACAAGATCAGGTACACAGCCTACTAATAACTGTCTAAATCGAAAACCATGAGAATGTCCATGTTTATAGCCAAGTCGTCGTGGGTCAAGATGGCGGTATAATCCCTTCACATCAACTTATCTTTAAGATACTATTTACACACCTCTCGAATACACTTTTATTTGATGCTATATCAAGCTCTTGTCTCCTATTAATATTGTTAAAGAGTGTTGGGAGGTGGATTAGGAAAGATCGTTGAAGTATTGAGTGCTGAGTGTGGGGAAGGTCTTTGGTTCTGGTGGAGCAGGAAGGAACGCGGAGAGAGAAGAGTGAGACAAGATGTTCCGAGCGGTAGTATCCATTTAAGATCCCATGGAGGAAACTCAGGTCAGCTACCTGTCGCCTGATGTGCAGCGGTGACACGTTAATTGCCATTAATACCTGCTGCGTAGGCAGATTTCTGAGCTTGGGGTTTCTGTTCCTTACAATTGCAGCAAAGAAGGACACTGCTCTGTCTAACTGCTTAGTACTGGAGGGGGCGGCTGTTATCCAAATCTGAGTGCAGTAGTTTAAGAGAGGTTGAATGATTGTGAGGAAGAAGTGACGAAGAGCAATGGGGTCAGAAATTTCTGTGAAGCGATAAGAGAATGCCTAGTAATTTCATAGCCTTGGTTGTATATGTTTCTACATGGGTCTTAAATTGTAATTTTGTATCGAATATTACACCTAGGTGATGCTGTTGCGTAACCACGGTGATGGGCTTGTCAAGTAGGTAATATGATGTCTGTAGAGGAGATTTACGTAGTGTTATGGTCATGTGGCTGCATTTTTGTGGATTGGGGATAAGTTTCCAAGTACGGCACCAGTTCGAGAGGGCATTAAGTGAGGACTGTAGCAGAGCTGCATCTGCTGGATTCCTGATCTCCCTAAATATCTTGCAGTCATCGGCAAAGAGTAGGGTATTCGCTGTTTCGTTGAGTTCGGATGGCAGATCGTCCATAAACAAAGAAAACAGCAAGGGGCCAAGAGTACTGCCTTGTGGGACACCGGAGATGACTGGTAACCATGAGGATGAAATGCCTGATATTACCACTCTCTGCCAACGGTTATGTAGGAAGTCAGCAAGAAGGGTCAGAAGACTGCCATGTATATTAAATCGTTCGGAGAGTTTATGGAGCAACAGAGTATGGTCTACAGAATCGAAAGCTTTTGAAATATCTACATAGCAGATATCCAGCTGTGATTTAGCTGCAATGGCGTGTGATGCAAAGCTATGCAGAGTGGCCAGGTTTGTTAGACAAGAGCCACCTGGTAGAAAACCATGCTGCTTGGTTGAGATATACGGCAAAGTGAATGCGAGGAGACGCTGGTGTATAATCTTTTCAAAGATAAAGGATAGTGTGGGGAGAATAGAGATTGGTCGGTAAGATGAAACATTAAATTTGTTGCCTGATTTGAGAAGTTTCCAGGTAATAGGAAAATAGCCCGCAGCAAAACATCTGTTAAATAATTTAGAGAGAGGGACGCAAAGAGTGCTGGCAGTATTTTTTAGGAAAAGAGGACCTATAGTGTCGGCACGGGTAGCTTTGTTAGTACGAAGAGTTTGAAGAAGGTTATGAACTTCACTTGGTGTGGTAGTTATGCTTGATAAGGTTCTGTTTGAAGCTGTACCAACGGGAGGGAGTGGTTGGTTTTGTAAGGGAGGGGAGAAGTTGGAGAAGAAATACCTGTTGAACAGTTCATTGCGATTGGCGCCATCTGCTGTTGCATCGTTGTGGTTCACGCTGATAGGAATCCGCTCCGTCCTTCTCCGTGTGTTGATGAGACTCCAGTAGCGCTTGGGATTGCAGCGGACGTTTTCAGTGACAGTGTCTGCGTGTGTTTTGTCGTCTCTTCTGACCATAAACCTCGCGTGGCGGCAGATTTTAACGAAGGTATTGTGAGTGTGTGGGTTAGGGAAGTCTTTCCACAGGCGCCAAGCTCTCTTCTTATTAAATAGTATCAGTCTGGTCTCTTGTGATATCTAGTGTTGATGTTTGCTAGTAGTATCCCGTTGTGCAGGTACGAAGTCTTTAATTGCAGCTTGCAGCCAGTCGTACAGCAGGTCAAGAAGACTCCAGGGAAGGCATTCCAGGGCACGACACATTGCAGGCCAGTCGGCATGGCACCAGATGTAGGTAGGGCGGTAGGATGTCCTGCTGTGAGGCTTTGAGAAGGGGTGGGGAAGGAGGAATGTAGCATCGAAGGACTGGTGGTCGCACAGGAAAAGGTTTCTGGCTGGGGTTATTGTTTTAAGTTCTAATGAGGAGAGTATGAAGTCCAGGGTGTTGGGTCCACGGGTTGGGTACATGTTAAACTGTTTCAGTCCGAGGCCATTAATAAAACTGTCTATAAAGTATGTGTCACAGTGGTTAGCTGACTGTCCGGTAGTTGGAGAAGACCACTTTATAGACAGGTTAAAGTCGCCCATTAAAATTACTTCACCATGAGGGAGCGCTGCAATGACTGAGTCCAGGCACTGTTCAAGGTCACAGAATGGGCTGTTTGGTGGTCTGTAGCAACATCCCACAAGTACAGGGCATCGAGGAAAGAGTAGCTCCACCCACACTAACTCACAGTTCCGTTCGAGATCTGTCCTTCGTTTACATGGTAACGCACTGTTTACTGCTAGCATCACTCCACCACCTAGAGTAGCGCGATCACGACGGAATATGCTGTAATTAGCATTGAGTGGTAGTTCACTGTCACTAGCCCAAGAGAGCCATGTTTCAGTAAGTCCAATCAAGTCAACTTCTCTTAAGTCTGGCAGGGATAGTTCACAGATAACTTATTGTTTAGGCTTTGCACATTCTGACAATAGATGTTTATGTCTGTTTTCATTTCACAAGTGGTGGGACCGGGGTTTAAGTGAACATCTCCAGCCAGTAGTAGGAGGCAAAGCAAGCCCCTAATCACTGAGCGACCAGGCCTAGGCTTGTTCAGCTCCGAGCTAGTGGGGAGGCGCCTATAAGTCTGGAAAATGGCGCATCCAGTCAGAGAATGCCGGAATGTAGTAGTTTCTCTCTGCTAGTAGCCATGCAAAAGGAGAACTCGCTTTTTCACTTGCACACACCGATTTCTTAACTAGAATAGACCCGTGCAGAGAACCGTAAAGCGCAACAACTCCGATTATTACCACACAAACACAAACTGCAGCAGCACTAAGCTTGTGCGTGTCTCCTCTAGCTGCCATCTTGACTACACTTGCTCAACTATTTTATCTTTTATTGTGAGATTTGTCCGACCGCTGCTCTTTAATGCAGATATGTTCCTCAGTCCTCTCAAAAATCATACATATGAAATTTACAAGACAAATCTCTTAGCAAATTTATGATCTTTGTCAGGCTTAAGAATGGACTATTATTCTCCCTCACCAGTGAGTTGGAAAGTACTCCAGCTAGATCTTAGGTGCATAAGCTCTCCTCACTAAGGTACTTCAACATCTGCTTTTGGATATTACTCTGGGATGGTAATTCTACTCTGACGAGTCTAGTGTCAGGCCTAAGACGAAATGCTGGTTAATAGAGCAAACGCCTGAAAAGCCATACATCTAATTTTGATCTGATTACTTTGAGAGCCACGTCCTTAAAAGTGCTCAGGGCTTCCCACTCAAATGCCTCACACCTCAGGGCAATAAATCCATAATTGTAGTTCGTGGAACCAGAAACATCCAAGGAATACAAGTTATAAACTGTGGTCGTAACAAGAACAGTTGACTGTTTTAAGCTTGGTTCTCAAACAGTGGCAGCTCGTGGCTGTAAAGTATGGTGAAGAGCTATTACCCATTCGGTTTCGAGTGACAGATTTAGGAACTTGTTTGTTTCTTAATCTGCTTACCCTCCAGGGTTGGTTTTCCCCCCCCTCGGACTCTGCGAGGGATTCCACCTCTACCACCTCAAGGACAGTGTCCTGGAGCTTCAGACTCTGGGTCGGGGGATACAACTGGGGAGGATGACCAGTATCTCGCCCAGGCGGCCTCACCTGCTATGCTGAACAGGGGCCTTGGTGGGGGATGGGAAGATTGGAAGGGATAGACAAGGAAGAGGGAAGGAAGTGGCCGTGGCCTTAAGTTAGGTACCATCCCGGCATTTGCCTGGAGGAGAAGTGGGAAACCAAGGAAAACCACTTCGAGGATGGCTGAGGTGGGAATCAAGCCCACCTCTACTCAGTTGATCTCCCGAGGCTGAGTGGACCCCGTTCCAGCCCTCGTACCACTTTTCAAATTTCGTGGCAGAGCCGGGAATCGAACCCAGGCCTCCAGGGTGGCAACTAATCACACTAACCCCTACACCACAGAGGAGGACAAGATTTAGGAACTACGTGTTGTTTTTGGTTGTTTTGTACTCATACCTTGTACCTGTGACTGGCGGAGGGTCCAGCACGTGACCACGATTTATTGAATTTAATGTTTCGTCATGACCACGAAAAGCTAATTCTTGCTTACTTAAAGAGCACTGCATCAATTACAAACTGAAGGAAAAGCCTATTTAAATGTATATTTTCACTGAACTGTACAATTACAATATACAGTCTGGCATTTTCCTTCAGGACATCAGAGATCGTATTTTGGTTTGTTTCCAATGTCTTGAAATCTAGCTGCCGTATTTTATGTTCTACAGAGTCTGAGTGCTTATGTAAGAAACGTGTAATGTTCAAAGGGCTGAAAATCCTTCTTTATTCCAAACGTTATTTTTATTGATAAAAGGCAATCAGGCCCTACAAAACAACTTCTGTAGAGCTGGAGAGGAGCACAACCATGGAAATTCCTTAAACCACGATCGTTTGAAACTAAGATTGTAAGATTTACTGGAATGTTTCACTTCTTGTGTATCACAAATTTGCAGTGATTCAGTAGGGCGATCAAAACGTAGAACTTCATTCTGATCTTTGTTTCTTCAACGTGAAAATGGTGTTTATAATAAAATGCACACTATGTCATAAATAGGATACATATTTAAATAAAACAGCACAACACTACGAATGAACCACGATGGGTAAGTACTCTTACTTCACACAGGATGATGCAGGGAAGACGAAACATTCCGCTCTTCCGACAACTTCACTAGCACATTCCCCTATGTAGGAAGTACGCGGGTGACATCATGGTTGTCATGGCAACTGCCAAGGCCAAGAGCTAGGAGGGAGCACTTGGAAGGTAGAATCAGCTGCGGAATCTCTCGTCTTCACTCATTCTCACGTGCTGTACTGTGGCCGACAGCAGGCGCTTTTGTGAGTTGTCCTGGTTCTCATCAGGTGATGAGGTGCTCCAAACGCCGTACAATAAAACATTTTATTTCCGTAAAACCAACAAATATCATAAGAAAAATAAATTTAAGTAATTCATTATGGTAAAAATAAGTGGTGAAGTGGCACTTCACCTACTTTACCTGAAAAGCCGCCCCTGTTCTCAAAAGATTATCAGTTTGCTGAAAATATTAGAGCTAACTAGAGTACAAATGCCATCAGATGCTCAGTTGAAATTGGCCTGCTCTGTTGAAAATAGCTTAAAGCATCTAAAGACAGTCAGGTAATTTAGGTTAGTCCTGGGATGATAAGCTATGCTAAAAGCAAACTGCAAGAATATGCTTTTCGTAGCTCCTACAGTTCCTTTGTAACACTGTGGACTGTTTTGTGGAAGTGTAAGACTTCAGCAGTAACCTGCTTATACCATAAACATTACTTCTACCTGCATTTGAAGACAGAAGTGACACATCTACTTTCATTTCCTCATTAGAAGATTAAAATTCCAAGCCAGAATGAATCACTGAAGTTTCCCACAACTTATTTCTATGTCAGGAAGGACCATGCCCTGATGCAGATCTCCTTCCTACTGGTTTTTCCATTTTCGACAGGTAGGAGGATGCCCTCCCAGTATTAGTGGATGATGCTACCTTCTCTGGCTTCGTACAAACTTTGCCTCCCCAACCCACTGTGTCTGCAGTTTCCTATAAACAATGACCATAGAAGACAGTAACTTCCTCAGAAAGGGTACCAGTATGTCTATATTTCTAACTGAATGATTTTAGAGAATGAAATTTGTTCCATTCTACTGTAATATGCCTTTGCTCGCAGGACCTAGTGTTTACAGTGCACTATGTCTTCTGGTATAGGCTAGAGGAGTTTTGTTACTTTCATTGATATGTCTCTGTCTTGTTCTTGGGCTGGGAAGACTTGGGAGAAAGGAGACAAGCTGCTTAATTAAGTGGCATGTTCTGAGCTGTCAGTGGAGAGATGGCATGGGAGGACATCAGTAGACGAATAAGTTTGAGTGGTGTCTTTAAAAGTAGGAAAGATCACAATATGAAGATAAAGTTGGAATTCAAGAGGACAAATTGGGGCAAATATTCATTTATAGGAAGGGGAGTTAGGGATTGGAATAACTTACCAAGGTAAATGTTCAATAATTTTCCAATTTCTTTGAGATCATTTAAGAAAAGGCTAGGAAAACAACAGACAGGGAATCTGCCACCTGGGCGACTGTCCTAAATGCAGATCAGTAGCAATTGATTGCGATTGATTGATTGCTTGATTGACTGATTGGCTTCGACAATATGAAAGTGACTGAGGTATCAGCGGTGCTAGTGATGCCATTCCTTATGCAGCCAGTCCCTGCTATGAACGGTATGAAAATGTTGCTCATAGGGTCGGTTGGTACATGCATTTCAGTGGGCTTGATAGACTGATATGTAATAGCAAATTCTGGCTCGGTGAGGAAAGCAATGGGAAACTACATCACTCCTCATTTCCCTAGTATGCCTCTTCAGTGATGTCTAGGCCATCTGTGATAGCTGATGGTGGAGCTGTTGAGGATCCAACCAGCCTTCGGGTTGAGGACTGAACATACACACTACTGTAACCTATTTCCTATACTTCTACCATCTTATTCTTATTCAGGTAGGAGATACATGGGTGTTACTCTATGCTGCTACCCACAGGGGGCAATGTATGAAGAATATCAGTATTTTAAATATTATTTAAAAAGGTGATATAGTAATTTTTTCACTCTTATAGTACAATATCAGAACTTGGGAGAATAAGGAAATTTACCTTACTACTTGTGGGTCCTGAACTCCTGACTTCCCAAAAGTGACCATCAGATTTGTCAACCAGTGGGCAACGACAAGATGTACCTCCAGACTCCAGTACAGCACGCAAGCCAGAATGGGCACAAGAAACAACCACTCGGCAACTATAATCCTGAGTTTCCCCTGCAACAGGTTTCTGATCCAAGGCAGCTATAGTATCCACATGTCTCAGTTTGAAGCCAGTGGATGTAAGTAGTTGGACAATATCAGTCACCTCAAGAACATCACAAACCTGGAATACAGAGCCAATAATATTACTATACCATACTGATAAAACTTTTGTCTCGACATTTTGCCATACAATGGATGGAACGCTGTGGCAGATCACACTTTGAATAGATAAAATCTTAGGCTAGTACTTCATATTTTGTCTTTATGTCACATCTGCTCAGACAAGTCATATGACCAGATGTGATAGGACAGGATTAAGACTGAAGGAAGTGACTGTGGCCTTAAGGCATGTGAAAATAGAAAACCATGGAAATCCATTTTCAGAGCTGACAGTAGTGGGATTTGAACATACCATTTCCCAAATGCAAGCTCATAGCCAAGCAACCTCAACTGTATAGCCAGCTTGCTCAGTATTTCAGAGCATTAGGGCAGGCGAAGCTTTCTGGCCCTGAGGGGAATTCTTCAAGGCAGTATTATTGGACCTTTATGTTTTCTTATAAATATAAAAGATATGAGTAAAGAAGTGGAATTGGAGAAGGCATTTTGAGGATGATGTTGTAGGCCGCCCCTAGTGGACTTTGAGTGAACTAAAAACCGGAGATAACTCATCTTTGCCGAGAGGAAAGCGGCAGAAAAAAGTAAAGATGGAGTGAGCTGTTTTTGTACATTTGTGTAGTGATAATTGTGTTGTAAAATAAAGTGTAGTTAAAGCAGATTTAGTGTGTTGTGTACTTCACTACATAATTGGTGACCCCGACGTGATTCAGTGACGGAAGTGCGCAGTAAACATCGCGAAGTGCATAAGTGTAGTGTAAGCGTGAAGAACAATGGATGAAAACAACACAACGGGTACGCCAACGGCAAACGAATCTCATTCAGGACACATGGTGGGTGAAGCTAACAAGGTAAGCATCAAGATCCCTCCTTTCTGGATAGAAAAACCTGAAATATGGTTCTTTCAAGTGGAAGCTCAGTTTTCTATCTCAAGAATTACCCAAGAGGACACTAAATTTAACTACCTCGTGTCTCAGCTCGAACCTAAATATCTCGAAAACATTTGGGACATTATCAAAAGTTCGGAACTGAATAAATATTCCGCGGCTAAAGAACGCCTTCTAAATATCTTCAAGGAAAGCGAAGATAAACAAATAAAACGGTTGGTAACAGGCCTAGAATTAGGCGATCTGAAACCTAGTCAGCTTTTAAGGAAAATGCAGTCCTTAGCAGGCGTGAATGTTTCCGAAAAAGTGCTTCGTACCTTGTGGCTTGAGAAATTACCGGACTCTATCAAACATGTTCTAATCGTATCGGACGAAAACTTGGAAAAAATCGCAATTATGGCCGACAAAATCATTGAAATGAATCCCTGCAGTAAACTTTACAGTGTGGAAAATAGCGGTACTGATGCGTCCGTAAGTAACGACGCTATCTCGAAACTCTCTGCACAGATAGCCGCCCTAGAGCAACAGATAGCTTCAATGCGCACTTTTAGGCCCCGCAGTCGAAGTTCGAGCCGAAACCGAAGCAAAAAGAAGTACGACCCAAACGGAAAGTACTGTTACTACCACTTCAGATTTGGTAATAAGTGCTTCCCTGACAAATGCAAGCCTCCATGCTCGTGGAAAAATTCGGAAAACACCAAACAGTAGTAGAGTTGGCAGCAAGCTCCACTACTGAAAGTATTAAGGATTGCTGTAAACCCCGTTTATTTGTACGTGACAAAAATACGGGTTTGCACTTCCTAGTGGATAGTGGAGCCGATGTTTCAATAATCCCTGTCACTTCCAGTAACAGAAACTGTGACCCAGATTTTAAACTGTTTGCAGCTAATGGCACAGAAATCCCAACTTATGGACTTAGAACACTGAATATTGATTTGGGACTCCGTCGACAATTCCAGTGGCCTTTCATAGTAGCTAAAATTGGCAAGGGCATATTAGGTGCTGATTTTCTGAAGAAGTTCAACTTACTAATTGACCTAAATAAAAAGCAGTTAATTGTTGGCGAGACTAAACTCTCTGTCATGGGTGAAGTAACAGCCATCACAGCTGATAATGTTGTTAGCACAATGTCAAATGCACAAACGTTTGCCGATCTCTTATCCAGTTACCCAGATTTAACGAAACCTAATTTACTACCTAATCAAATCAAACACGACATTCAACACTTCATCCCAACTGAAGGCCAACCAGTTTATTGCAAGCCCAGACAGCTGGATCCTCGGAAGCTACACATTGCTAAACAGGAATTCCAGTTTATGCAAAACAGTGGAATTATTCGACCATCAAAGTCGCAATGGGCTAGTCCTCTCCAACTGGTCCTCAAAAAGGATGGAACTTTTCGACCATGCGGTGATTACAGACGACTGAACGCACAAACTATCCCAGACCGATATCCAATTCCTCGGATTGAAGATTTTCAACATATTTTGAGGGGTAAGAAAATATTTAGCAAGCTCGACCTCTTCAAGGCATATTTCCAAATCCCTGTAGCAGAGGAAGACAAACCTAAAACCGCTATTATCACTCCATTTGGCTTATATGAATTTAATGTGATGCCGTTTGGACTCCGTAATGCACCAAGCACCTTCCAACGTTTCATTAATGAGGTATTTAGAGGCCTAGACTTTATTTTTCCATATCTTGATGACTGCCTAATTGCTTCAGAATCAGTAGAGGAACATCGTGAGCATCTTAAGATTGTGTTTGAGAAGCTACATGAATTTGGCCTCCGAATCAATGTCTCAAAGTCTGTACTTGGTGTAGAGCAAGTGGAATTCTTGGGACACTTAATCACCACAGAAGGCTCCAGACCCTTACCAGATAAAGTGAAAGCGATTGTTGACTACAAACTACCACAGACAGTTCATGACCTTCGTGTATTCTTAGGTACCGTTAATTTCTACAGACGTTACCTCAAGGATGCAGCAGAAACGCAGTCTCTTTTGCATGCTTATCTCAAAGGTGCTAAAAAGAAAGATAAGCGACAAATTAACTGGACACCAGAAGCTATCACAAAATTTGAAAAATGTAAGCAGGACTTGGCAAATGCAGCACTGCTTACATTTCCAGACCCAACATACCAGCTGGCCCTGGCAGTAGATGCAAGTGACTTCGCAGTAGGAAGTGTCCTGCAACAGTATGAAGAGAAAGGATGGAAACCTATTGGATTCTTTTCGAAGAAGTTAAGCGATACACAGAGAGCGTATAGCACCTATGACCGTGAACTGTTAGGAATCTACCTCTCTGTCAAGCAGTTCAAACATTTTCTTGAAGGAAGAGACTTCATAATATATACGGACCACAAACCACTCACTTTTGTATTTAATCAGAAAAATGAGAAGGCATCTCCACGGCAGCTGCGACATCTTCAGTATATCTCCCAGTTTACAACGAACATCCAACACATTAGTGGCAAGGACAATATTGTTGCGGATAACCTGTCACGGATTGAATCTATGACTGTCATCGATTACGACACAGTCGCTGAAAGCCAACGTCAAGACAGTGAACTTAAACAACTTCAAGAGGAAAGTCAGTCACTCGTGTTCAAGAGCTACCCACTGCCTTCTGGAAAGTTACTGTGGTGTGATACCTCCACAAACAACATAAGGCCATACATTCCAAAAGAATTTCGCAAACAATTCTTTCTTCAGATCCACAACATGGCGCATCCAGGGAAAAAGACTACTGTTAGGCTGATGACTTCCAAGTTTATCTGGCCTGGTATCAAGAATGACGTCACAAAATGGACGCAAGCTTGCATGGGATGTCAAAAAAGCAAAATAACAAGACATACCAAATCGCCAGTCAGCCATTTTCAAGAACCTGATGAGAGGTTCAGCACTGTTCACATAGACATTGTTGGCCCCCTTTCACCTTCTGATGGCTATATCTACTGCCTCACATGTATAGATCGCTTCACCAACTGGATGGAAGCAATACCATTGCAAAATATAACAGCAGAGACGGTAGCAAAATCATTTTATGATCATTGGGTGACGCGGTTTGGAGTCCCAGCAAATCTAGTCACTGACCAAGGCCGACAGTTTGAAAGTCAGCTCTTTAAGAATCTTTCCGAATTGTGTGGTGTGAAGCTTAAACGTACGACACCCTATCATCCGCAGAGCAATGGTAAAGTTGAACGTCTGCATCGAACAATAAAAACTGCTATCAAAGCCCACAACTCTATAAAGTGGACAGACACCCTTCCAACTGTGTTGCTAGGTCTACGCGCATCACTCCGGGAGGACTCGAACAGTTCAGTTGCACAAATGGTGTATGGCACGCATATTAGGCTTCCAGGTGAATTCTTTGATAACCCTCCATCTCATACCGAACCAGAAACTTTTGTCTCCAAACTTCAGCAGCACATGCAGCAACTCAGGCCTGTGGAAGTTAAGCACAAAACTTCCCGAACTGTGTTCATCCATAAAGACTTGAGTAAATGTACTCATGTATTTCTGAGAATCGATAGAGTGAAAAAACCTTTGCAACCCCCATATGAAGGTCCTTTCCTGGTAACTGCCAAAACTGATAAATATTTCACGGTTACCATAAAAAATAAATCTGTGAATGTCTCCATTGATCGCCTGAAACCAGCCTACTTCATAGCAGCAGATGATGAAACTTCTACAGCTCGTCATGAAGAACGACCAGGTGTCTTGCAAGGACTCTGCCCCCCTGATGGATCAACCGCGGATTCCCCGGACAAACCCAGCAAGGAGAAAGTGTTAACAAAATCACGTAGTGGAAGGACTGTCAGGTTCCCCACTCGCTATTTAGATGATGTTGCATATATTTAATATTCTTGTGATTATGGTATATTTTGTTTATGTTTATATTGTCTTTGTATCGTAACTTGGTTACTGGAGGGGGAGCGGTGTAGGCCGCCCCTAGTGGACTTTGAGTGAACTAAAAACCGGAGATAACTCATCTTTGCCGAGAGGAAAGCGGCAGAAAAAAGTAAAGATGGAGTGAGCTGTTTTTGTACATTTGTGTAGTGATAATTGTGTTGTAAAATAAAGTGTAGTTAAAGCAGATTTAGTGTGTTGTGTACTTCACTACAATGTTATTCTGTACTGAGTAACAAATAAGTTACAAGATTGTGAGCAACTGCAAAATTACCTCTCTAATGTTGTGAGATAGATAGTACGCAATAGTATGATGAATAACTGGGTTTAAAAGTCAGGTTGTGAGTTTCACAAATAGGAAAAGTCCTCTTAGTTTTAATTACTGTGTTGATGGGGTGAAAGTTCCTTATGAGAATCATTGTAAGTACCCAGGTGTTAAAATAAGGAAAGATTGTAAATAAATGGTACAGATCTCTGCCCATGGTTATGGTCATGAGGGTGTTTAGGGGTTGTAGTAAGGATGTAAAGGAGAGGGCATATCAGTCTCTGGTAAGACAGAGTTGGTTCCAGTGTATGGGACCCCACCAGGATTACTTAATTCAAGAACTGGAAAAAATCCAAAGAAAAGCAGCTCGATTTGTTCTGGTTGATTTCCGACAAACAAGTAGCATTGCAGAAATTTTGCAGAAATGAGCTGCTCAACTAAACGGTATGTTCCGTGCTGTCAGTGGAGAGATGGCATGGAATGACATTAGTAGACAAATAAGTTTGAGTGGTGTCTAAGAGGACAAATTGGGGCAAATATTCATTGAATCAAAGGGGAATTAGGGCTTGAAATAACTTACCAAGGGAGATGTTCAATTTATTTCCAATTTCCCTGAAATTATTTAAGAAAATGCTAGGAAAACAATGGATAGGTAATCTGCCACCTGGACAACTGGTCTAAATGCAGATCAATAGTGATTGATTGATACTTTATACATCGACAGGAATACCGTAAATGCTGGTAAATTTAAGTGGATCTGAACAAAATTACATATTTAAAGCATGTTGCAATATGCTCATACCGTATACCACAAAGTTTACCAACATATCCTGATACATTCATCACTCAGATATAGAGGAGTTAATGGCGTAAATAACTGCCCCACAGACACAGCAATGCAAGTGGGCCCAACGTTAGGGGGCCCCAAACCGATGTGGACCCTCCCTGGAAACACTGCATTAATGATGGAATTTTGCTTAATAGTTCCAATAATAGGGTGGGGCTGTGGTCAGATCCTCGCATCATTCAACGCTGCTTACATATCGCATTCTTGTTGCTAGCGTATCATCAGTGAGCAGTGTTGCTTTGGCGCTTCATTAATTTTATACGCGTTTGTAACAGCTTTGTGTGACAATGTGGGAAAATTTTAAATAGGTAAGCAACTGACATAGCTGTCATGTATGAGGTGTTTATGCTATGCAGTTTATTTCCTCCTCAACTAAGCTTTGTTTGTATTAACATAAAACATATTGCTGGTTATACTTCTAATTCACTTTTAAATCTCTGTCTTAACTTAAAACCACAATGCCAGGAAATATGTCATGTTTAAGTTATATAACATGTCCCGACTAACCAACTCATTACCGAACCAAAACTACTGGACATAAAGAAATGAAATTCTGGGGATACATTTATATTCCAGTGTAAGGGAGGATTTATGGATATTCAGTTGCAAAACCTTAACAGTTAAAGATGTGAAAACTAGTATTTGGAATCTCCTTTAAAAATAAAGAAGCACGTATTTTGTTTTGTTTTTGTAAAATCGATTTAAGGTGGGGGGGGGGGGGAGGGGGAGGGTGAAAAGGACCAAACAAGTGTTTGAATTTTCTTATGAGGATTTGTATTTCTCAAAATCTGAAGATGCTACAGATGTGAAAATTGGTTTTTGGAATCTCCTTTAAAAATAAAGAAACACGTATTTAAAAAAAAATCCACGTAAAGGTGTAGAAAGAATTGAAAAATTGGGAAGATTTTTAAATGAGTATATCTCAAACACTTAACATGTACCAGACATAAAAATTGGTGCCGTATTTGTAATCTCTTTTAAATAAAGAAACATGAGTTTTTGTTTTCGGAAAATTCAATTAAGGGGGTGGAGTTTGAAAAGAAGTGAAGACCGAGTTGAATTCTTTTTATGACGATACAAATATCTCCAAAACTGGAGATGTTACAGAAGAAGAAATTGGCATTTGAAATCTCCTTTAAAAATAAAGAAATACCGCTATGTATTTTTATTATTTTTGGAAAATCCACTTAGATATTTCAGATGTGAAAATAGGTACTTGGAATCTTCTTTAAAAATAAAGGAACCAAATTTTTTTTTTCGACATGACAGGACTGTTTCTCACATGTACAGTCACATATTCCAGCAGCCTCGTCATCTTAGCCCCAAAATGCAATACCACAAACATAGTTTACAAAGAAGTTCTGGGGTAACTGGAACTCAATTTTTCGGCGAGTTTTTATATGTAAGGAGCTAGTACCCAATTAAATTAGTAAGGAAAATTAAATTTGGGGTGGGGGGTGGGGGTGGGGGGCATTCTGGGTCTAGTGATGTAAAAGTTGATTTACAACTTTATAAAGGACACAATACCAGCTGGTGGTGATTATGTTTTAAGAGGAAATACAATTAGGCGACCATCCTCTATATAACACTAATCAGAGGGAATATAGGGAAGGGATCGGTCATTTAAAAAATGGAGGTATCGTTCAAAGAAAGAGAAGGGCCACGAAGGGCGTGAAAATGAAAGACTCCCTAGGCCTCGGGAACCAAATAACGTCGAGTCGGAAAAGAACGAGAGTTAACCAAGGAAGGTCGAATAGTATAGATGAAAGTGAGGAGCCTGGCACAAGTGGAAAAAATGCCAGGACTCAGCTAAAAGCCTCGTGGTCGCCAACCCACTCTCCAAAGTTAAGAGCCACTGGGGGCCCTTTTAGTTGTCTTTTACGACAGGCAGGGGATACCATGGGTGTTATTCTACCGCCCCACCGGCAGGGGAACACAATACTAGCTGTGGAAATTCTAGATATGTAGGCCTACAATTTGAACGTGGCTGCCCTTCTGTATGGTTTTGAAGGTTGGACACTCAGCTCTTTGCTGGAGAGGCAGATTGAAGCTTTCGAAACATACTTGTACAGAAGAATGCTTCAAATATTCTGGATAGAAAGAAAGACCAATGAGGAAGTCCTCAACTTGTTAAACAAGAAAAAAGAGCTAACATTCATCAAGGAACGAAAGGTTAAGTACATCATGAGAAGTGAACATTATGAACTTAACCCATCGAGGGGAAAATTTAAGGAAAACGCTCTGTGGTGGCCAGACTGAGAAATTCCTGGCTGAACACTTGCAACTTTGGATGGGCAAACTTCCCTTGAAATCTTTAGAGCCGTTGTTTCGCAAGTTATAATCTGATCGCCAACCATCGTAGGGTGACGGCGTCCAAAGAAGAAGAATTCCGCCCAAATTGATTACCTCTCCGTTCCTCAACATACTGTAAATAAAAATGATGTAGCAGAAAGAAATAAGATCGCTCTGAAAGAGTATTTTGAATATTTCCGAAAACATTTTCCTTAGTGAACCTAATCTCTGGAACAAGTAGGCCTATATTCAGAATATTTCGGGAGATGGTAGGCCTATAGGGTATGTGTGCATATTATTCTTTCCCCAGGTCGCTAAACAAAAACTCCCCCTCCCCCCCGCCCAGATACAGCGACCCGTTCCGTACCAGCTCAAAGCCCTGGAAATTACCACATTTTATTTCTTACACCACTTGCAGGTATTTCTATGTAAGTGTACCGTATGGATCTTTTATTATTAGTCATGTTCATCACCCCAAAGAATGTGGTACTGAGCTCAATAGGTGCAGTCGCTTAAGTGCGGTCAGTATCCAGTATTTGGGAGATAGTGGGTTCGAACCACACTGTTGGCAGCCCTGAAGATAGGTTTTCCATGGTTTCCTATTTTCACACCAGGCAAAAGCTGGGGCTGTACCTTAAGGCCATGGCCGATTCTTTCCCAGTCCTAGCCCTTTCCTGTCCCATCGTTGCCGTAAGACATATCTGTGTCGGTGCGACGTAAAGCCAATAGCAAAGAATGTGGCTGCCCAAAATACTTACAGTCTCTTATAAATTCAGACCGACCGCACGATGTTTGTACTCGTGCGCTACAGCAGCTTCCTCAGCCTTCTCTTTTTGGGTGCTGCAGAACAGCCATTACCCAGTCACAACACGTGTGAGAAACATACCTTTGAGTTTTACTGGTGATGGATAGAGTTGTTCAACACTTGTAGAAACACTAGGGTTACCGGACGAGGATGTATGTTCATTTATCAATCAATCAATCAATCAATCAATCAATCAATCAATCAATCAATCAATCAAAATCTTTATTTGCAAATGAGGTGTCTACCTCGGTGGCAAATGGTACACTAAAATACATTATTGTCAAGCACTAAATTTTAAATTAACAACAGAAGAAATTTTTTTTTTTCTAGAATACAATAATATACAATTTATGCTAACAATTTTTTTCTATTAAACAAACAGATCATTCTTAATAAATTTATATTGTTTACAAAATTCTACTTATAATATCTCCTATACTTACAAACATAGTCAACTCCAGTGGCGGTGGGCTCTTAGGAGCACAGGAGCACGCGAACACCCAGTTTTAATACAACTTTACGCATTCATGGATAATTTAAAACTTTCCTTTCTTTCGACCTGATTTCAACAATCGATCGAAAGCATTCGACTTATATCGAAGCTCCGTTACACCGACAGTTGTTCGTTTTGACTGACAGTGCAGCGGGCACACTGTGTAATGCGCTATTGTGCTGAAGACTATACGCATGCGCAAAGCAGATGACGTCATGGTTTATGCACTGATATTCCCATTAGCAAGGAGCACGGTAAGGTACGTGCTTTGCCATCTTGAGCAATCCTCAAACCAGTGGCAGTATTACAGTTGACCACAAGGGTCCGCCACCTCCCCTATTACTGTTAGCCACAGCCCCGCAGGAGATACTATTGCATTACATTACCGGCAGATTTCGCTAGTAGTTCTGAATAGGCATTTTCTAGCTCGTGAACAGGTGTTCGCAATTGCGGGAAGAAGTTTGCTTTACCTTGTGACTCGAAAATCTTCTCAATTGAAATTTATTTGAGTGTTGTGTTTTGCTTCTCTGTTTGTATGGTTTGTAACCATGGTATTCTTTGTGTAAGAGGAAATTAATTCAGTTCAGTTAATTTTAACCAGCGAAATATTAACCGTCCGCCTCTGTGGTGTAGGCTCTAGTGGTTAGTGTGATTAGCTGCTACCGCCGGAGGCCCGGTTCGATTCCCGGCTCTGCCACGAAATTTGAAGAGTGGTACGAGGGCTGGAACTGGGTCCACTCAGCTTCTGGAGGTCAACTGGGTAGAGGTGGGTTCGATTTCCACCTCAGCCATCCTCAAAGTAGTTTTCCACTTCTCCAGGCAAATGCCGGGATGGTACCTAACTTAAGGCCACGGCCGCTTCCTTCCGTCTTCCTTGTCTATCCCTTCCAATTTTCCCATCGCCCACCAAGGCCCCTGTTCAGCATAGTAGGTGAGGCCGCCTGGGCTAGGTACTGGTCATCCTCCCCAGTTGTATCCCCCGACCTAATGTCTCACGCTCCAGAACACTGCCCTTGAATGCGGTAGAGGTGGGATCGCTCGCCGAATCCGAGGGAAAAACCAACCCTGGAGGGTAAGCAGATTAAGAAAGAAATATTAACCTATCAGGGTAACTTAGAAATTATAAGGCTTGGACCGGTCAGACCAGATTTGATTATTGAGAACCTTACAAAAACTGACAAACGCGGCTATAGGCGTAAGTTTGAGAAATGTACGAAACATGCAAGTGGCTCTGTGGATGGTGGTCTAGGAGTGCGCATTTTTGTTTGCCCTGTTTATTGTTCAACAAAGAAAGAAGTGTATGGAATTTAGCTGGGTGCACAGACCTTGCTCATTTGAGTGCAAAAATAAATTAACATGAAAAGTTTCATGCACACAAAAACGCGAGTATTGAATTCCCTTTGCTAGTGTTGTCTGTAATTTCCAAGACGAGAAAAAATTAACATGTGATAGAGCAGAACCCTGATTAACCGAGATAATGTGGAGACTAGTGCGGTCAATTCGGAAACAATTTTTAAAAAATCGACCGGTAAATGCGGCACATTATTTCCATGCTTCTCGTCGTGCCTAGGTGAACTTCGTGCTATTTAAAAACCAAGAATAGTGCTCGCATCCTTCAATATCCGCAGTGTACTAAAGTTATTATGAATTTTACCTTTGTTCTACACTAACAGATTAGTCTAGTATAAAATTTATCCTCGGTTACAGGGGTTCTACCATATTTTTTGTGAAAAAGGAACCGTACAAGGAACTTTTGGTGAAGTGATTTATGTACCTACAGTATGTTACTTTTCTGCTGATTTGAGACATGAACAAAAATGTTGTTGTGAACCCCCTAAAAATTTTGTCACGAGCTGCCACTGGTCAACTCATATACAGTATGTGACGACGTCATAGGTTACAGTTATGTAGAGGAGGATGCGAGTTAAGAAGCGCATAAGACTCACTAGTCAAAGGAAGTTAGAGTTGAATGTTACAGTTATCCAAAAATTCTTGAATAGCAAGAACAATTGACGGTGTAGGTTGATGAACGAGTCTAGTTACTGTTGTGCGTACTCTGATTTTTTGCGAGTGTAAATTGTGGAAAAAACGTTTTCTATGTAGGGTGAAAGGGAAACATTGAAAGAAAATATGATTAACGTCGGCCATGCTATTATTACATGAACACATGAGTGAATCCGTCATTTTAAATTTGAATTTATAAGCCGGAGTCAAAGCATGATTGAAGTGTAATCTAATACTTCGTCTGCGTGAATATTTTGTTTTTGAAAACCATGGGTGACTAGCAATGCTCAGTTGCAGCTGATAATATTTTCCATTTAGTTTCGCCGATTGTATCCAGTTGTGCTGCCAGCCATTTGTGTTGAATAGCTAGTGAAATCTGTGTAGGGGAGGGCAAATACAGTAGAGACAATACGCGACAATGAGCGAGATATCGAGGGACAGCTATTGGAACTCACTCTAGCGGATAGACCTGAACAGTACTGATTCTCTCATAAGAGCACGTGTATTTTTGTGTGAAGTTTTTGGTGTTATTTGTGCATTTTCAGTGAGTTGACATAAATAGTAGCGTGTGTCATTCCTTGATATCTCCTCTCAACATGAGGGGAAAGATATGAGCTGTGTCTGGCTGCAGTAATTACGAAGTAGAGAAAAATGCGCGGTCGTTCTTCAGGTTCCCTCGTGACAAGAACATGTAAGTAATATTGTGTTTGCATATATATTTTTCCAGTGACAGATTTTTATAGCACTTCATAATCTTCTGACCTGCTCGACCCATATTTTAACTGGCATAAAATGTAATACGCATATTTTATTGTAGGCCTATAGTGCAGCAGTTAACCTTCAATACTGATGTGTTGTTGTAGGTGTGATCTGTGGGTTTTGAAATGTCACAGAAGTGATTTGGATAAGGTGTACAAGAAAGAAGGGACGTGACGCTTATATAAGAATTATAAGATCTGTTCAGATCATTTCTGGGCCAGCGACTTTAAAAATCCTTGACTATACAGCCAAGTGTATATTACATTTTTACTCTAATTGTACATAAATATTCCTCAAAGCATCACTATCGACAACATTTTCATACTTTTCTTTAATCCCTCTTCTCAGATTAAAGAAGGAATTTTATAGATTTTCTTTCTGTTAGTAGGCTTCATGTTAAGAGGAAAATTGTCCAGCTTTTAAATGTTAATTCATTGCATCATGTGTGCAAGGAATGTGCCGATATTTTTATTGACAAGTGTCTTAATGTGATTATACAATTTTTTTTAAATGAGAAAAAAGACAAATCCATCCGTAAAAGTTCAGGCAGGAATGCTAAAGCTAAAAAAGTAATGCATAAATGAAAGATCAAGCCATTTCACAGCAGCCCATTTCATATCTTGTTTATGTGTCTAATTTCAGTCTTTGAATAACAACCTTTTAAATAATTCTTCATTCATTTATCCAGAATTGCTTTAGCAACTTCGAAGTTAATATCTCAATAATACTTTCTTTCTAGACGTAATTTATTTATCCATTTCCGTATATACATTTCCATTGATATTTGAATTTAGCGCGATTTGTTCAGGTCAAGTCACTAGGAGCGCCACCGTCGAATTATCTCCCATTTTAGCAAGGCTAAATCCCTAAGTGTCGCGTATTGTCTCTAGCTCTCTACTGTATTTGGGGAGGGCAATGGAAGCGTTGATGCCTGTTCCGGATGCAGCTTGTTTTGCCATTTTATTAGCCTGGTCATTACCGGCGTTGTTCGAATGCCCATTTATCCATATTAAAGTTACATCAGCTCCAGTGTCATCGAGTTCAAATAATAGGCGTCGAATGTTGCAGATGTACCAATTTTTATAGGACTTGTGTGGCATTAAACTTTGAAGCACACTTAAGGAATCTGTAAAAATGATCGCTTTGGTGATGTGATGTTTTTGGTATAGCAAAGCTTGTCGGACAGCGAAAACCTGATCAGTAAATATTGAGGCATGGTTTGGAAGAATATACTGCTCACTGATTTGTAACTGTGGAATGTAGCCTAATATGCGGCCCCCGTGCCTACATTTTGTTTGGATCCATCTGTATATATTATGAGAGTAGGGTTGAGATCATTTATCGCCATTTTAAGTGTTGGGTTAGGTATACCGGAAGGTTGCGTTGTGCTGTTGTTAAAGGAAATGTGCTGAGACGCTATAATATTAGGTTTGTAGTGCATAATATTATATGGCATTGTATTGTGTGGAAGCGAAATATTTTGAATATTTTTGTCGCGTCAAGTGGAAAGCGTCCAACAAAGCAGGAGTTCGTGATTGCTGGTGAGAACGTTGCCGATATTCCGCCAGTAATTGTAGTTTGGGTAGGATAGGATGTCTAGCTAGCGCCATTCTTTGCAGTAAAAATTTAGAAGCTAAATACAAGTGTAGAGGCATATCACATGTTTCAACAAGTAACGCATTTAGTCGGGGTAGAGGTTAAAGCGCCTATACATAATCGTAGTGCTCGATGTTGAATTACACTGAACTTATGCATAAGAGTGGAGGAAGCAATATCAAAATTAAAGGGAGCCATAATCTAAAAGCGAGCGTATTGTATGCCGGTAAAGTAATAAAGCCGTTACGGGAACAGCACCCCAGTTCCACCGAACTGTCAATTTCAATATATTGGTAAATTTTTTGAGTCTTCCACGAAAGGTACTCAAAATGGGGTTTCCAGGACATAGTCTATTATGTAAATAAATACGGTACCTAAATATTTGTGCACCCTTACGATCGGAAGTGTAATATTTGCAATTCTGAAAGAGTCTGTATTATAGTTGCGTTTATGCGTAAAAATCATGGCCACATTTTTGGTAGAGGATAATTCCAAGCCGTGCTCATTTAACCATGCCTTAGCATTAATTATTGCTCTAGTCATAATATTTCTGCAGACTTCCAGACTTTCATTAGAAGAACAAATGACTATCATCTGCATAAAGTAATAAATATTCTTGCATCGCCTGTTACGCTACATTCTAAATCCTTTAAGTATAGAGCGAATAATAGGCCACTTAAAAATGCCCCCTGTGGGTGGGGGCGGTAGAATAACACCCACGGTATCCCCTGCCTGTCGTACGAGGCGACTAAAAGGGGCCTCAGGGACTCTGAACTTTGGAGCGTGGGTTGGCGACCACGGGGCCCTCAGCTGAGTCCTGGCATTGCTTCCACTTACTTGTGCCAGGCTCCTCACTTTTATCTATCCTATCCGACCTCCCTTGGTCAACTCTTGTTCTTTTCAGACCCCGACGCTATTAGGTTTGCGAGGGCTAGGGAGTCTTTCATTTTCATGCCCTTCGTGGCCCTTGTCTTCCTTTGGCCGATATCTTCATTTTTCGAAGTGTCGGACCCCTTCCATTATTTCACTCTGATTAGTGTTATATAGAGGATGGTTGCCTAGTTGTACTTCCTCTTAAAACAATAATCACCACCACCACCACTTAAAAATGTCGCTCTGAGACAACCCATTTGACGCGTATCGTACATTAGATGTATAGGTCTGGCACGTGATTTCCATTCGCCGAAAATATAACAGATGTTTGCGCATTTTGAGAAAGTTATCAGGGAGGTGTAAGTTATGAAGTTGTGACAGTAACATGTGTATGGGCACGATGTCATAGGCAGCTTTGATATCAAGAAAAGCAGCAATTGTTCCGTGTTTGCGTTGTTTTGTTAGCAATAGATCCGTTAATATATTAGTAGGGTCCGTTGTGCTTCTCCCTTTTATAAAGGCATATTGATATGCGGGTAGCAAATTGCAATAAGCGAGACAACATAATACTGGAGGAAGACCTTCCTTAAAGATGACAAACAGATTCCTCTACCTTCGATGAGATTTGTGGTCGAGAGTTTTGGTTTCTGTATGGGTACGAGCGTAAATATATTCCATGCAGAAGGAGGGACAGCGGAGTTTAGTATTTGATTGTAATACGCTACGATTATTTCGTATACATGGTAAAGAAGATGGGAGAGCATTTTTTTTAATATAGTCGGGTCCAGAAGCAGAAGTAGGTTTCTTGTGGAGTATGTTAAAGAAATCTAGGTTACATATAGGTTGAGAGAGCGTGAGAAATTTATCAGGAAGTGGAATTGTAGTATTCTGCCTATATTCTTGGACAACAAAATCCGGTGTTAAGGTGTCAAAATTGGAAGATGCTTTCGAAGTGTGGTTGGTCGAGTTTAATGCATCCCGTATGAGCTAGTTTTTTGATAGTGGCCCAAATATCCTTAATACAGGTGTTTCTATTGAGGGAGTTAATAAAACATTTCCAAGATTCTCTTCGTCTTTCGTTGAAAAATGTTCTCAAGTGGGCAGTGTACTTTTTATATTGCACATAATTGGCAGGTGTGAAATTTTGATTTGAACTTTTGAGCAGGCTGCTTCTTCGTTTCACCATAGCGGCGCATTGCTTATTCCACCAGTGATTGTTAAGACGTCTAGTAGTATTGCTATAGTTGCGAAAATGAAAAGGGTGATATATATCTAGGTAGTTTTGAATATGTTGATATAAGCAAGTATAGGCGGAGGCTGTTTGTGATGCGAATTTAATGTGGTTTAAAATATAATCATGAAATAGGCCGAAATCAAAATCTTGCAGATTCCGTGTTCTATGCTGAGGTGTTAAAGCTTTGTTCTGAGGATGAAGTTGTGTAGTAATGTCAATAATGATTGGAAAATGATCACTGAGAATGAGTATCTTTGTGCGTATACCACATTGATTTATAGACTACATTTTCGCAACAAATTGATAGATCTACTGCACTATTAGGGTGCCCGGGTGGAGATAGCCGCGTAGGGGAATCATAATTTAAAATAAACAGGTGGTTATTTAAGACTGCATTAAAATATTACGACCTTTTGTTGTAGTATTGATACATTCCCAGTCAGTGTGATGCCCGTTGAGATCACTTGCTATTATTAAACGGTCTTGGGATGAAGACTGGGAAAAATATTGATGCCATTGAAGGGCATTGCCTTGTATGGAAGGTGGACAGTAGAGGTTCACGATAAGGAAATGTACTCTCACAGCCAAGGAGTATGTTTTAGGAATCATAAGATAGAAAGACGTTAGCATATTGTATATGCGATGCAATTAAAGTGAGTACCCCTCCATACCAACAATCATCCAGGCGTTCAACATTATAACCCTTTACTGAAAAAATGGAGTCAGGTTTTTGCGGTGACTCTTGTAATATAATAATATGGGGATTATATTATTGAATGAGAAGTATTAATTCGTGCTTTTTTGGAGTAATATTTCTACTGTTCCATTGCAGTATTCCCATGCTCCTCTACGAACAACTGACTAATCTCGGTGAAGAGGACTTTTAATAAATGAGCCCATTGAGGTTGTTCAACCAGAACTTCTGCTAAGCGCTTGAAATCGTGTAGTATTTCTGCTTGAACATTCTTTGTTAATCGCGGGAGTGTAGGGCGATCAGATGGAGTCTGATGACACTCGGAATGGAAAGCTGTGCTAGTTGACTTGTCCACTAACACCTTTGGCTGTTGGGGCTGTGAACTAGATACCCGTGGAGCATGCTCCAAGATAGGATTTAGTAATATCGCCGTGATAGCCTGGCAGGGGAGTTGGTCGAATTGGTCTGTAGATCACTTCAGTGAATTTTCGTTTGCGGAGAGTCTCACGTGGAGACGGCGAATTGCTTGCACTAAGCTGTGGAAAGAGATGTGGGACGCTAAGAGGGGGAAAACCCTGTCGGGTGGAGTTTGTCTTGGGCTTCCTGGAAGGAAATATTGTCCACACACATCATGCGTTTGATTGAGATTTGTTGCTGATGAACTTCACATCTATCGGATCTTACACTGTGATTCAGCCCACAATGTACTCTTACATCAGAGCATGTATGAGTTTCGTGAGACATGGAGCAGTTACCGCATCTCGGTAGTTTTGTTCTCCAGTTTTTGGCTTTGTGCCATTAGCGTTGACACTTCCCACAGATAATAGGGCGGAAAATGAATGTCTGGACCTCTAGCATTACGTAGAAAATAGCAACGAATTCAGGTAAAGTTTGGCATTTGCAGGTTAATTTTATCGTTCCCGTGGGAACAAAGTCAGTCTGTACATCAACTGACACGTCCGCGGAGCCGTTGTGCCTTAACTATGGGAACGGATTTGATGGATTTGATAATGTCCTCAGTTAAATGGTTATCGACTCCCCTAATTAATCTAATGCGAAACAAGCTGGATTTGACCGGGCGAGTTGGCCGTGCGCGTAGAGGTGCGCGGCTGTGAGCTTGCATCCGGGAGATAGTAGGTTCGAATCCCACTATCGGCAGGCCTGAAAATGGTTTTCCGTGGTTTCCCATTTTCACACCAGGCAAATGCTGGGGCTGTACCTTAATTAAGGCCACGGCCGCTTCCTTCCAACTCCTAGGCCTTTCCTATCCCATCGTCGCCATAAGACCTATCTGTGTCGGTGCGACGTAAAGCCCCTAGCGAAGAAGACAAGCTGGATTCTGGGATGAGAGCTTTAAGGTGATGAGAAGCCAAAATGGGGCGTGTTAGAAAAATGTTGGCTTTGGCAACTGAGTCGAATAGAATTTGAATGCGCTTTGCACCTTTCGGTTTGATAGATGTTATACCTACAATTTGATTATCGTAGAATAGTCTACCAAGCGCCATGGAGTGAATATTTCCGGTATTTTTCTCATCAGCCGATTCCACATAGATTACATACGGACGGCGATGTCCTGGATAGTAGTAAAACGGATTGGGTAGAACGGTCTTTTCAGATGGTATATTGGATGAAGGTTGTTCACCATCGAGAGCTGGTGTGATGTCACTATTATTGGTTGACTGCACTGTTTCTTCATGGTCAATATTACTAGAAACGTCCATGTCCGGTGAACGGTTAGTACCGCCACCCCCACTATCGAAAAGAGCCATACATGTTCCGTAAGGCTTGCACTATAGTCCACTGCACTCGTCGCACACGAGACAATCAGGAACGTAGAACCGCATTCTACCACTGTGCGAAACGAACTGACTGCGCCTCAGCCTAACTTAACGTCGCGCGCGGCCACCCTGCTTTAAGCGTGTATACAAACCACCGCTGTCTCGATCCTCTTATACTGCCTGCTCTATGCCACTAGTTTAACGCAGGATGGCGTGGGTACCAATATTCCTTCAAGTCGCCGCAAGAGTGCAGTAGTAGACGCACAATCTTTGCTGTCAGTGTGGGTGTAGCACTGTGTTACTGGTGCATGAATGTGTGTGATAAGCCGATTTTTTTTCGTACAATTAGTAAACGTGTCTGGTCACTTCCGTTCGTACAAGATATATTTTGTATAGAACTGTGAAGTGAATTAATCATGTTATGCTCATAGATATTTCAAAAGTGATTTTAAGGTGTACTGGTTTCTTTCCGTTTGTGCAAGGAATATTTTTTTTTGTAGAGCTGAAACTTCAGATTCTTTCCCCGAAATATTCAACTGTTGTGTACCATTTTGTCAATCTCGGCAAGGTGGTTCGCAGCCAGAAAAGGTACGACTCCATGAAATACCGTCCAGAAGGGAATTAAGAGAAAAGCGGCTGTTGACTTTATCTAGGCAAGGACCTAATAAATGAAGTAATTGGATATCCTCAGATTACTCCCGCATCTGTGCCTTTACACCTTATTTCAGAAGGTGATGCAGCCTCCGTGGTTCAGGCGGCAGCGCGCTGGCCTCTCACCGCTGGGTTCCGTGGTTCAAATCCCGGTCACTCCATGCGAGATTTGTGCTGGGCAAAGCGGAGGCGGGACAGGTTTTTCTCCGGGTACTCCGGTTTTCACTGTCATATTTCATTCCAGCAACACTCTTTGTATCATTTCATCTGTCATTCATTAATCATTGCCCTAGAGGAGCGCGACAGGCTTTGGCAGCCGGCACGATTCCTATCCTCGCCGCTAGATGGGGCTTCATTCATTCCATTCCTGACCCGGTCGAATGACTGGAAACAGGCTGTCGAATTTTTTTCAGAAGGTGATTAAAGCCGTGGAGGATAGTGGATTCCTTGTGATAAGAATTGTGACGGACAATCACGAAACAAACGTCTTCATGTTTAGACTTTTTGAACAACCTCAAATATCTAGACGATAACATCTCAATCAAACTAGAAGCAGGAAATCAAATCGTAATTTGCGGGTACCGGAATTTGGTTCTATTTTTGAGGAGAGGATGGAGTGTGACATTTGCGTCAGCAACATCTCACTGCCTAGAGCTTCGACACCGCTAAATGGAACCGATCATGCACCAGGACAGAGGAGGAGTTTGATGACCAAAACCTTGTTTTGTTGCTCCGGTGAAGTATCTGCAGGAGTTCGTTTAAGCTGCTGTGCCCTATTGTCGAAGTCCTTCAAACGTACGAGCGTAATACGAGCCAAATACTTTAATACACCAATACCGGACAGCTCTATCTCAACACCATTGAGTCGAGTGCGAACAGCGATGGTGGTGACATCTAGCGTGTTGGTGTGAACTGCATACTCGTCTATGCTACAGTTGAGAGGAATGCACAACACTCATTGGAAATATTTTTGTTAAAATAATAAATTGAATAATCATGATAATTAAGAATGACATTTTAAAATATGAAATGCCTCTTTCATAAACCTCTAAACGAGCATTATGTTAGCCGTGCCTTTCGTTATGTCTTGAAAATTAAAAGCAGCATTTGTTTGAGGATCCAACCATCCTCTGGGGGAAATATTTAACAACTACCTACTCTCTCCAGTTTTTTCTAGCCTGACGAAGGACGTTGTATGGACTTAGCCTAGTTTTGCGGCCGGATGCCTTTCCTACCACCAATCGTATGTGGAGGGATATATATTCACTACCTCGTGTTTCTGTGGTTGTTTCTCGTGTGATGTGTTGTATATATTTGAAGATGCGTATGAATACGAACACAAACCCGTAGCCCCCGATCTACAGGAATTAACAGACGCGAATAAAATCTCCGACTCAGTCGGGAATCGTACCAGGGTCCTCTGAACTGAAGGCCAGTACGCTGACCTTTCCGTGGTGGTGATTATTTTTAAGAGGAAGTACAACTGGCCAGTCATCCTCTATTAACACTTATCAGTAGGGAAATGGAAGAGATCCAACACTCCGAAGAATGAAGGCATCATAAAAACGGGGGCACGAAGCGCTAACCATTCAGCCAAAGCGCCAGAGCGGGCAGATAACTTAACAACATCCATGATTTATTACAATTTTTGGAAAGAGAAGCTGTAATTAAGGAACAGGAGTTCTGATCCATTATTTTGACTTCTTTTTCTTCTTCTTCGATACGGCCGATCTTCCCGAATGCTACAGGAGAACTCAGCTCACGCTGCTCTCTCGTTTTTGCTGTACTTTGAATTTTCTGTTTTACCTCTGAAGACAGAAATACATAATATGTATAATACATTGGGGTTACGGTGAGTGAACTAGGATGTTCTTGACAAGGAAGAAGTGTTCAGAATTTCCTAAGTCTATTTCACAAATTTATGCATGAAGCATTACCATACACACGTATTAAATTAGTTGGACTGGTACTCAAGCCTATGCCTGTAATACACTGAAATAATTGTCTTGCCCGCTTCTGTGGTGTAGTGGTTCATGTCATTAGCTAATACCCCCGGAGGCCCGGGTTCGATTCCAGGCTCTGCCACGAAAATGAAAAGTGGTACGAGGGCTGGAACGGGGTCCTCTCAGCCTCGGGAGATCAACTGAATAGAGGTGGGTTCGATTCCCACCTCAGCCATCCTGGAAGTGGCCATCCTTCTCCAGGCAAATGCCGGGATGGTACCTAACTTAAGGCCACGGCCGCTTCCTTCCCTCTTCCTTGTCTATCCCTTCCAATCTTACTATGCCCCCGCAAGGCCCCTGTTCACCATAGCAGGTGAGGCCGCCTGGGCGAGGTACTGGTCATCCTCCCCAGTTATATCCCCCGACCCAGATTCTGAAGCTCCAGGACACTGCCCTTGAGGCGGTAGAGGTGGGATCCATGGCTGAGTCCGAGGGAAAAACCGACCCTGGAGGGTAAACAGATAAAGAAGAAGAATTTTCTTACGCCGGGCTGAGTGGCTCAGACGGTTGATGCGATGGCCTTCTGATCCAATTTTGGCAGGTTCGATCCTGGCTCAGTCCGGTGGTATTTGAAGGTGCTCAAATACGTCAGCCTCGTGTAGGTAGATTTACTGGCATGTAAAAGAATTCCTGGGGGACTATATTCCGGCACCTCGGCGTCTCCGAAAACCGTAAAAGTACTTAGTGGGACGTAAAGAAAATTATTATTATTATTATTATTATTATTATTATTATTATTATTATTATTATTATTATTATTATTATAGTAAAAAATGACTGGATTCGAAACTCATGGCCTTCAATTTTCAATTTCAAGACTACCGCGATAACCATTACGCTACAGGCCCACAAGTTATCGTTTGTGAAATGTATGGTACTGTTTAACAATGTGGACCCTCAAGTTTGAATATACTAGAGTTCCGTATATGTTAATATTATTGTTTTTACGTCCCACTAACATTTCAGTAGATTATTTGATTGATTTTCTTAATATAAGGCTCATAGAATGTAACCTCAACACAGATAACAGGTCATAACTTTTTTAATACTTGCTGTCCTTATCAGTTCCCATGCCCATTAGCTTGTGGGTAATTTGTTCAGCGCATAACACTTTTCTTGGAATATAACTACAATATAAGATTATTTAGTGACAAACACAGATACATTATAAACAACACTGGAGTGCGCCAAGAATCATACAGATGACAATACGTTATTGAAGAGTTGGTCACACCAAGCCATGTAGGTAGCAGCACTATCGACTTTCTCACTGAAAACAGCTAGCTGTCCGGTATTATCATATTAAAGTATTTGTACGAGCCCTTGTGACGTCTTCCCTTTCAGAATGTGTTTTGTTACAGTCTGAGGTCAAAGAACATCAGCAAACTCTTAGTGATATTATCCTAACCAAGTTCGTAAGACCCTTTATTAACTGATATTGCGTAGGCAAGAACACAAAAATCACGGTGCCACTCCAAGCCTTCGTCCAGGAAAATCTTTAAATTGTGCATGAAGAGGCCAACTGTGACTTCATACAGGTAATATTGCCGATATTTAATATTACTGATGTAATTTACGAGCTTCAGTGAACATATGACCATACTGCATAGTGTTTTGTAGGCTGTCGTCATTAGAATAAGTTTGGAACATCGTGCGTCTATGCCTGCCATCTAGCGGAGAAATTTTGTCGGAGCCTAGTCATAAAAAACCTCGCATAGAGCAGGCAGTATAGGAGGATCGAGACGACAGTGATACAAACTTATATGGAATCTTACCTTTTAAAAGATGCTGGAAGTGTCATCCTTCATAATGAGAGACTTCATAAACAACATTAGGATTTTCGGCTCGCTAATAGCGAAGTGTTCACACGAAATTAACACAAGCTGTGGGTCAAATAAACGATCATTCAATGATGCAAGATACCACTTACAATATCTCACTCTTATGGGTGGATCAGCAGGTTTTAAACAACGGGTCCGTGTAAACCTGTACGTTTTAATGTGTAACAGTTTTGTAGCTCTGTGTGCAGAAGAAACCGAAACCTCTACTTGTGCTAATTTATTCGGTGACCGTTCAGGATTCGCTCCAATGTCATCTAGCTTTTCCTCTGTTAAAACTACTCCCGTGCGCGCATGTCTTATTGAGCACTGAGCCAGTAATTTCAAATTTATTTACAATTAGGTACGTGAATCAGTACTTGTGAACGTGGGACTTCACTGGGAAATTGCTGAACAATTAATATTGCACCGTTTCATACAAGGTCTTATATTACTTTCGTAAACATTAGTAAGTGATAATGAAGTGGTTATAATATATTTACAGCCATTCATTGTAGTTTTAACGTGCTTGGGTGTGCTAGACTCGACAATATTTCGGTTAGTACGTTTACTTCCATGTTATCACTGGCTCTAGTCACTGATTACACGTGTCTGGTGTTTAGGTTATAATCTCCTCGGAGCATGACGCCTCTACTGTAGATATATCTTCCAATACGGGCAATGAATTTTCAAATAAAATAGAACTCGAGTCGAACGGATTTTCATCAGGCTCTAACTGATCTTTCAGTGCAGCTATAATGTTTAAGATCTCTTTCGTTATGCTTTGAATCATGAGTACCACCAATAGTTACCGTAGTGAACACAATCTGAAATCATGGAGGATTTACCATTAATATTTACATTTGTACCAAATAATAAATATCTTAGGTACCTGTATGCATTTAATATTAACCCGCTGAATAATAAATATCGATTTTTCATTGTTTTTTAAATGCTATTATATCCTTTAACCGGTGACGTGAGGTCTCATAGACTCCTAATAAACATAAAACATCTGGACTTCTTTAATTAAAAGTCTTGCAGGGAGCTTTAGTTTGTCATCATCTTATCTGTTTCAACACACTTCACACCCTGAGTCAGGGTTAGCTCGCTACGTTCGATTGAAGTTCTCAAGTGGACTTCACGTCAGCAGTTACGAGAGTATTTTTGTCAATGCATGTTGCGTGGTCAGTGTAAAAAATAAAAATAAAAGAATAAAAAACCCGGCAACAGTTGCAGCGAGAACAGATGGATATAGCACTATCAGTGCAGAACTTCAGTGTCGGAATGATATGTTCCAAAGTGTGCGGCACGTTTTCATTTATGTGATTTTCGTTTACGCTTGTTCTGTTCTGGATCAATGAAAAGTGATCTGATTGACGACAAGGTTCAAGGTGAAATTTAAGACGATGTCTGCATACTGTCAATAAGAAAGAAGAGGAAATGATATATACCGGTACCTAATTTTTGCATCATTAGATTGTACGTATTTTCATATTATGAGAGATTATTACATGCTGAATCAGACTGATTGACATGACTGTGTACGTATTTGCCAACCATTTTTCATTGTAGAAAACTTCTGCTAGTAAAAGTAACTAGATATTACCAAAATAACCCTAAAAATATTTGCGTAGAGACATCTATGGGAGGACGAGAGGTACTAAACATGACGATAACTGTACTGTTTATTACCAGGGCTTATAAATCTGGATTTAAGTTTACGAAAACTCATTAAAGTTAACAGCACAGTTAAAGTTACAAGCGCTTTTAGGTAACTCACAGGTAGTGATGGGTCGCGTGATGCAAAGCTCCCGATGCATTCTGAGCAAGCGATGCAGTACGTGCCTCATGATGCTATCTCGATGCCGTATAGTGACGTCAGGCGCATGAGTCCTTTGTCTCGAGGCAGTGCTGGGAAACGTAACGAGAGCTCTCGATGCATTTCGAGCAAGTGATGCAGTCCATGACTCGTACCGGTAATCCTATCTCGAAGTTTGAATCGGGACATCAAGCGCATGTTATTCCTCGACTATACTACGCCTGCTGATCAACTAATGACGTCTCCGAAAATCTTAATAAGTAGTTAGTGGGATGTAAAGCAAATACCATCATTATAACAATTAATGACGATACGCCCAGTTCTTTTTAATCTACTCGCAGTCAACTTACTACCTGTACTTCCTGTATTTTACTTATGCACTGTCCGCTTCCACGGTGAGATGGTTAGCGTGCTGGGGCTTGGTCCAAGGGCTTCCGGGTTCAATTCTCGGCTAGGTAAAACATTTTATTCTTCATTGATTAGTTCCTATGGTTCGGGGACTGGGTTTGTGAAATAAATAGTAATGAGTGTGACATATTTTTAACATATTATTGAAACCATTTCTTTTACGACGCATCGAGTTGTGTAATAATTTGAACAGAAAGGAAAATATACCGGTAATGGCATAAAGATACTGGTGTATGTGTGCATGTATCTGAAAAGGGATTCGTTCTCGGGTTAAGTCTCATTCTAGACTATCGATACTTTTATATAAGTATGATAACAAATTGATAGTTTCCATGAAAAGGATCATTCAAGACCAGCCACAATATTATCCAACCTGAAGGCACATACACAGGATGAAGCCGAACTCCGTCGGCAAACTTTCGGAAACTGTTGAGGGAAACCTTCTGTGTATATTGGTAGAAGGTACCCGTGGTCTCCGGTGGCTCGTTATCGAGTAGAACCGGTAATTAAATTATGATTGATTCGGTTTTATTACCGCAAACAACCTTATTTCTGTGGAAATATCTTCACAACAGAGAAAAGGCCTACAATATTCAATAACCAAAACGTACAACACAAAACCCAGAGTAACAAAGCCTGTAATATGTAATAACCAAAACGCACAACACAAAACAAAGTAATGCGATAACCCTCTGTAGAAACACGTACACTTTTATCACAGTGTGTTCAATATTTTCTGTCAGTGTACTGTTTTAAAGGTAACAATTCCATGTCGTTGGCTTCCAGCACGTTAAAGAACTCCTGCAGGACATAATTCCCACACCCCGGCATCTGTCAAGAACTAGCATTTAGGACGGACGTAAAACAAATAACATTATGAGTAGGCCTACTATTTTCAGTGCAATACAGATACAAAGCTAACTGATCTGATGACATGGCCACGAGGTAATCAGGTTTGTTTACATTATGATTGGTGTATATTGCATGTGTTCAAGTGGAAGAGATTTTATTATATATTGGTTATTTTGTATGTTCAGTAACGTTACAATTACTTCTATTAGCGATTTGGTTGTTTCTGCACGAACAGGCGCGTGTTTGGTAGCCGAAACTCCGATTGCAAAATAAAAACAAACAAAAATATTTGAAGAGAAGATTCGAACCACCACAAAACGTAGCGGAGGATAATACCCAACGATGCTGTTTAGCCAACTGAGCCATACTAACAGCTCGAGTTCAATGTTTGCTAATCATTTCTGTTTCTACCATATTCGTCCTGGCTGAGGTCCAATTGGAGCGTGCCTCGAGATGCATCGAGAAAATGACGTCAGGCTCGAGTATCTCGAACGAGAGTTTTGCCCACCACTACTCACAGGTAACTGTGGTGTACCAGAAACCGGCCATCAGACTGGCGACTGATACTAGGCGGAACACGTGCGTGCTCCTTGCAAGGTCAAGCTCAATGCGCACACCTACCGTTTTTTTGTTTTTTTTTTACGGGGGGGGGGGGGCGTAGCCCGCTCCCCCGGCGTGGCAACCGACAAAATCTACATTGCCTCCGACATGCTATTAGTTTCTGAGTAGAAAAGAGATAGTAGGGAGAGTGGGAGGTGATAAAGGAGTATCTGCCGGTTTCCGAGTTAGACTCGCTACCACGGTAAGAGTTTGTATTGGTTAGGTGGTGTTAAGGTATGGTATTGAAGGGTCAGGGAAAAACCACATAAGCAGAAAGAAGAAAGAGCCTACATGTAAAACCTGACATCTTTTGATAGCACATGCAAGGATGTGGGCTGGAAAAAGACCAGAGGTTGTGTTACACCTACCGTACTACCACAGTCGAATATATACAGTCGCGAAGCTCTAATAAGAGAAAGGTTCATCCACTTGATAGCTGGAGCGACACTAGCACCTCTAGCGGCGAGGTAGAGGCAACTTGCTAGCAGACAACAGGGACCGAATTACCACTACAGTCTAAAATGGTCATAACTTCTGAACCATTCATGCAAATAATGTCCTGACAAGGTTATTGTAATACTTATGAAATAGTGGAGGAGATCAAACAATTTATTTCGATGAGGAGTTCGAGGATAATATCGAAATATGTATTTAATCTTAAGGAGTTATGTCTTTTTACCGCGGACTAGAACATAAAGTCGCTTCTAGTGGGCAGCCGGTTCGAAATAAGTACATACCACCCCGGACTTTTTTGTAGAAGTTTTTATGCTCTACAATTCGTACGCTTGCACTTGACGGTTCAGGCAGCGTAAGCCAAGAAAGCAAGCGACCGACCATAGTAGAGCGCTGGCCTTCTTAGCCCAACTTGGCAGGTTCGATGTGGGTTCGCATCCCACTGGTGTCTGCTTGGCCATTTTTGTTCTGTACTTAATATCTCTTCAGCACGTACTAAATGTACGTAACACGACCTAATAGGTTGAAAGTCGATTTCGATTTCAAAGGGATCTGGTTTATAGAGGTGGAAAAAGACCTACAAGAACTGGGGATCTCACATGAGGACATCTTGGAACGTGACTCTTTGAAGAAGAAACTTGAGTTTTCAGCCATAACCAAAAATGAAAACCGGCAAGAAGTGAACCGAAGAACGGAGGGATGCTCACCGAAGAAGAATGTGGGAACATTGGGCAAATGTGAAAGACAGTGGAAAGCAGTTGAAATAGCATGGTCCATAGAAGATCGAAACGAGAAAAAAATAGTGTTATTCAGCTAAGCTGCCCACCTCAAATATCGTCTGATTCTTTAAAGATATAGACATTCTAATTTCAAATTCCTAAAATGTATTAAGAGGCTCAAAGCACCGTCCAATTCATCTCCATCTCGACGCAATTACCGAGAAACCTGTAGCAGCTTTGTTTTTTAAATCGCAATATACTGATTTCACACAATAGAACAACTAAGAATTGAGCGACAAATTCAGTGATGTGCTTGTTTTGCAAATCTGACGAGTATGTTGAGATATTAACGCGTTTCGTATGTGAAAGTTTGGAGAGAAAGCGATGTGCCACTCGCTCTGATGTAGAGGGTTTGCTGCATGACTCACGGCTTGTTGATAAAACACATACCTCGACCACTTTTTGAGTGGCTGTACATTTTCATGAGCGATGTAAGTGGTTGAAAAGGGTGAGAATGAAACACTACTAAAAGAAAAATGGAAATACCCGAATCATATTGTTTAAACAGCTGTGTAGACCTATGATATTCTCATTCCGACTACTGGCTGTTTTAAGCACATCGATTTTACGTGTTGGCTTTAAGGAGTACCAAAGAGAACAGAAACAACAAAAACAACGTTCTCCGTTACTTTTTCAAAAAAAAAAGAAGTGGCGTAAGGCTTTTAGTGCCGGTTGTGTCCGAGGACTTCGGCTTGCCAGGTGTCTTTTGACTTGACACCCGTAGGCGACCTGCGTGTCGTTATGAGGACGAAATGATGATTAAGACGCATACACTCAGTCCCCGTGCCAGAGGACTTAACCAAGATTATGGTTAAAATTCCCGCCGCTGCCGCGAGTCGAACCCGGGACCCCTGTGACCAAACCGTAGTGATGGAACATTCGATTCATTTAATTCCGTTCACGTTACTGAATCGATACAGTGATCCGATTCATGGCACATTAGAGTCACCGCTCCTACTGCATTTGTGTAGTATGTACTGGCGTTGCCTACGAGATACACAAGGCCGGGAAATACAGCACACTAGACTCGTCCTCGAGATACTTCTGGCAAGTGCCGCTAGAGTTCTCTTTACTGATCTGTCTCGCCCGTTCATTGCAACACGTTCGAATATGAAAAACTATAAAAATTCATTAAAACTAGTAATTTCAGAAGGCAGCAAACGGATATGAGATCAAAGATAGACCAAGAGCAATTGTTTGACTTATTTTCTACAACGTATTTCTTACAATATGCTTAAACGAAATAAGTAATTCACGAAAGAAGCAGAGAAATCTGATAGCGAGTTTGTCACTTCTTACCGATTCCTTTAATTATGCTTCAGAGTATAGAGATTGTGGTCATAAATAACTTTGGGTTTAATCGCCCTTTCACCAATTATCAGCGACCCAATCTTTTCCTCCGCACATCTGATATTTTGGCATTCGTATTGAAGCAGCTGTTTGGAGAGCGATGTTATGCCCGTTACGCAAATATTTAGCGTCGTTTCACTGTATTCTCTTTTTTCTTCCCGTAAAATTAAATTTATGTTCGCCTCTGTGGTGTAGTAGTTAGTGTGATTAGCTGTCACCCCCGAGGTCCGGGTTCGATTCCCGGCCCTGCCACGAAATTTGAAAAGTGGTACGAGTGCTGGAACGGGGTCCACTCAGCCTCGGGAGGTCAACTGAGGAGAGGTAGGTTCGATTCCCACCTCAGCCATCCTGGAAGTGGTTTTCCGTGGTTTTCCACTTCTCCTCCAGGCAAATGCCAGGATAGTACTTAAGGCCACGGCCGCTTCCTTCCCTCTTCCCTGCCTGTCCTTTCCAATCTTCCCACCCCTTCATAAGGCCCCTGTTCAGCAGAGCAGGTGAGGCAGCCTGGGCGAGGTACTGGTCATCCTGCCCAGCTGTATCCCCCAACCCAAAGTCTGGTGCTCCAGGACACTACCCTTGAGCGGTAGAGGTTGAGTCCGAGGAAAAAACCGACCCTAACAGGAATAAAGCTCCTAAATGACCAATTTTAGCATGCTTTTCAATTTGGTTTACTTTTTGGTCAAGTTCAGATACCGTACCCTAAAACATTTTTCTGATTTCATTACCCGTATATTACTTCTCAATTTACAGATTATTTTCTGTAATCTGGCATTTAATTTTCTCATCCGTATATTTTTTTTTATAGATTTAACAGAGATACCTGTAGAAACTAGACTTATACTCCTTTTTCGTTTGTGGCTGACGTATGAAGATATGGTATGTTCATCGTTATCTGAATCGGAACTTTTACTAAGTTCTGATGGCAATACATCATTTTTTGGAGCTGGACGCTTCCTGCGTTTGACATTTTCCTGTTTGTGAACAGGATACACAATGAAAACAGAAGGAAATTTGATTGATGTGCTTACACTGAAATCTGTTTTATGAGAAGAATTGCTAGGTACCTAAAGAGTTCCTACTATATCACCTTGCCAAGAAATAGTTTGCTTCCATTTCTCCCTTAAACCGCACTCGGAAGGGAAACTATGGAACGTCAATTTTCATGCTTTTATAGTGTCATCCGAAATACAGACAGGTACAGAGTGCACCTTTTCTCAACTTCACAGACACTCACCGACGGAAACAATATTCACAATAAATTGCACAAAATCAACACAGCATCACAATTACTCCGCATATCACAATGTCCGCCAAGAACAGAACGGAAACCTGACATCTAGCGGCCAAACCGTGAACACGGTCGAGCCGCTTTTTCAGCGACAAATTAGTAGCTATGTCCCGGCCTTGCATATCTCGTAGGCAACGGTACTGGTAAGACAGCAGCAACATCATTCAGTGTTCGCTGCTGCTATCTGAACTCCTTTCTTTAAAAAAAAAAAAAAAAAAAAAAAAAAAAAAAAAAAAAAAAAAAAAAAAAAAAAAAAGCTAGTCACTCTAATACATCGAAGGTTTCCGGCGACGTAGGATGGGAAAGGTCTGGGATTAGGAAGGTAGCAGCCATGGCCTTAAGGTACAGTCCTAAGATTTCCTGGTGTAAAAATGGCGATACTACGGAAAACCATCTTAACGGCTGCCGACGGTGGGATTCGAACCCACTATCCCCCGAATGCAAGCGCATAGCTACGCGATACTAACCGCACGTCCAACTCGCTCAGTCATTTTTTAAAATATGTATTTTCTATCAGCAGAGGATTTCTTTAAATCGTCATATTTTGTATAGGCTACCCGAGATGTACAGTAGCCCACTGGTTTTCTGATTCAACACACTGTTGATTAAGTTATTGCGTCAGTCGGTTCACTTACTGACCACATATTATTGAAGTCTTGTGCAACGATGTGACATACGAACTGAGATTACCGAGTCGTTCTCCCCAGTATAAAACAGGTACATTTGAGTGGTCATGAGCATAACTCATAGCCATACGGCAGGCTAGAGTCGAGTTTAATTAATTGCCAAATGTCAACTAAGTTATAATACTAAGATTCATTAAACTAATAAATGGTATAACCTAATAGCCTACCTACCTACTTACTTTTTAACACTGCAAATAAATCCATCTATTATTTAAACCTCCCTGTAAGAAGAGGACAGTGAATGCAATGAACTTCACTGTATGTCTCGCAGCGGAAGCTCGGCTCCCCGCCAATGTCCAGTGTGGCGATAAGGAGCCGTGTGTACCTTGTGTCTCACTGAGCCGTGCTGTGCGCACGATTCTTTCGGTGTGCCATAAATCACTGTCTCGCTGCAGCGGAAGCTCGGCTCCCCGCCAGCACTCTCCGCTGGGAGTAAGCTGAATCGTGTGCCGTGAGCTCACCGTTCCTGTGAATCGATTCACTCGGACACTTGAATGAATCGATACACTGCTTCGAATCATGCATTCTGTAGCCAACACTAGACCAAAGGACAGCACGTTAACCATTTAGCCATGGAGCCGGACTTTTCCAATGACACATGCCATTAATTGTACTGTATTTTGAAGTTGTTGATTTCATTTCGTATACTGTGTACTCATGAGGACAATAAACACTTTAATTATCACAGTTTCACAGTGTTATTTCGTCACTTTCCGATTTAACATCAACGAAACAGAAGTTTCGTAACCCCAAAATGCTGTACATCATACTGCAGTTTCTCGGGACCCTCTCGAGATAATGGCGAGGTATGTATGTATCAACAAGGTGTGAGTCACAGCATCAGAGCAAGTGGCTCATCGCTTTCTGGGTAATGCCTACTCATATGAAAAATCTCCAAAGTACTCACCAGATTTGCAAAATGAACACATCACTGAACTCGTCGCTCGAATCTTAGTTATACTGGGTGAAATTAGTACAGTCCCATTAAAAACAGTTGCTTTCGGTTTCTCTGTAATTAGTACGTGATTGAGATGAATTGCCAGCAGGGCTGAGTGGCTCAGACGGTTGAGGCGCTGGCCTTCTGACCCCAACCTGGCAGGTCAGTCCGGTGGTATTTGAAGGTGCTCAAATACGTCAGACTTGTGTTAGATTTACTGGCACGTAAGAACTCTCGCGGGACTAAATTCCGGCACCTCGGCGTTTCCGAAAACCATATAAAATAGTTAGTGGTACTAAAGAAAATAATAATAATAATAATAATAATAATAATAATTATTATTATTATTATTATTATTATTATGGAGACTAATTGTACAGTCTTTTATGAGGATCTTAATAGAATTACATAATTTTAAAACAGAATGCCTATATCTTTAACGGATCAGAATATATTCGAGGTGGATGACTTAGCTGAATAACTCTGTATATAAAGAACATAGCATTGTGCTACCTTTAGGAAAGAACTATGTATTACGGAACAATAAACCTCCCGGGGAGTCATACAAAAACGTGCTTGGTATAGTAGACGTCAGACTATGTAATTTAAATAAATACAGAATATTTCAAAGGAAGGACAGGAGACGAACATTATTCAAGTAAAATACTTTGTAGGAATGACGTCGTTCATGAAAGGAAATTTGTTTTGTATTTTAAAGTAAGTAGGAAATCCTCAATATTTGGAGGCATTAAATAGTGTAATAGCTCAAATAAATAGAATGTAATAGCTTTCATGGTGAAGAAATTTGGAAATGACTGGACGAATGATGGTAATTGTACTACAGGAACCTGCTTTAGGGATGGATACGACGATGGCGAATGTTATAGTTTGCAATATGGCATTTCACCATTAATACACAAGAACCTCTTTTACCCGGACCGAAAATTATAAAAATGTATTTTTACTTGTACAGCATTTCTTTTACGGCATTGAAACTTCTTGAATGCCTCTTCCACCAAAGATAGTTAAGGACAGGAATTGGAAGTAATTCGGCCACAGTCTATCGAAGGTACCGTCCCGGCGTTCGTCTGGAATTGAGAATTGGTAACCGTGGAAAACCATTCCCAGGACGGCCGGGGTGGGATTCGAACGCACGCTCTTCTGAATGCAACGCACTATTAATTCACTGATGGTGAATTCGAAAATGAAACCGGCGCTCCATCAGAAGAAACAATGACTCATGGAGAGGTAACAATGCAGTTGGACAAACTGATGGCCTATTTAGATCCTCGACTGAAACCACACCGGCAGAACTGTTGTTAGTAAAACGTCTTCGTGATCGTGCTGCGCGCAAACGCTATGCGAACGTAAAACAGACATTACTTTAGTGCATAAAACAGAGTCGTAAATGTACGAAAAGTGTTATTTTTTTGTATAATTGAAGAAAGGTATTACTGTACGACTTATGTTAATAGAATATGTAACATGTACTTTATTTTTTTCTATTTGCTTTACGTCGCACCGACACAGATAGGTCTTATGGCGACGATGGGATAGGAACGGCCTAGGAATGGGAAGGAAGTGGCCGTGGCCTTAATTAACGTACAGCCCCAGCATTTGCCTGGTGTGAAAATGGGAAACCACGGAAAACTATCTTCAGGGCTGCCGTCAATGGGACTCGAACCCACTATCTCCCGATTACTGGATACTGGCCGCACTTAAGCGACTGCAGCTATCGAGCTCAGTTTTATTTGTCTTTTAGTTTTCCGGATTATCCGTATTTTCGATAATCCGGATCAGTTACGGTCCCATTTAATCCGGATAAACGAGGTTCTTGTGCAGGCCTACCTATAAAAAAACCTACATGTGTTTGCAATAAACTAATGGTTTTCTAAAGAGTTAATGCTTATGTATTCGTTACTTGAATAAATCCGATAACTCCAGCCAGTCTGATCAAAACCAGGTAGGTACCTATCCATTTTCTTGAGTTGAAAATCAGGGTGCTGAAAATTAATATTTCACGTTTGATTTAACTCTCGGAATACTATTTCCTGTTCTCTGTTTAGTATAGTCTGTTTTTCTCTTTTTCATAACTTGAACAGACAACTTTTATAAGTTTCCATCTAGGAACGTTATTTTTTGTATATAGACCAAAGGCAGGCATTTATACAAGTGGAGGCACATGCTTCCCCTAGTGCACCGTCACTGCATTGTCCCACATAAGAGGCTTGCAGTGGTGTCTCAAGGGCGCATTAGCCGACAGCGTCTTGGAAAGGTGTGGCAATCCAACTGATGAGCCCACTGCTACACTGGGGTGAAACGCTGGTAATTTCACGATTGAAAAAGTCTAAAGAGCTTAATGTTTTTAACATTTACAATCGATGAAATCAAATTATGGTTTCCTTATTTTTGAAACATTTATAAGTGTTTATTACATTCTCTCATAAATGCTTTTTCTGGATTTATCAGTTTTTTCCGACGCTCCTCAATTACAAGATTAATTTTCAAGCCTGCGAACACTTCTGGAGAGTTTTTTTTATTTCTCTTGCCCCTGAATTTAATGAGTATTAACTAGAGGAGATGAGAAAATACAAAGATTTGCTGACAAATACCCTTAAGATCTCTCAGGGACAGAAAGCCTCAGTCAAGCCCAGTCCTTTAGATCATTATTATCTGAGAATATAAGTAGCAAGAAAAGCATCAAAGACACAGCGGACCTAAAACAAACCCTGTAAGTGGCTTGTCAGACATTAACACTGTCCCTGTCACCACAGCGACCGCGGAAAGGAGTTTCTCCACACTGAAATGAATAAGAACTCTTACGAAGTACGATGGGTCAAGTGCGCCTTCGTGATCTGTCGCTTTTAAGCATTGAACATGAGGAGAGCAAGAAACATATCGATGACATTGTTGAATATAATCTGAAAAGTGAAGACTGGGACAGTCCTTAGCGCCGCCACTGCAGGTCGCTATCCTTCGACGTGGGGAACAGAATAGTTGTTGGTTTACTCTGAGGGATTGGCATATTGGCCAATTTATGCAACATCTGTCGAAAGCACTAGTTAGAACATAAAAAGCTTATACGTTACATAAAGTCGACACTGAAAAAGTATCGTTTTCTTTTTATGTATCTGCAGAATCACGGATCCCAACTTCTTTGTCAGTTGTCCTCACAATCACGTATACTGACGCTTGGATGGCAACGATGGCAGGGCAGAGTCTTCTCAGGATTTAAAATGACACTAAAAATGTACGTTATAGTGGCATGTCTTTAATATAAGAGTTTTGTCTGAACATTGGTTACAATTACCCGGTCTAGAAAGCCGAGAATAACAGCCGAGTGGATTCGTCGTGCTGACCACACGACACCTCGTAATCTGCAGGCCTTCGGGCTGAGCAGCGGTCGCTTGGTAAGCCAAGGCCCTTCAGGGATGTAGTGCCATGGGGTTATTGGTCACAATTAAGAAAGGATGACGTTTCCGTATCGGTCATGTCCACAGTAACAAGGAAATGCACTTTTAAATTTCAGTCATGTCTGTCTGAACCGCACATCACGAAAAATGTAAAGTCGGGAAATAAGGCAATAAAATCAAGGCTATAAATAATTTTATTCACGCTGAGTGAAATGGTAGTTCAGGGGAAGGCGTAAAATTCAATTCTCAAAAATCTTTTAGTGGTCCTATCGATAATAGCACATAACGAAAGTTATATAGAATTAAATTTCTGATCATTTATGTCTAACGATGGGTCAGGTATGAGACGAGATGAATCTGTCGTGGCGGGTTTTTACGACCTGACGTCAACCTTATCAGGGGAGTTAATGAGATGAAATGAATGAAGTGATATATGATAGCAGGAAGATGGGGTGAAAACCGGTGCCGGCATATGGCCTACTCTTGTCGAATAGCACCCAAGGGGTCTGCCACTGCCTTCGTGATCTCCAGGCCGTACTGTAGCACTGATGACGTCACGCTTTGTGTGGGACTTAGAGGCGATACACATCCGCTCCGCTTGAATTACACACTCGTTTAAATTACTTAAGAAACTATTAATACCTTATAAAACCAAAAACTATTCATAAATATTTGTTAGTTCTGACATACAATGCATACTTCTCGCGTATATCCGTTCGTTTCCGTGAGTACAGCCTAATACTTTGGGGCATATTCTTGCGTTTCTATCCATTTTCTAGTCAACTGGAACATTCACATCGTACACACTGATAGAAAACAAGCAACCAATTACCAATATGATATACTACAAATGTAAATTATTTCTGTACCACCAATTCAGTACCTAGGGTACAAGAAAGGTTACGAGTAAGCTAACCTCCAACAATAACAAAACATTTACGGTCACTGTCATGAAATTCAGTTACTGTTTCAAAAAAATAGATTTTTAAACAGCAAATAATGCCTATGCAATTATTTTCATATTAAATTTTCATGGAATAACCCTGTTCCATAGCCTATGATATGAAATTTAATGGGAAAAATCTCAGCAGAGGTATTTCACAATACATTTCTACCTAAAATGGTAAAATGCATAAATTGGACTTAAATATACAGATACACCGAATTCAAATAAGCCGTAAGTCTGATTCCATAAAAATATATTTAATGTTACCCATGTTCTTAATATAATGAGACATTTTAACTCACCATCTGGACGAGACACTACTATTTCCCTCAGGATTTAGTATTCGGGAAATTGCTTGATACACACAACTGTGTGGTGATTCACTAGAAATTTTTCCCTAGGAATAGCCTTCTTCCATAACCTAACTCTTTATTCATCATAAGAAAACACAAATACTGGAGTGTACTCTCCTCGTTTATAATTTGCTTTGCAGCCATGCACACAGCAACTCTTAGCATGGTGATTTCTCTCACTGATAACCTTAATTCAATTATATACACATCGTGGTTGATAATAAAACGCTGAATGCACTAAATCAATTCATTTTACACTAGGGATATAACATTACACAAATAAACTACAAAATTAAAACACGGCAGAGCGATATTCTTAACCTATAGCCTCACATGAATACACGCTCACACTAGGTTTTCTTCACTAATCGAGGACTTTTCACTTAATAATGCAGTCGACGACGCTTCCGTCTGATTTGTATTGGAGTAAACATGCGGCCAACATTAAACATTGCAATAAAACAGCGAAGAATTCACATAACTCAACCAACTCACGTGCTAAACTTCCCCCCTAACGATCAGCTGATTGCTTTCCCGCGCTTGCTACAGTATGGCCTGTATTTCACGAAGGCAGTGGGTCAGCTCAAGTCGGACGGACGAATCACCATCAACAGCGTCATGAGCTGCGGAGAGGTTTGGAATTTAATACAGGCATTTGGCACGCAATCTAGTGATAGAAACTGTATACCACCGGCCAACATTCTGATGGTGAAAATATTTTTGATCCATGGGACTCGAACCGGGTAACAATGGTGCCAGACCATTTACACTTTAACGCCTCAATGATCATGATCACCAGGCGGGCTGTTACCATACCTGCTATGATAACATATTCATGTATTTTTCTTTTTCTTGTTAAGTCCATATCAATGCCGAGACACGAGGAAAAGAGTGAACAGAATTTAATGAAAATCATTACGTAAAGTTGGAGAATAATGCACTATATTCTAGGATATAAATAACTTTATTAACGCCGGATGAAATGATAGTTTAGGGGAAGGCACCTAAAAATTTAATTTTTTGAATACTATGTTATTACGCAATTTAATAAAATCTTATTCACAACATGTACAAGACTTAATCTAGAATTTTGTATACAATGTATAATTCCGTAGAGAAGCAGCGTTCACCAGCTAGTTGTTCTATAAATAATGAACCGTGACTCACTTCATCCGTAAGATATATTTTACAGTAAGTTTCCCGGTATATTCTTTTTCGTAATACCAGTTTATTGTACTCGAGAGTAAAAAGGTTTAATTTTCATCTGACAATTTAACATTTGTTGAAATACGTACATTTTTGTAGTTGAGATGTAGCTCAAATAAGCTCTATTTAATATCTATACTTTTCGACCGAACGAGTTGTCTGCGCGATTTGGGACATGTGGCCCTTAGCTTGCAATCGGCAGATGGTGGATTTCAACCCAACTGTCGGCAGTCTGAAGATCTGTTTCCTGCTGTTTCGCCATTTTAACACAAGGAAAAAGCTGAGGCTGCTCCTTATTTTTATTTTCTACAAGGAAGAGGGAAGGAAGCGGCCGTGGTCTTAAGTTAGGTACCATCCCGGCATTTGCCTGGAGGAAAAGTGGGAAAACACGGAAAACCACTTCCAGGATGGCTGAGGTGGGAATCGAACTCCCTCTACTCAGTTGACCTCTCGAGGCTGAGTGGACCCCGTTCCAGCCCTCTTACAACTTTTCAAATTTTGTGCCGGAGCCGGGAATCGAACCCGGGAGGCCGGGGATGGCAGCTAATCACACTAACCTCTACATCACAGAGGCGGAGAAATCGTAATCAAGGACGATTTTATGAAATATACTATTTTATGAAATAAACATAATGTAAACAACGTCACAACAAATACACACCATTTAAATTTGTCATGAGAGAGTTTTGCCACTGGTATATTTATTTTACAACTTGTTTTATGTCGCACCGACACAGATAGGTCTTATGGCGACGATGGGATAGGAAAGGGCTAGGAGTGGGAAGGAAGCGGCCTTGGCTTTAAGGTACACTTAAGGCCCCAGCATTTGCCTCGTGTGAAAATGGGAAACCACGGGAAACCATCTTCAGGGCTGCCGACTTTGGGGTTCGAACCCACTATCTCCCGAATACTGGATATTGGCCGCACTTAAGCGACTGCAGCTATCGTCTCGGTATATATATATATATATATATATATATATATATATATATATATATATAAAAGAATTAGCTGTAGTATCCGGGTTGCCCGGATAGTTTCTTTAAAATTTGTATTACCAGTCAGTTATGTATGAAGTGAATTTTTATAGAATTCCTTTTTGAGGTGCTTATTGATGTTTTACTATCTATTATGTAGTTTTAAAGTTATTTTGATGTATTTGATTCCATGTCTTAGATAATTAAATTTTAGAGTAGAACTTCGTCCATGTGGAAGCTCGAATTGACTGGGAAGTATTTGATTCGTTCAAGCTAATAAGTGTGTTACCCGTCGTGCTATAGACATGACGTTCACGATTTCATCTGTCATTGAAACTGGCACCAATATGCCTTGCACCCCCAAAACAGTGGATTCAACTCTAATATCGGTCATTTTACACTATTTACTTGTAAGCCCCTATCAGCCCTCTCCTCCTATCAGTGGAGGCTGAACGTGGACTTAAGCGGTATCCAGAGAGTCACAATTCGTCTCAGCGACACAAACAATGGATTCGACATTAATATTGGTTATTTTATATTTTCTTTACAAGTCATCAAAACGGTGGAAGAATTTTAAATATTATAAAATTTAGTGATCAAATTCTGATACGGAAAATGAAGTTTATTACTTGCAAGTCATCCCCTCCCATTATGTTTTCCTCTACAAGATTTTTTTCCCCTGGTGGTTCAGTCGTATGTGTACCAAGTTTCGTTTAGCGCTATTCTGGAACTTGCCCACATACATTCATTTCCACCCCTTCTCAACCTTCATACTGATTGCGGCTGAAGTATGACTTAACCATCCAGAGTGTCACAGTTCAACTAAGCGACCTCGTAAACAATGTATTAGACATTTATATCAGTCAATTTCATTTATTTTTACACTTCACCCGCACCCCTAGGAGTGCTAGGTGTGTTTTGCCCTAATTTTACCCCAACAGTAGGCCTATGTTTTTCAGATAGTAAGTTATACGTGTACCAATTTTTAATGAGAGTTATGCTGGAAGAAAAACATTCACACATCCGTAATTTTGGAAACTTTGGATATTTTATTTTCCATCCCTTCTCCTCTCATTGCTGATGGGGACAGAATATGGACTTCAGCGACATCCGGATTGTCATTCACCTCAGTGAACCCGGAAAGTATGGTCTGTCCAATAATATTTGTCGTTGTCTGTGTCACCCCTCTTTCTGTATTTTTATAATTCACTCCCACCTGTACGGGTGCTACGGGTATCTTACCACATGGAAATTTCTTCCAGATAGTAAGTCATATGTGTACCAAGTTTGGTTAAGAGGTCTGCTAGAACATACACACATACGTCCTTAAACTCGTTCACATTGGACATTTTCTATTCTTCACCCGTTCTAACCCCCATGCAGATTGATGATGATGATGATGATGATGCTTGTTTAAATGGGTCATCGGCCCCTAATGGTACGAAATGAGACGAAATGAAATGACAAACTGAAAGTCCAAAATCCTCCACCGACCAGAATTGAAAACGTGAGGACGAAGAATGGATGGATGGATGGATGGATGGATGGATATGAATTTAAAACAATCAGTGGGACCGACCCATAGTTTCTTAGATGCACAGAAGCTGGCGTAAAACAATAGTATTACTGACCAAGGGATTGCTTCTATAGCAGGATACTGAATCGATTATGCTTGTAGTCGAAAGGGGTCCAAAATACAAGTCGTCGGCCCCTTATAATGGTACTTACCGCCAGAAAAGTAGAACCATGGCGTTTTGTTATGTTGCGGTACTAATCAAAAGTAGTGTAGACTCGCGGTATTCCATACATTATGGTACTATTCACAGGTAATGAAATTCTCACATGTATTACAGACCTACGGTGTTTCGCACATTGTGGCGCCATTTACAGGCAACGCAAACCTATGGTGTTCATCACATAAGGGTACTAACCACAGGGACTCGTACTATCTCGTGGTGTTCCTTATATAGTGGGTACTAATCATAGGTAAGCCAGAACCATGGTTTCCCCTCATCCCATGGTGTCGCTCATATAGTGGCACTAATCACAGGTACTGTAAAAGCCGTCGCGCACTCCTTTTTGCTACTAATTACAAACCTATTGTGTACCGAACATAGTGGTACTGCGCGCAAGTAAAAGCGACCCATGGTGTTCTCCGCGTGGTGGTACTAATCACAAGTAGTTTCATGGTTCTAATATAATTATCCCTTGGTCGCCCCTTTTAGTCGCCTCTTACGACAGGCAGGGGATACCGTGGGTGTATTATTAGTCTGCGTCCCCCACCCACAGGGGGTTGTGTGTGTGGTCCGCTAGATGTATTTTATTTCCCCCAAGTCCACCGGCAAGCCGGTTAGGATCCCACGCGCCACTTGGGAGTATCACCTCTCCCCCTGCTACGCCAGCGTAGTACAGTAAGTTCGTGGCCCATGCCGATGGGGCCTGAACTTTGTCTTAAACGGCATCCGGAGTGTCACAGTTCATTTCAGCGATCCCGAAAACTATGGATATGACACAAATATTGGTCGTTTTCGATTATTTTTACATTTCACCCCTACCCCAGGTGTCTATAGGTCTCTCACCCCACAGTATTTTTTTCTAGATAGTAAGTCATACTTTTATCAGTTTTGGTTGATAGCAACACTGGAACACACATACATTCATAATCTCTCATTTTTGGCATTTTATTGTTTCACTCTTCTCCTATATGACAAAGGGGGCGGGCTGAACTTGGACTTACATAAATGCGGAGAAACTATGTCCTGTCTCCTAGAAATACCTGACGAATCGTAAAATCTCCATTGTACTGCACTGGCTGGGGAATAAAGCGGTCTGTCATGGTGGCGGTATTTCCCCCCCATCCCCCTCAACGCTAATAATTTTGAAAGTCAAATAACGTTGCTGAATTTAGTGACTGAAGAGAGGGGGGTGGGGAACTCAACTTCGTAACAAAGGCCTCTTCTGGGGTTTAATTTTGATGTTAATTAAAAGTATGTCAAATTTGGAATAGGCCGAAAAATGGGGAGATAACCAGTTAAAACAGGTCGTACGTTAACCAAGGGCCGCGGTGTTTAAGGCGACGAGTATTCGGCTTTTTGGGCCTTACGACCTGCTTTTAAGAGTAAGGTGCCCGAACTGGTAGATTGACTAAGGAGGATTCTAGATTTGGTTACCTTTACTTTTTGATTACATGTAATAAGCGGAATACGAAGTTCGGTTTGTATCTTTTTACATTTCTGATGATGATGCTTGTTGTTTAAAGGGCCCTTTTTTATATTTCAGTAACGGGGTTCTTCTTCTTATTATTCGTAATGTTTTGTTTTGCAAAGTTTTAATTTGGAAAGAGGTGTTTTAAAAATATACCCCAGGCCTCACAGCCATACAGCAGGATGGGCCTGACACATGCTAAGTAAATGTTTGTCTTAATATTTGAAGGGACATTTAGTGTAGGCTGCCCTATATAATCCCATCCCATCCCATCCCATCGTCGCCATAAGACGTCTTTGAGTCGGTGCGACGTAACAGTTAAAAAACAAAAAAAAAACCGTTATCGACATCGTAGGCCTGCACGTATATGAACTTTGCATGTGGACAAAGAGAACAACCTGTTATCTCTGAATTCTGAACAGCAATCCCGTAACGAATTCCCTTGTTAAATACCAGGGTGTTCATTAGAACAAGTATTCAAGCACCTGGACGCCCCAAACATAACTTCCAAGGTACGACGACTGTGTCCCCCATTCAACTAAACAGGATTGTAATAAAAGGCATATTATTTTCTGTGATTGGTTAAGATGTCTTGGAAGAAAAAAAAAATCAGAAATATTTATCTATGTGCAAGGCTCAGGTAGATTTAACTCCTGAAATAACAATAAAATTCGTAAAGCACGGACGAACTTAATTCACCATTATTAACAATAATAATGAAGATCTCACCTGTAAAGAATCCTCCTTTGCGGAGTACCAGTTCATCATCCAATTGAAGAACTTCCTCCTTGCTGATTGTTGTCCTGAGAGCTGCTTCTCCATGTTCGACGTGTCTAAACAGATACTCCAGAATGAACCCTGTCTCAGCGTCGAACTTTCTGCACGCTGTGGATTCAGTGTCAGTGCACTCTACCGGCTACGTAACACCTCGCAGACAGTCGTATGTTATTGGCAAGGCCGAAAACCTAAGTTTCGATGTGTTATGACTAGACATTGCTGTATAAATCACCAATGCGAGCATGCGGCTATGCTGCAAAATGTGGTGAAAGAAGTATGCACGTAATATCATGCTATTAAACACTTGCATGAAATGCAAACGTAACATTCCTTTACTAGACCCACGCGATTCACCAACACCAATGATCAGGAATAAACAATTGAATGGAAAACAAAACAAAATCACACTAATTAATAAATAATATTATTTGTTTTACGTTCCACTAACTATTAACGGTTTTCGAAGTACACTTCTTACAGCTGCGACTGTTCTGCTAGTACAAACAATCCATGCATAGTTTGTAAGACGTATCAGTTTATTAGTGTTCACTGTTAAAACAATATGCACACGTCTCCTGGATAAGACACAGTGTATTAATACACATGGTAATTTAAGTAGTAAGGTTGTAAGAAAATAATTACAAAACACAAACGTGAGAAAACACACTTAAACACACATTCTTCTTTCATTTTACATTGCATACCCTCCTTTTCCTGTCCATAATTTGCTTCGCAGTACACTACAACAGTCTTCTCGAAGTTTACTGGTTTAAATCTGTGGCGTTTGTTTGTTAAAAACTAGCTTCATTGTGGAGAAAGTTCTTTCTACATCTACGGATGTGACAGGACACTAGTTGAATTCGGTAGCGAGTGTAGATGTTAAACATTGTGTTAGATCCACATTATCAGTACCAGCCAAATATTTGTGTATAGCTACCATGATGTCCTTTAAGGTCTGTTTGCAGACGAAGTCCGAGGTTTCCTGGGACACCTTCCATCTCACGCTTCACGTTCTCCATGTTGTCCAACGAATCTCCAAGACGCAAACCACGTGTTTCTAGCTTCCTGACTGACTCAGGTGTGATTTGGAAATGTGTCTTGATAAGTGCCAATTCCCTTGGAACCGTTTCATTGCCGAAAGTGTTGACGGCATTAATTACTGAACATTCTGTTGAAGACTGTTTGTAAAACATGTTAAAACATGCACAATAAAAGTTGAAAACATGCACAATAAATTCGAATTTGAAATCAATTAATCACTACCAGTCAATCACTACTGATCTGCATTTAGGACAGTCGCCCAGGTGGCAGATTCCCTGTCGGCTGTTTTTCCTAGCCTTTTCTTAAATGATTGCAAAGAAATTGGAAATTTATTGAACATCTCCCTTGGTAAGTTATTCCAATCCCTAACTCCCCTTCCTAACAACGAATGTTTGCCCCAATTTGTCCTCTTGAATTCCGACTTTATCTTCATGTTGTGATCTTTCTTTCTTTTAAACATAACACTCAAACTTATTCGTCTACTAATGTCATTCCACGGTACCGATATCTCCACTGACAGTTTGGAACATACCACTTAGTTGAGCAGCTCTTCTCCTTACTTCCAAGTCTTCCCAACCCAAACTTTGCAAAATTTTTGTAACACTACTCTTATTGGAAATTACCCAGAACAAATAGAGCTGCTTTTCTTTGGATTTTTTTCCATTTCTTGAATCAAGTATCCTGGCGAGGTCCCATACACTGGAACCATACTCTAGTTGGGGGTCTTACCAGAGACTTATATGCCCTCTCCTTTACATCCTTACTACAACCTCTGAACACCCTCATAACCATGTCCACCAGGCAAAAACCGGGGCTGTACCTTGATTAAGGCCACGGCTACTTCCTTCCAATTCCTAGGCCTTTCCTATCCCATCGTCGCCGTAAGACATATCTGTGTCGGTGCGACGTAAAGTAAATAGCAAAAAACAAAACAAAAAACACATGTGCAGAGATCTGTACCCTTTATTTACAATCATATTTATGTGATTTCCCCAATGAAGATCTTTCCTGTACGACTAATTTCAAATACATGCAATTATATGTACACAGGCACTACTGAACTTAATCATTCGTCCAATTTCACCTTCAAATGCACTTCCTCGTTGGTTTTGGAGGTCTACATAATCGCAAACAAAATATGCACTTGCATACAAACCCGATACCTGGTTGTGACCAAGCTGACGATATTTCCCAAAACGCTTATTTGTTTCTATAACTGCTAAACATGTAGAGTGAAGTTTTAAAAACGGAACATTTAGTTCAAGTAATGACGAATAAAAGTTTTTTTTAATTTTTTTTTTACGTCAAACCTATAGCGACGGTGGAACTGGAAAATAACTAGGGTTGGGAAGGAAGCGGCCGTGGCCTTATACGGAACAACCACAGCACCGGGCGAGATGGCCGTGCGATTAGGGCCGTGCACCCGTGAGCTTGCATCTGGCAGATAGTGGGTTAGAACCGCACTGTCGGCAGCCCTGAAGATGGTTTTCCGTGGTTTCCCATTTTCACAACAGGCAAGTGCCTTAATTAAGGCCACGGCCGCTTCCTTCCCACTCTTAAGTCTCTTAAGCCATAAGATATGCCTGTATCGGTGCGACGTAAAAGAAACAACCACAGCATTCACTTGGTGTGAAAATGAGAAAGCACGGAAAACCATGTTCAGGGCTGCCGACCGTCGGGCTCGAACCCACTTTCCCGCATGAAAGCTGACAGCTACGTGATCCAACCCACGCAGCTACTCGTTTGATAACAAAGAAGAAATATTAATAAAATCATATAAAAATTACAAAATACACATTTATTAGTGCCTACAATGCCTGTTTTGACCGTTAGCATATATTTTGCGATGATAGTAAATAATAATAATAATAATAATAATAATAATAATAATAATAATAATAATAATAATAATAATAATAATAATAATAATAATAATAATAAAGCCTCCGTGGCTCAAGCGGCAGCGCGCCAGCCTCTCAACGCTGGGATCCATGGTTCAAATTCCAGCCACTCCAATTGAGATTTATGTTGGACAAAGTGGAAGCAGGGCAGTTTTTCTCCGGGTACTCTGGTTTTCCCTGTCATCTTTCACTCCAGCAACACACTCCAATATAATTTAATCATTGCCCTAGAAGAGTGCGAGAAGCTTCAGCAGTCGACATAATTCCTATCCTTGCCGCTAGATGCAGTAGCGGCGATTGGGGAGGGGGCGAGGGGGAAAGTCCCCACACTTTGTGGAGGAAACATTCCATTTTTATTCCACTTTAGCCAGCTGGAACTGGGAATTATTAAAAAAAAGCTGTTTGTACAAGCCTTGTTGTCTTATTTGTCAATTCTTTCCTTTATTTTCTTTAATTATTAACAAAATTATTGGCAAAAATACGCACAAAATGCAGTTCGTCGCGGCTAACCGAGTTGTATAACGCTATGGGAAGCAGTGGAGACTGCATGTGCTGTGAAGAAGGGTAGTTGGGGTACTTTTTTTTTTTTTTGCCAAGGTAGTGGGCACTGAGGTATGATTCACCAGCTTGCTCCGCGCATTCGTCAGTCTTGCAGTCTCTTTAGTGTCTGTTAATTTGTTAGTGTGTAGTCAAATACCAAATGATTTTGAATTGTATAATCATGCTGTACTTCTGTTTAATTGTACTGAGCGAGTTGGCCGTGCGGTTAGGGACGCGCAGCTGTGACCTTGCATCCGGGAGACAGCGGTTTCAAACCCCACTGTCGGCAGCCCTGAATGTGGTTCTCCGTGGTTTCCTATTTTCACCCCAGGCAAATGCTCGGGCTGCACCTTCGTGAAGAAGTTGCCAGCTCCTCAGTTATTTCACACGCTTTTCAATCTCACGAATAAAAATGAAAAGTTGTGCTGTATCACGGACGTCACGACTTTCATCCAAAGCCAACGAAAAGCACTCGAATAATTTAGATTTTTCGCGTAGTTGTGAGCACAAATTAGCCCCGAGTTCTTTTGTTCTTCTCGTCACTGTGCTCCGCGATAAGCTGACCGAATTTATCAGTTGTTTACTTTCAGGACACATTTCTTCTATTACAGAAAGTACCTATACAGTTCTCCACAAACTCCCCATCAGAAAATGGTTTCCTTGTCGCGGCTAATAAATGTGCAACTTTATAACTTTTGCTAGGGGCTTTACGTCGCACCGACACAGATAGGTCTTATGGCGACGATGGGATAGGAAAGGGCTAGGAGTTGGAAGGAAGCGGCCGTGGCCTTAATCAACTTTATAACTAGCGCGGACTGCAGCTATATTTTCCTCGATCTGTTTCGTGAACATCTGACCTTTCATTAAATTCCTCTCAAAACTTCCAGGTCCACTATTAGAGTCATCTCGCATTCTTCAGAAGTCTTGCATTGTGTTGGTGATAGACTGATTGCCGGCGTAGATAAACTTATAGCAAATTATTGTGGGAAGATTTGCCGTGTAAAGGTTAAAAATTATCGGAGATAGAACAGATCCGTGTGGGAGGTGTTTAAGAGTACGCCACCTGTTAGCTTGATTTCTGCTGTGGACCTTAAAATAGTGGATAGCGATCATTTTACTCAGCAGGCTAGTGAAATGATACAGGGGCTATTCACGCGAATTTGAGCTTAAGTCTTTCCCGACACACTGTGTCATACGTTGTAGAGAAGTCCGCAAATCACGCAACAGTTTTCAGCTTTCTCCGGAATCCAGTCTCGTTTTGGGACGTGAGCGTCAGTACTTGTTCAGCACGGGAGCCATTCTGTTCTGGGGGTAGTGATGACATCGGTGTTGTGATGTCATGAATGAGGAGCTTGTATGCATCTTTAAGGAGTTAAATTTGTCGGTGCGTTTTCCGCCTCCCCAAGCTTCTGGATGGTGGCTGCCTTTGTCTTTCTGAATGCTTTTGTAAACATTATTATTTAATTAAAATAGGCTTTTAGGCCTATGTATTCAGCGTAGACATTGTTGGTTGCAAATTTCATGTACGTATGTTTTTCTCGACGACCGATCTCAACACGTTCGTTATTAGTCTATTGTCCAATGCTTTGGTTTTAAGTTCGATATTCACGTAATTATGAAGAATACAAACTATTACAAAAAATAAAGCCCACGTCGTCTTCATCACCATTGCTGAAACCTTCCACTTAAACATCTTCTTCAAAAGTAAAATTTCGTTTTATTGCTGCCATCCTCCTGTTTTTTTTATTCCGTGGGATGCGCGTGGTTTTGTCGCAGTGTTGCGCAACTCCCAGTCATGTTACACTTCATTCGTGGTCTTTTCTTCTGATTTTTTAGTTTAAAAAACCTAACGTATTTTAAAATATGTTAAAATCAACAATATTTGGTCGCTCCATGTACTAATGCTTCGCAACGGACCAATAAAGGCTGCCGGCTTCGAAACAAACTCAGGGGGTTTGTTTTCCTACGGCAACTCCCAAGCGGGCAGCGCGGCACAATGTAGTTTCAGCAGGGACGAACCTAAGCCTGTACGTAGCATTAGGTAGCACGCTCGCCAGTGTCGGTCCATGGATGTTGCGCGAGACCAGCAAGCCCCCTATCGAGAAACAATTCCTAAAGTTCCCGTTAGATTGGACAAATAAGTATTATGACTTCATTCATGCTTTCTCTCCTGTGGCAACGGTAATTTCTACCACCCACAATAATACCAACATTTTGCATCAAAGAAAAGCAGGAGGACATATTCTCCCGGAAAACTACTTCCAGGATGGGTGAGGTGGGAATCGAACCCACCTCTACTCAGTTGACCTACCGAGGCTGAGTGGACCCCGTTCCAGCCCTCGTACCACTTTTCAAATTTCGTGGCAGAGTGGGGAATCGAACCCGGGCCTCCGCGGCGGGGGGTGTGGCAGCTAATCACGCTAGCCACTACACCACAGAGGCGACAATATATAAGAATGTGACATTGAAAATTTTGATGCAACACCCAGCTTCAGATACCTTCGGCCGCCACTGGTTGATTTCATCTTTCTCGAGAGCCTTTTTCAATGGGCTGGATGTCGTTATTGCCGAAGATTTTTGATCTTTCCCTCTTTTCTCTTCTCTGCATTCTTTGGATATAGGCAGGTCATTCGGCGAGATACAGCATTACGCCCAGTTTGAGGACATTCTTATCCGTCTGGCTTTATTCCTTATCTGCAGCCATTCTTTCTACAGCTGTGCCAACTGCTGACGTGCTGTCAGTCTTAGGACGATAATTACCTAACATAGTACCTACAGTAGAATGAAGAAACTCAATATAAATGTAAGCTCATGTATTGTGTTCCGAGAGTACGCCTTTGGAAACCGTATGTCTTCCTTTAACATAGCACAATTCTTCATTTCGATCATCCTCTATCGTCTGCCTCTGTGGTGGTGTGGTTAGTGCGATTAGCTGCCACCCCCGGAAGCTCTGGTTCGATTCCCGAATCTGCCACGAAATTTGAAAAGTCGGGAGGTCAATTGAGTAGAGGTGGGTTCGATTCCCACCTCACTCATCCTGGAAGTGGTTTTCCGCGGTTTCCCACTTATCCTCCAGGCAAATGTCGGGATGGTACTTAACTTAAGGCCGCGGTCGCTTCCTTCCCTCTTTCTTGTCTATCCCTTGCAATCTTCCCATCCCCCCGCAAGGCCCCTGATCATCCTCCGCCGTTGTATCCTCCGAACCAGAGTCTGAAGCTCCAGGACACTGCCCTTGAGGCGGAAGAAGTGGGATCCCTCGCTGAGTACGAGGGAAAAACCGACCCTGGAGGGTAAACGGACAAAGAAGGAGAAGAAGAAGATTATCCTCTATCACTACTACTGGTAGAGTGCGAGTGTGACGCCACGTTGTTATAGAACCCGCTGCAAGTCTCTAAGCAACATAGCCTGGCTGGGAAAGATACACACAATGCCCGTCTTCCTCGCTCTTTCGGAATACTCTTTCATTTCCAACTGAAGATGACTTTTGTTGGTTTCCAATTTTCTTTTTTCTTAATCCATTTACTATCCAGGGTTGGTTTCTCCCTCAGACTCAGCAGGAGATCCCACCTCTACCACCTCAAGGGCCGTGTCCTGGAGCATGAGACTTTGGGGAGGAGGAACAGTACCGCCCCAGGCGGGCTCACCTGCTATGCTGAACAGGGGCCTTGTGAGGGGATCGGGAGATTGGAAGGAATAGACAAGGAAGAGGGAAGGAAGCGGTCTTGGACTTAAGTTACGTACGACCCCTGCATTTGCACGGAGGAGAAGAGGGGAAACCACGGAAAACTTCTTCGAGGTTTGCCGAGGTGGGAATCGAAAAACCTTCTACTCAGCTGACCTCCCGAGGCTGAGTGGACCTCGTTCCAGTCCTCGTACCACGTTTCAAACTTCATGCCAGAGCTGGAAATCGACCCCGGGCTCCGAAGATTGCAGCTAATCACACTAACCACATCGCCACAGAGCTGGACTTCTTCCGTTTCCAAAGCTTTAAAATTACAGCTCACTTGTCATCTCATAACGCAAAATGTTAGATCTGGTTAACACTCATAGTAGTGCAACGCAAACGCACAGCCTCGGTTGCGCAGTAGGCAGCGGGTAAGTCTCATAATCTTAAGGTCGTGTGTTCGACCCTCACCCGGGGCATGAGTTTTTCTATCGAAATATGCTTTCAATAAACGCTGTATTTTGAAGGTAATAATGTAGTTTTCGGAGACGGTGAGGTGCCGAAAGTTTAGTCCTGCAGGAGTTCCTTTAAGCCACTCAGCCCTGCATACTGCATTTTAAGGAAAATTTCCGAACAATTCCGAAAAATACTTGCTGGGGCATGACTTCTATTTGGAGCTCTAGATATAGGCCTACTTTGCATTTTGTATAAGCCTTCGCCCGAAATACAATGAAACCTTTCACCGAGCTCGATAGCTGCAGTCGCTTAAGTGCGGCTAGTATCCAGTATTCGGGAGATAGTAGGTTCGAACCCCACTATCGGCAGCCCTGAAAGTGGTTTTCCGTGGTTTCCCATTTTCACACCAGGCAAATGCTGGGGCTGTACCTTAATTAAGGCCACGGCCGCTTCCTTCCCACTCCTAGCCATTTCCTGTCCCATCGTCGCCATAAGACCTATCTGTGTCGGTGCGACGTAAAGCAAAAAAAAAAAAAAAAAAAAAAGAAACCTTTCATACGTAATAAGGGGCGATGTATCTACGAATTCACTTGATCAGATAAGAACACAGAGATTTAAGTACCGTGTCAACTTTTCACTAAGCCTAATCTTTATTTCTTAATCCGTTTAACCCCCAGGGTTGGTTTTTCACTCGCAGTATCTCGTCCAGGTGGCCTCACCTGCTATGCTGAACAGAGACCTTGTGGGGGATGGGATGATTGGAAGGGATAGACAAGGAAGAGGGAAGGAAGCGGCCGTGACCTTAAGTTAAGCACCATCGCGACATTTGCCGGGAGGAGAAGTGGAAAACCACGGAAAACCACTTTGAGGATGGCTGAAGTGGGAATCGAACCCCTCTACTCAGTTAACCTTCCGAGGCTTCCTTGTTTATCCCTTTCAATCTTCCCATCCTCCGTCCTAACACTTTTCAAATTTCTTGGCAGAACCAGGAATCACACTAACCACTACACCAAGAGGCGGACATAATGTATTCTCTAGTAGCGCAAAACAGTTTTCGGATCTGAACACAAGGGTTTAGTCTCCGGTTAATATCAACAATATTGTAAGCTACCGTAAGTCTCTAGAGTTCAAATCTATAAGCTCTAAAGTTCAAATAAATCATTGAGTGTTCCAGACACTAAAAAACGAACAACGCATTACGCGTCAGCACGGGCACCATCTTGTTCCAAGATCAGCTCCAAGCTCCCTTAACTCGCTTTCAAACGTTACGCCCCTTATGAATAAAGCATATATATTAAGCCTAGCTCCCTAGTCTCGTGCTACCATCTTGTTCCGAGTTCAGCTCCAAGCTCCTGAGGGTGTCTTTCAACATTTCGCCTCCTATTAAAAAAAGCATATGTATTAAGTCTTACATCATTTCACTAGTTCTATTAGTCCTATTAGTTCAACGCTCTTATAGAGAAGGCTTTCAGTTAGGTTAATGCCTGGTCAGCGTACGGTTAAGCCTGCACTTTTTTATGCGGTTAGTATAGGTATAGAACTTAAATTCTGTTAAGTTAAGCTTACATTCTTTTTGCGGTTAGCCTAGGAGGGTAGGTTCAGCTTCAAGCCCCAAAGATGCTTCCTAAATATTACGTCCCGTATGAATAAAGTACATGTATTAAGCCTTACACCGTCTTCCTAGTCCCATGTGCAGCCGTCATCTTATTCCTAGTTCAGCTCTGAGCCCCCGAAGTCACCTTCCGATATTACGAATCTATGAATAAACATACGTATTGAGCCTTATAGCCACCGTCTTGTTCAAAGTTCTTATCCAAGCTCCCTTAAGTCACATTCCAATGTTACGCCCCTGTGAATAAAGCATATGTATTAAGTCATATAGCCGCCATCTTGTTCCAAGTTCGCCTCCAAGCTCCCTTAAGTCGTTTTCCAGAGTTACGCCCCTATGAATAAAGCATACGTATTAAGCCTTACAGCCACCATCTTGTTCCAAGTTCAGCTCCAAGTCCTCGGAGGTTAGGTTACGCTATGTTTACGAGTGGTCAGCGTAACGTTAGGCCTGCAGTTAGCCATTGTATTGAACTTGTAGTCTGTTAGGTTAAGCTAGCAATCTTGTCCATAATCACGTTGGCAGTTAGGTTAAGCTAGCATTCTTGGATATCAAACTTGGGACTGTAAAGCTAACGTCCTTAAGCCTAGGGTCGAATCCGGGACCAGTGAGGTTAAGCTTGGTGTCGAATCCGTACCTGTTAGATTAAGCTTACACTCTTGACTATGATCACGTTAGCAGTTGCGTCCAGCTTGCACTTTATGGCATCAAAGTTGGATCTGTAAGGTTAACGCCTTTCAGCCTAAGGTCGAACCCGGCGTCTGTAAAGTTAAGCCTAGACATATAGCCAGTGTAACATCATGTAAGGTTAAGGGCGCGTTCTTAGCTAGCAGCCCGCACCGCGCTGTGACGTCACTCACCGGTTCAGGCCTAGCCCAGGGGGCCACCGGTACCGGTTGCCGCCAAACCCCCCAAAAGTAACTACTGGTATTTACATCTCTGTGTTCAGATCTTTTTTTTTTCTAGTTGCTTTATGTCGCACCGACACAGATGCGTCTTATGGCGACGACTGTATAGGAAAGGCCTAGGAGTTGGAAGGAAAAGGCCGTGGCCTTAATTAAGGTGCAGCCCCAGCATTGGCCTGGTGTGAAAATGGGAAACCACGGAAAACCATCTTCAGGGCTGCCGACAGAGTGTTTCGATCTGATCTACTGAATTGGTAGATAAATCGCCCCTTATTATGTACGTAAGGTTTCAATGTATTTCGGCGAAGCCTTATACAAAATCCAAAGTAGGTCTATATCTAGAGTTCCAATAAAGAAGTCATGTTACTAGCAGGGATGTTTCCGAATGGTTCGGAAATTTTCCTTAAAATACAGAGTATATTGAAAGAGTATAAATTCATGCCCCGGGTGAGGATCGAACTCACGACCTTAAGATTATGAGACTTACGCGCTGCCTACTGCGCTACCGAGGCTACGGGCTTGCTATGCACAACTACAGAGTGTTAACCAGATCTAACATCATGCGTTATCAGATTACACGTGAGCTGTAATTTTAAAGCTTGGAAATGGAAGAGGCGATGTGGTTAGTGTGATTAGCTGCAATCTCCGGAGGCCCGGGTTCGATTTTCGGCTCTGCCACGAAATTGGAAACGTGGTACGAGGACTGGAACGGGGTCCACTCAGTCTCGGGAGATCAGCTGAGTAGAAGGTTTTCGATTCCCATCTCGGCCAGCCTCGAAGTGGTTTTTCGTAGTCTCCCACTTCTCCTCCAGGCAAATTCAGGGATGGCACCTAAGTTAAGGCCACAACCTCTTCCTTCCCTCTCCCTTGTCTACCCCTTCCAGTCCCCCATTCCCCCAACAAGGCCCCTGTTCAGCATAGCAGGGGAGGCCGGCTGGGCGAGGTACTGGTCATCCTCTCCAGTTGTATCCCCCGACCCAGAGTCTGAAGCTCCAGGACACTGCCCTTGAGGCGGTAGAGGTGGGATCCTTCGCTGAGTCTGAGGGAAAAACCGACCCTGGAGGGTACACAGATAACGACGAATAATAATAATAATAATAATAATAATAATAATAATAATAATAATAATAATAATAATAATAATAATAATAATAATAATTGTTACGGGGATACCCGTGGAATGCAGAGGTGAAAGAAGGTGCGGGCTGGAATGGGTCTAACTACAAGGCCGAAAGATGAATTAAAATTTCAATAAAGGTTATATTTTCGAACATAGCAAGATTTAACAATTTTTTTAATAGAATTTGAAAGCTTAACAAGTACAACAAGTTAACAGCTATCCAATAATCAGGTACAAGGTATAATTTTACTAACGAAAACACAAGTTTCGGGGTCTTAACAAGTTCTGGGCTTCGAGTCCCAATTCCACAATCCTTGAACTACTAGCCCAACTTTACCAAGACACACATTTGTTCAAAGGGCAGAATACTCCTTCATACGAGGAGCATTAGCTCCAAAAACCATATCAGACCTCCTAGAGGCGCTTTTACCACAAATAACGAGCTGACCCGCTCTCAGTTTTTCTGAGCCTACTAAAGGCCATAACAGATTTTACCAAAAATTGCCCTCAAGGCACAACTTACAAGAAAACAGGGGTATCTTGTACCCAGCCTACTGCGCCTTAATAGAAAAATAATTGGTTAACTTAAATGGCCCTAAATGCAAAAAGAATGGAGGCGTGAATTAGCACTCCTAAATATACATTTTAAAACCTAAGAGGCACTAGGCCGATGACGCAGGGGCTATTCCCAACCTAGGGAGGTGACTTGTATAAGAAAAATTTTAACACATTAAGGAAGAGAAGGTCACCAAAACGTAGGCACCTCAAGGCAAAATGAAGGGGAGCTCGAGAGGGTAAAACACTCTCTATCCCCAATTTACAGTTAAAGTTATATGAAAACTTTACATCAAAACAGCAAAAGTTACATTTTTGGACAGATAGGTTACATCAAAAGTTTTCGGACCTTCCCCGAAGGTTAAACTGGTGAGCTAGCAAGAAAATAAAGATGTTAAACGGCCATTACCTTGTTGAAGAACTGCTGCCCGAAGGAAGAGGCGCTACCCGCCCCCTGCTACACGTCCATACACTGAGCTAGATGTTGAAGAAGTGACCGAGAGACAAGAAAAACAGCAGTTTTTATACCATCGTGGAAGATTCGAGACCTTTCATGAATAATTAAGACACACCCACAGGCGTTTATTGGCTGGCTAAAAGTTACACATCAAAATTTAAGAAGAAAGACACGATTGGTCAAAAATTAATTACAGAAATTCTGGATTGGCTAAATTTAAAACTGGCGGAAGGAAAAGATTTATATTGCCAACCCACAAATGAAAGACGAAATTTAGTAAAGAATAAACTTATGAATACAAAATTTCTTCAAATAAAGTTCTTCCAAACTCCGCCAGTGCCGGTCCCAAGCCCGGGGTTTCATCTCGCATGTGATGAGGAAGGTAACACCTCGTAAAAAAACCAGGGTTCATCTGGCTCCGGATGATAGCACCCTGTAAGGGCGCCTGTCTGGGTTACAGACGAAGAAGGCGACCAACAGCTTTCACAGAAATAGAATACATAACCTCAAAGGTGTTGAAGGTGAAGAATAATCTATCACCTACAGTTGAGCTACAATACAGGCACATCTGCTGGAAAGGAGCAACCCTAAGGCTTACAACTTTAGTGATATCTTGAGCTGACCCCGGTCGGCTCCCCCGACAACTCCCATTAACTCGCACGATGGAAACATTTCTTACGGAAACTACTCCAGGTGGCAGCCTCAAGAGGAAATCCACCACTGCTACAAGCAGTGCACTTGGGCCATCGGATTCTGGAGAGCCCAAACCACCATGCATAGATGAGTCGGAGCATCTAGGAAACCCATTGCCATCACACGCATCCAAACTGAATACACCAAAATTAAGACCTAAACGGAAACACTTTTTTGGCACGCTGAACATAAATTCACTCCTAAAAACAGGAAAACTTAAACAACTTACATACGTAATGGACCAGCAAAATATTCTGATCATGGCACTTCTAGAAACAAGATTCACGGACGACATCGCGATGGAATCAAGCAACTATAGAATTCTGAAAGGCAAGGTTGGCATAAGGATCATGAAGAATATGCCACACTTAGGAACAGCATTTGTAATCAATAAAAAGATTCTAAATTCGGTTATAGACTTCCAGTCTCCAAATGGAAAGCTCTCACTACTAACCATTAAGTGTGCAAAGAAAATATACACCCTCATAAATGCTCATGCGCCAATTAATGATGACAATCGAACTAACCCACAAAAGGTAGATGACTTTTGGGAAGAATTAGAATTGGTGACATCAAAAATTCGTGATAATCATGTGAAAATACTACTTGGAGATTTCAACGCACAGGTAGGACGAGAAAAAGTCTACAAGAGAATAGTGGGGAATTTCCCAGCTCATAGAAGAACCAACAGAAATGGGCAAAGACTTACGGAGTTCTGTAAGAACTTTAATTTGAAACTGATGTCCACTCATTTCAAGAAGCTTCCTAGGAAACAAACGACGTGGGCATCACCAAACAAACTATTAGAAGAATATCAAATTGATCACGTTGCAATCTCCCATAGAAGTCAAAAAGAAATCATGAATGTTAAAGTTAAGAAATGAGCCAACATAGAAACAGATCACTATTTAACAATCATAAAGATAAAGTTTATTCCCAGCAGCAAGAAGAAACGCACAAACAACAGAGTACTAAGATTCGACACTCAAAAGCTAAAACAGAACAGCAACAAGTACCAAGAACTGACGAACATTGAAACAACTGAATGGAAGCAAATGCAGCAGACCATGATAGGAGCAGCCAAAGAAACAGCATTACTCAAGAAATCACGAAAACATCCATGGTGGAATGAAAGATGTGAACATGCAATAGCACTCAGACTACAAAGATGGAAGAAGTGGTACTCATCAAAGAAAGAGGAAGATTATAACAGCTTCAAAGAACAAAGAAAATCAACCGCAAAATTCATAAGAGGAGAAAAAAGAAAATTCGAGAAAGAAAAAATGGCTGCAATAGAACAAAACTTCCAAAATAATAACACGAGGGACTTTTACAAGACATTTAAGAGGAGCCTTTTTTTAAATACCAACCACCGAGCTTGTGTTTCAAGAAAGAGGATGGCACCATCGCAACAAACAATGAAGAAAATTGCCAACTGTTAGCAGAATACTTTAAACAGCTACTTAACTGCCCATTTCCAGAGGAGAAGCTCGCCACAGAACATATGCAGCAGAACCCAGACTCCACACCGCCAGATGAAACAGAAATCACAAATCTAATCAAGAAGCTTAAGAACAACTAAGCAGCTGGTGAAGACTCAATAACGAGTGAACTATGGAAACATGTGAACCCCCAAATGATCAAGAACCGATGCCAGTTAATGCAAGAAATCTGGAACATTTGTAAGATTCCTGATGATTGGGAATTAGCCTTAATACACCCACTACACAAGAAAGGGGGCAGAAGAGATGTCAGCAATTACAGAGGCATCTCTGTCCTTCAAGAGACATACAAGATACTATCTATGGCATTGCTATCAAGATTAGAACAACAAGTTGAACACAAAATCGGCGAATACCAGGGAGGCTTTCGGAAGGGACGATCATGTGTGGAACAAATTTGGAACCTCAAGGCAATACTGAAGGACAGAGTTGCCAGGGGCAAGAAGTATGTAGCAGTTTTTGTTGACTTTCGAAAAACATATGATTCAGTTGATAGGAGTTGATAGGAGCACATTGTTTAACATCCTTAGAGAAATGGGTACAGATAACAAGACATTACAGCCAATAAAGGAGACCTTAACAAACACATACTTAAAGGTTAAGTTTATGGGAGAGATATCTGAACCCTTTGAAATCAAGACAGGCGTTAGACAAGGAGATTGCCTATCCCCACTGCTGTTCAATTGTGTCCTGGATAAAGTAATCAAAGAGTGGGAAAAAGAACTCGCAGAAAAAGGCATTAAAGACCAAATAAGGATAGGATACAAGAAAGAGAACATCACTATCAACTACTTAGCATTTGCTGACGATCTTGTACTGTTATCAGAACATACTGAATCGGCGGTAATACAAGTTAACACTTTAAAAGAGGTAGCAATGAAAACTGGCCTGCAGATATCATTTGAAAAGACACATTTCATAACCAACATTAAAGAAGCCCCAAGATACATAGTAACAACAAACAATGATAAGATAGATAAAGTTGTTAAATTCAAATACCTTGGTGAGATTATACAACCTAATGGGCTTGATAAAGAAGCAAACCGCGAGAGAGCCAAAAAAATGGAGCTAGCATTCCACCTTACAAAAAACACATACAACAAGAAAGCGATCTCTATTAGGACAAAACTACACCACTATCCGGCAGTAATTCAACCAGAGTGCTTGTATGCTTCAGAATGCCTGGGATTAACACGTTCCGTGCGGTTCGGGTCACCATGTGACCCGAAACATTTTACTCTTATCCGTCGGTGCGTACTTCCCAGAATTGCGAAGTAAGTAAGTACGTCCTAGTTACGAATTTCCGTTAACTAATGGCAACATAGTGTTCCAATTGAAGCAAAGGATCGAGGCATATTGCTAGTTTTGATCGGCCCATCGGTGACCCGAAGGAAGTTTTTTTTCATTTTCTATTCATATCGCTTCGGGTCACCCTGAGTCCCGATTGTTGTCTGACCTATATTTTTTGCGGGAATCGCTTAGCGCGGTTACGGCGAATGAAGCCTAGAGTGTTGCTGCCCGCAGATCGTAGATTGTTGTTTAAGGAGTACCACCCTTCTGATATCTGCTTTCTACATTCATTGCTCTTAGGAAAGCCAATAGAGGTTATTGGAGTAGTTATTGACATAGTTATTATCTTCCGTATATAATATTTACAAGCAATTTCACGTCCTTTTTTTTTTTTAGGTATGGAGCTTTCACATTCTGACACACCAGTGGCACGGAAAAGAAAGAGGGTTAGTACAGCACTGGGGTGGGCCTTTAACAACTAGGAAAGGCATTGAAGAAATTGAGAAGAAGGAAAGAAAAATTCTAAGAAAAATCCTCGGTCCAAAGAAATGTACTGACACATATCGATTACACAGTAACAAAGAAATATATAAAACATGCAGTAGGATTTCAGATGTCATTCGAAAGCGAAGAGTTAAATTTTTTGGACATACTTCAAGAATGCCTGATGACAGACTTGCCAAGAAAATCTTTAACCACTTCAATAAGCCCAATAGGAAAGGCAGCTCTTATGAAAAATGGTTTGTTAACACGAAGGACGATTTGCAAGAAATGAACATCTCACATCAAGACATCCACAATAGAACCACCTTCAGAAACAAGTTACACACATTTAAGGGTTTCCTAGAGCCAGAAACAGCGACCAAGAAGAAACAACAATGGACGGCTGAAAGAAAAGAAGCAGCAAGCAGGAGGATGAAGGAGTACTGGCGCCAAAGAAAGTTGAAATCATGAGGAGTTATTTACGTGGTCCACAGCTGGCCAAAATCGATAGAAGAAGAAGAAAGTTCTTCCACTTCGCACCAGGTGCATGGTCATTGTTTTATGTAGAGATATCTATCAGAGCATGTCCACACTTCTTGATCAATAGAAAACAAAACAAGTTGAACTCCACACAGTACAGAAAACTTCGTAATCACAAAATTTATGGAAGTGACATCTTCTGAGAAAACTTATGAGTTGATACGGTAGTTAAAGTTCAGATTTTCTTCTATAGAGGAGTACTTTAAGACGGAAAATTTAAATGTGCGGCGTAGAGGTGTACCAGGCGGTACACTAATAATAATAATAATCAATACGATAATTTTCCTAGTACGAGAAGCTAGAAAATGATAGAAGATGCTGCTCAGTCTGATTAGCATTGTGAACATTATTTGTCAACTGACTCAAGTCTTCTCAAAGAATTTAAATCCTGTAGGTGTTATATTTTTTCTCGCTGTTTCCAGATCTGTTAACTATTATCTCACATTTTCTCGTTGTGCAGGAAGAATATGACAAACTCGAGGCTCAGTGTCTGTCATCGTTACATCAGTCGTAATCCCTCAATATCTCAGTTTCACCTGGGACCCGCCTCTCTAGTGGAGAAACGTTCGTGCTGTGACAATCTAAGTGATGTATCTGTGTAAAATGACTACAAATGTGTATAGTGCCTTAATCTGTGTAAAATCAGCGCCGTTGCTGAGTCGTTGTGAATGTGCTACTCCTCGTAAATAGCGTTAAAAATGTACACACTCCTTTGAAATACTCATCTATATGCTTTATTCGTTCCGGACGATATTCGATATGAATCATTCACTTGCAAAAGCAGACAACTCACAAGTACAAATTAAAACGCTTAAGTTCACGAACCCATTTCCCAAATGTGGTTTTCATTTCCAAAGGCACTTCCGTATCCCAAGAAAATGAAAACCTACAACCTGTTTTCCAGTCATTGACCGGGTCAGGGATGTAATGAATGAAACATATATAGGCTGTTATTACAATGAGGTCGCCACTCCCAAGGTGATTTATTAATGAGTGATAAATGCTATGAAATGATAATGGAGAGTGTTGCTGGAATGAAAGATGACAGGGAAAACCGGAGTACCCGGAGAAAAACCTGTCCCGTCTCCGCTTTGTCCAGCACAAATCTCACATGGAGTGACCCGTATCCCAAGAGACTCCGTATATTTTCTACAGTAAAACATTTGGAGTCCGCCTCTGTGGTGTAGTGGTCAGTGTGATTAGCTGCCACCCCCGTGTTTGATTTCCGGCTCTGCCACGAAATTTGAAAAGTGTTACGAGGGTTGGAACGGGGTCCACTCAGCCTCGGGAGGTAAACTGAGTAGAGTTGGGTTTGATTCCCCCCGCAGCCATCCTGGAAGTGGTTTTCCGTAGTTTCCCATTTCTCCTCCAGGCAAATGCCGGGATGGTACCTAACTTAAGACCACGGCCGGTTCCTTCCTTCCTTCCTTCCTCCTTGTCTATCCCTTCCAGTCTTCCCATCCCCCACCAAGGCCCCTGTTCAGCATAGCAGGTGAGGCCGCCTGCGCGAGGTATTAGTCATTCTCCCCAGTTGTATCCCCCGACCCAATGTCTCACGCTCCAGGATACTGCTCTTGAGGCGGCAGAGGCGGGATCCCTCGCTGAGTCCGAGGGAAAATCGACCCTGGAGCGTAACCAGGTTAAGAAAGAAAGAAAGAAAACCTTTGGGAACAAAGAATGTGTATGTTCTCTGTGTGAGAATCCGTGCGACAAATACCACATAACACTGTGTACTAAAAGGGAAAAGAGCATAGTTGACTATAGCAAAGACTAAACCGCCTCGAGCATCTGTAAATCGCAGTATGTTGTGTGACAATATTTCATGCTTACTTTGTAACCTTGAAACCTATTGTTGTATCCCATTATATGGCCATCTGGCTGCAATAAATTATTATAAAGGCTACCAAAAATCCAATTGGATCATAAATCCGATGGACAGTAGTCAGCACCATCCTTTTAGTTCTCTTCTCCGTGAAATATTTCCCAGGGGCTCACAGTTAAAACGAAGATCATTCTACTTGCGATTCTACATTATTCCAAGTACGGGTGACAACTTAAAATCATCTTGATGCAATGTATCGGTCTTCTCCCAACCTCTGAGCTCAAACTTGTGTTGGGAAAAAACATCTTGATCAGTTCTGACAAATAGTTCCAGCTGCTCCTTAATTGAGATAATAATAATAATAATAATAATAATAATAATAATAATAATAATAATAATAATAATAATAATAATAATAATAATAATAATAATAATAATAATACCGAGCTCGATAGCTGCAGTTGCTTAAGTGCGGCCAGTATCCAGTAATCGGGAGATAGTGAGTTCGAGTCCCACTGTCGGCAGCCTTGAAGATGGTTTTCCGTGGTTTCCCATTTTCACACCAGGCAAATGCCGGGGCTGTACCATAATTAAGGCCACGGCCGCTTCCTTCCAATTCTTAGGCCTTTCCTATCCCATCGTCGCCATAAGACCTATCTGTGTCAGTGCGACGTAAAGCAAATAGCAAAAATAATAATAATAATAATAATAATAATAATAATAATAATAATAATAATAATAATAATAATTATTATTATTATTGTTAGTGGCTTTACGTCGCACTGACACAGATAGGTCTTACAGCGACGATAGGATAGAAAAGGCCTAGGAGTTGGAAGGAAGCGGCCGTGGCCTTAATTAAGGTACAGCCCCAGCATTTGCCTGGTGTGAAAATGGGAAACCACGGAAAACCATCTTCAGGGCTGCCAACAGTGGGATTCGAACCCACTATCTCCCGGATGCAAGCTCACAGCCGCGCGCAAGAGAGAGATAATTACTTGTCACACAATTATCAACATAAAAATTGCCCATTAGCTGTCTAATAATATCAACTGCCACTTTATTTTCATCTTGAGCATCTAGCAAGGCTTGAATTAAAATGTGCTCAGTCACAGATGCCAGTAAAGAAAAGGGCTCGATGTCACTCTGAAATCTACTCGATTCTGCCTATATGTTTTCACTTCTTCTTTGCCCCACATGAATCTAAAAAACCTCTATCTTCTGGTGCTATTGAAATTTGTAGAAACGTTTTACGAATATCAGCAATAATCCCAATTGACTTCTTTTGGAAATGTAGAAGGAGGGAAGGAATGCGTTTGATGATATTGAGATCTTTTTCTAGACAATCGAATTTTTGCTTCTTCTCGCAGAAGCATCAACGACTGGTCTCACAGGTGATGTTGCAGAATTCTTGATGAGAGTTCGATGAGGGAGATAATGCTCACAGGTTCCAATTTGATCACCCGGAATTTCTTCTGTTATCCCTTCATCTAACCAGCCTTGAAGCACTTTATCATATTCTTCTAAGTGCCCATTGCTTTCAAGTTTTCTCTTCGTAATTTCTAGCAACTTTTTTGCTGGCTCCAAAGGCAGATGATCTTTCAGCCATAGAGGTCGAACTTCGTATCTACCATCTTCTTTCATCTGTACGGTTTCAAGAAAATCTAGTCTCAGAGATAGGATCTTCTACCCTTAAAACGTCCAGTTCCCACAGGTTCTTTATATTCAGCAGAATAGGTGTCGCTTCTCTCTCACCACAACCTCAAGGTCTACAGTATATAGGTCACGCTCCCAGAATTCTTTGCGGCAGCGACCATATTGGGAACGAAGGCCTCCACTGTGTGTTATACAGTGCAGTGAGATTAAGTTGTCAAGGGTTATTCTGTCGCTCCAAATCGTAGAAATCGTTCGTGTAAATGGACTACGTTATTTATATTCCAGAATGATAAGAACTGGGGGGCAAGTGGGTTCAAAATTGCCGACGTGGTGGCAGCCCACAGAACATTCGCAGCTGTGTGGGGTTAGTATAACCTTTGCTAGATAAAAATAAAAATAAATAATTATCTGGGGAAAAAGGGTGTTCGATTCCCGCCTCAGCCATTCTCGAAGTGGTTTTCCGTGGTTTTTTACTTCTCCTCCAGGCAAATGCCAGATTGGTATCTAACTTAAGACCACGGCCGCTTCTTTCCTCTTCCTAGTCTACCTCTTCCAATCTTCTCATACCCCGACAAGGCCCTTGTTCAGCATAGCAGGTGAGGCCGTCTGGACGAGGTACTGGTCTTCCTCCCCAGTTTTATCCCCCAGACCCAAGTCTCACGCTCGAAGATATTAACTTTGAGGCGGTAGAGGTGGGATTCCTAGCTGATTCCGAGGGGAAAAGTAACCCCGGACGGCAAACGGATTAGGAAAGAAAGAAAGAAAGAAAATAATAAGGTAAAATTTGTATAACTTATTCAACTTCTTATTATTATTATAACGTGAAATATATATCACCGAACAAGCAGCTGCGGGTCCTGGGTCACGTAGTTATCAGTTTCCATTCGGGAGATAGTGGGTTCGAACACACTGTCGGCAATCCTTGGTTTCCCTTTTTAACACCAGGCAAAGCTGGGGATATCCTTTAATAAATTAAGGCCACGGTCGTTTCCTTTCCACTCCTAGCTCTTTCCTCTCCTATCGTCGCCATAAGATCTATCTGTGTCGGTGCGACGAAAGCGAATTGTAATAAAATGTGTTACATTATAACAGTATTCTCGTGTCGTCATCCCGTGGCGGTAGGGCTCTTTCTTTTTCAGGCACACCCGTAATAGATGTGAGCTGCATGTATCATTTCGATCACATAGGCCCTACCACTGTTAAATTTCCGCAGTACCGGGAATGGCAGGATGGCAGTTAATTACATAAACCGTTACACTACTAAGGCAGTTCTCTAATATACGCGTTTATTCCTGTTACTAGAAATGTAGCCTAAATTGCTAGTTTTAATACTTATTATAATAGGCCTAATGATGTGTTAGGCCTTAGCCTACATGTCATCATTTAATTTTAACTGTTCACACTTCTTAGATCATTTCATCACTTTGTTGACGCTTTGGTACCCTAAATTGGGCCTACTTTCTGAAAAATTGATGATAATGTTGTCATAGTCTGTTCTTAATGCCATTGCAACTGCTCACAATTTATGAAAACTGAGTGCTTATAGATGACAAAATATATAAATTAGCATTATATCACAATTCGAAGCTTATGGTAAAACTATTAATTACATGTAATGAAAGGCAAAAGACTAATTTTAACAGTTTTTTTTGTTGGCGGTACCTGAGGAGTCGTTATAACCGGTTTGTATCATCGCCTATAACGACCGTTAATTGACGGCCCCTTAGGAGTCGATATAACCGGTTTGTGTGACTATCGCCTATAACGACCGTTAATTGGCGTCCCTTAGGAGTCGATATAACCGGTTTGTGTCACTATCGCCTATAACGAGCGTGAATTGGCGGTCCCTTAGGAGTTGTTATAACCGGTTTGTATCACTATCGCCTATAACAACCGTTAATTAGCGGTCCTGAAGGAGTCTTTATAACCGGGTTGTGACGCTATCGCCTATAACGACCGTTTATTGGCGGTCCGTTAGGAGTCGTTATAACCTGTTTGTGTACTATCACCTGTAACGAGCGTTAATTGGCTGTCCTCTAGGAGTCGTTATAACCTGTTTGTGCGACTGTCACCTAAAACGACCGTTAATTTGCGGTCACCCAGGAATCTTTATAACAGGTTTGTGTGACTATCGCCTATAACGACTGTTAATTGGCCGTCCCTCAGAAGTTACTATAACTGGTTTGTTCAACTATCGCCTATAACGACTGTTAATTGGTGGTCCCTTAGGAGTCATTATAACCGGTTTGTGCAACTATCGCATATAACGACCGTTAATTGGTGGTCCCTCAGAAGTCACTATAATTGGTTTGTTCAACTATCGCCTATAACGACTGTTAATTGGTGGTCCCTTAGGAGTCATTATAACCGGTTTGTGCAACTATCACCTATAACGACTGTTAATCGGCGGTCCCCTAAGAGTAGTTATAACCGGTTTTTGCAACTATCGCCTATAACGACTGTTAATTGGAGGACTCTAGGAGTCTTATAGCCGATTTATTAACTATGCCTGTAACGACCGTTAATTGGTGTTCCCTTAGAAATCGCTATAACCGACTTTTTCAATTATCGCCTATAACGACCGTTAATTGGCGGTCCATTAGATTTCGCTATAACCGGTTTTGAAACTATCGCCTATAACGACCTTTTTTGGCGGAACCCTAAGATTCTTCATAAACGTTTTTTGCAACTATCGCCTATAACGACCGTTATTTGGCGGAACCCTAGGAGTCGTTATAACCGGTTTTTGAAACTAACGCCTATAACGACCGTTATTTGGCGGAACCCTAGGAGTCTTTATAACCGATTTTTTAAACTATCGCCTATAACGACCGTTATTTGGCGGAACCCTAGGAGTCGTTATAACCGGTTTTTGAAACTAACGCCTATAACGACCGTTATTTGGTGGAACCCTAGGAATCTTTATAACCGATTTTTGAAACTATCGCCTATAAAGACCGTTATTTGGTGGAACCCTAGGAGTTGTTATAACGGGTTTTTGAAACTTTAGCCTACAACGACCGTTATTTGGCGGAACACTATGTGTCGTTATAACCAATTTCGACTGTAGTTATCTTAAATAAAATAGAACTTTGCCTCAGGCACGTGAACGAGATCTACTGAAGAAAGTATTTTATAAAATACAGAAAAGAGAAAGAAAAAAGGTAAGTTGGATGGTCCCAACTCATAATTTTCTTGCAAATGTCAGTTTGTGATTGTGAGGCTACTTGCTCACAGTCAGAGACTGAACTCGAAGGGATTGTGTTTTTTGAAAAGGCATTTATCAGCTCTATCTGGCATTGTTTCTTCTCAATCAATCAATCAATCAATCAATCAATCAATCAATCAATCAATCAATCAATCAATCAATCAATCAATCAATCAATCAATCAATCAATCAATCAATCAATCAATCAATCAATCAATCAATCAATGCTGATCTGCATTTAGGGCAGTCACCCAGGTTTTAGATTCCCTATCCGTTGTTTTTCTAGCCTTTTCTTGAATTATTTCAAATTAACTGGAAATTTCTTGAACATCTCCGTTGGTAAGTTCCAATCCCTAACTCCCCTTCGTATAAACGATTATTTGCCCCAATTTTGTCTCTTGATTTCCCCCTCTTCCTTCCCCTATTTCACCTCTTTTCGCCATGTCTAACGTTCTTCTAACCTCGACAAGAATAGATTTGCGAGTCCAATTCAGTAGTCTTTTATTTATTCAGTACCTTCACTCATCGGTGGGCCGAACTGCTAATGAGGTTAACGACCTAAAAGTAACCAGTCAACTGAAATTATGGAAGCTTATGGCTAGTTCACACGATCGATGCCAGTTTAGGAGACATTTATCAGAAGACAGTGGACAGGTTTAGCTACGTGTGAACACTTCGGTCCAGTTGTCTGGGCGATTGCCCTCACAATTGTCCAGCCAATCGATCGTCTCCAGGAGTAGACTGAGGACAACCAACTGGGCCCAGCTGCAACCTCCAACAATCGGCGCTCAGTACTGCGGGGACAGTGAACGTGACAGGCCAGTAGCTGTACATTTATTTTGTGCCTGTTCGCTTGTGCCAACCAAGAGGTTCAGCCGCCTGAGTGATCTTCATAATTTAAATACCTTAATTTTTAAATTATTTATATGCTGTTCGGGTAATCATGGTTCCAAACTAGGGTGACGATATTAACTTAAAATTCGTTGAGCTGTACAGGGAATGGCGGTGTTTGTGGGACCAGCACGAAGACCAGTACAAAGACAAAAATGCTCGTCAAGCGCCACTTCCTGAGTTTACCGATAAAATTAATTCATTGATTCTGTGTGCTAGAGTTCTAAACTTTACATGACTCAGCAATGCATTTTCAGCACATATAATTACAAAATAAATTTAATTCCTCACTACTACAGACGTTGCGCACTTAGCCATTTCTTGTCATCTGCTGCTGTAGTGATAGCTTGCTTGTGTGAACGGGTTGTCGTTCAACTGGACTGGCCAGCGATTTCCTCGCAATAATTAAAGGACCACTGTCACCAACAATATTGTCCCACTAACTGGCATCGTAGAAACTAGGCACCGAGCTCGATAGCTGCAGTCGCTTAAGTGCGGCGAGTATCCAGTATTCGGGAGATAGTGGGTTCGAACCCCACTCTCGGCAGCCCTGAAGATGGTTTCCCGTGGTTTCCCATTTTCACACCAGGCTGTAGCTTAATTAAGGCCGCGGTCACTACCTTTCCAGTCCTAGCTCTGCCCTATGCTATCGCCGCCCTGAGGCCTGTCTGTGTCGGTACGAATTAAAGCAGATAGCAATGGTTCCACGATACTGCAATCAGTACAATGCATATTCTAACTGTTATTAGAAGTGTTTCTCAGTTCGGTTCCTTTTTGTTTGAGTTTACGGACTTCAAATGCTTCCCCTGTGGGTGGGGGAGGTAGAAAAATACCCACGGTATACTGTGCCCATCGTAAGAGGTGACTAAAAGGGGCCTCAGGGGCTCTTAACTTGAGAGCGTTGGTTGACCACCACGGGGCCCTTAGGTGGGTCCAGACATTACTTGCCCTTACTTGTGTCAGGCTCCTAACTTTTATCTCTCCTATCTGACCTTCCTTGGTCAACACGTGTTCTTTTTCGACCCCGATGGTTCAGTGAATGGAGGCCTAGGGAGTCTTCCATTTTCACTACCGGTATTCGAAATGAGCAAATTTCTTTTCTTAAGAACGACCTTCCTTGCTTGTGCTAGTCTGCATTTTAGGTCCTCCTTACTTCTGCCATCATTAGTTATTATACTACCCAAGTATCAATATTCATATACTTCCTTTAAGACTTCAATTCCTAATCTAATATTTCCTGCATCACCTGACTTCGTTCGACTGCACTCCATTATGTGTGTTTTGAACTTATTTATTTTCAACTTGTATTCCTTCCCCAAGACTCTGTCCATACTATTAAGCAATTTCTCCACATCTTCTGCAGTCTCAGATAAAATAACTACATTGCAGGCAAATATCAGGATTTTGATTTTCTCTCCTTGAATTGTGATTCCCTTTACAAATTCCTCATTGGTTTCCTCTACCGCCTGTTCTATACCAACATTCAAAAGAAGAAGGGGGTGGACAAACTGTAACCTTGCCTCACTCCTTTCTAGATTGCTGCTTCTTTTTAAAAGCCCTCGATTCTTATCACTGGATAATGATTTTTGTGCAGATTGTAAATAATTCTTCGTTCTCGCTATCTCATCCCGATCATCTTCAGAATCTCAAATAGCTTGTTCCAATCAACATTATCAAATGCCCTTTCTGGATCTGAGAACGCCATAATTCGGTTCTCCAAGGTCAGACGTAACGTCAGGATTGCTTCACATGTTCCTACTTTTCCTCTGAAGCTAAATTGTTCTCCTCCCAACTCAGTTTCAACTTGTCTTTCCATTCTTCTGTAAGTAATACATGTTCAAATTTTGCAGACGTGAGATATTAAACCAAGGGTGCGGTAGTTTTCACACTTGTCAGCTTCGGCTTTCTTGGGAATAGGTACAACAACATTCTGCCGAAAATCGGATGGCACATCTCCTGTATCAATCTTCTTTCACACTAAATGGAATAACGCCGGTCGCCGTGCTGGCTTCTCCGAAGGCAGTCAGTAATTCAGAGGGAATAGCATCAATTCCAGGTGCTTTGCTCCTATTTAGGTCTCTGAAAGTTCTGTCGAATTGTGATATCAAAATTGGGTCACCGATTGTATGAACATCAATAGCTTCTTCTTGTTCCAGAACAATATCATCTACGTCTTTACCTTGATACAACTGTTGGATATGTTCCTGCCATCTTTCTGCCGTGTCTTCTTTCCGTAGAAGTGGTTTTCCAACTGAGCTCTTAATATTTATACACCTAGTTTTCCTTTCTCCAAACGTTTCATTGATTTTCCTGTATGCAGCATCTAACCTTCATTGGATCATAAAACCTTCAACCACCTTGCATTTCTCTTTCAGCCATTCTTCCTTAGCTGTCCTGCACTTTCTATCTAATCGCCGGTATTCTTTTCTGCTCTCCTCATTTTTTGCATCCTTGCAATTTCATCCTTCATCAATCACATCTAGTATCTCGTGAGTTATCCATTTATTCTTAGTTGATCTTTCCTTTCACCCCAACCTTTATTCACCAGCCATATTGACCTCATTCTTCAAGACGGTCCATTCTTCCTCTAATGCGTTTTCTTCAGCCTTTTGATTTAGTCCTTGAGCAACATGTTCCTTGAAACAATCCCTCACAATCTTTTATTTCAACTTGTCTAGATCCCTTCTTCTTACATTCCTTTCTCTCTTAAATTTCTTCAACTTCGGACGGTATTTCATGACTAACAAGTTGTGGTCAGAGTCCTGGGAAAGTTTTGCAATCCAAAACCTTGTTTCTGAAACCCTGCCTAGTCAAAATTAAGATTATTTGATACCCTGCAGTGTATTCAGGTCTCGTCCACGGTTACAGCCGTCGTTTATAGTGTTTGAACGAATTATGAGCAAGGACTAAATTATGATCGGTGCAGAATTCAACCAGCCGATTTCTTCTTCCATTCCTTTGTCCCAATCCGAATTCTCTTGCTGTATTACTTCCTCTTCCTTGGCCTACCACTGCATTCCTGTCTCCCATCACGATTAGATTCTTGGCTCCTTTTACATTTTGTATTAAATCTTCTATCCCCTCGTATATTGTTTCGATTTCTTGATCATCTGCTGATCTAATAAGCATATAGACCTGCAGAGTTGTGGTGGGCATTGGGTTGGTGTATATCTTGGCGGCAATAATCTCTTCACTAAGCTGGTCGTCGTAGCCTCTGACATATTTTCTTATTTATTATGAAATCAACTCCTGCATTTCCTCTGTTTGATTTTGTGTTGATAAGTCTGTAGCTGCCTGACATAAAATCCAGCTCTTCCTGCCAACGCACTTCACTTGTACCAACTGCATATAACGTTAATCCACCCATCTCCATTTTCAGATTCTCTAACCTACCATAACGATTCAAACTTCTAAAATTCCACGCTCCGACTCGCAGAATATCAGTATCCATCTTCCTGTTGATTGCCCCCTCTCGTGTAGTCCCCACCCAGAGATCCGAATGGGGGACTATTTTATCTCCGGAATATTTCAGCCGGGAGGAGGCCATCATCAGTACATCATTCATTCAGAGAGAAATTAATGTCCTTGGGAGTTTGTACCGGTTGTAGTTTCCCGTTGCTTTCAGCCGCGTAGTAGAATCAACACAGCTAAGCCATATTACGTATTATTATAAGGCCATATCAGTCAATCATATAGCTGGACTCAGTGACTCAGACGTTTGAGGCGCTGGCCTTCTGATGCCAACTCGGTAGGTTCAATGCTGGCTTCGCCCGATGGTATTTGAAGGTGCTCAAATACGTCAGCCCTGTGTCGAGAGATTTTCTGGCACGTAAACTCCTGCGGGGCAATATTCCGGCACCTCACCGTCTCAGAAAGCCAGAAAAGTTGTAGTAGGACGTAAAGCCAATAACATTATTATCCATTTGTCAATCATTCAGACTGCCGCCCTTGCAACTACTGAAAGGCTACTGCCCCTCTTTCGGCGAATCATTCCGATAGTCCAATATTCACGAATTGTGAAGAATAAAAAGTATTACAAGAAATACAGGCTACGTCGTCTTCATCGCCATCGCTGAAACCTTCCAATTCAACATATTCTTCAACAGTAACATTTCGTTTTATTGCTGCCATCCTCCTGGGTATTTTTCTAATTGCGCGGGATGCGCGTGGTTTTGTTGCAGTGTTGTGCAACTCCCAATAATGTTACACTTCATTCGTGGTCTTTTCTTCTAATTTTTTAGTTTAATAAACTTAACATTTATTTTAAAACATGTTAAAATCAACCATATTTGGTCGTTTCATGTACTAGTGCGAGCGTGCGTGTGGTGTGCACGGGAGCGACTGTTGAGTGTGCGGTATGGACAGCATGAGGAGCTTCGAGGGCGAACTGGGTGAGGGCCTGGATGTGAGCCGTGCGGGGACGGTCCCCAGTCTGCGTGGCAGGCCCAGTCACCATACCTCCACCCCGGTGGGCACCCCTGTCTGACTCCGGCGTTGAACGGTATGGGGTCGGTCTCCCCCGCACCCCCGGAGGCCCGGGGTCGATTCCCGGCTCTGCCTCGAAATTTGAAAAGTGGTTCGAGGGCTGGAACGGGGTCCACTCAGCCTCGGGAGGTCAACTGAGTAGAGGTGGGTTCGATTCCCACCTCAGTCATCCTGGAAGTGGTTTTCCGTGGTTTCCCACTTCTCCTCCACGCAAATGCCGGTATGGTATCTAACTTAAGGCCACGGCCGCTTCCTTCCCTCTTCCTTGTCTATCCCTTCCAATCTTCCCATCCTCCACCAAGACCCCTGATCAGCATAGCAGGTGAGGCTGACTGGGCGAGGTACTGGTCATGCTCCCCAGTTGTATACCCCGACCCAATGTCTCACGCTCCAGGACATTGCCCTTGAGGCAGTAGAGGTGGGAACCCTCGCTGAGTCCGAGGGAAAAACCAACCCTCATCAACCATGGAGGGTAAACAGACTTTGGATTGGGGATACAACTGGGGAGCAGGGCCAGTATCTCGCCCAGGCGGCTGAACAGGTGCCTGGTGTGGGGAATGGGAATAATGGAGGGGATAAACACGGAAGAGGCAAGGAAGCGGCCGTGAAGGAGAAGTGGGAAACCACGCAAAAACCACTTCCAGGATTGCTCAGGAGGGAATCGAACCCACCTCTACTAAGTTGATCTCCCTAGGCTGAGTGGACCCCGTTCCAGAGCTTGTACCACCGCCTAAATTTCACGGCAGTGGCGGGAATCGATCCCGGGCCTCCGGGGGTAGCAGCTAATCACACTAACCACTACACCACAGAGGCGGACAATGTTTCTCTCTTTCTTTCTTTCTTTCTTTCTTTCTTCCTTAACCCGTTTACCCTCCAGGGTTGGTTTTTCCCTCGGACTCACCGAGGGATCCCTCCTCTACCACCTCAAGGGCAGTGTCCTGGAGCGTGACACTTTGGGGAGGAGGACCAGTACCTTGGCAGTCGGCCTCCTCTGCTATGCTGAACAGGGGCCTTGTGGGGGGATGGGGAGATTGGAACGAATGGACAAGGAAGAGGGGAGGAAGTGGTCGTGGCCTTAAGTTAGCTACCATCCCTGCATTTGCGAGGAGGAGAAGTAGGAAACCACGGAAAACCACTTCGAGGATGCCCGAGGTGGGAATCGAACCCATCTCTACCCAGTTGATCGCCCGAGGCTGAGGGGATCCGTTACAGTCTTCGTACCACGTTTCAAATTTCGTGGCAGTACCGGAGGTGGTAAATAATTATACTAACAACTCCACTACAGAGGCGCACCGTTTCCATTTCCAAGCTTTAAAATTACAGCTCACTTGTCATCCCATAACGCAAGATGTTAAACCCCGTTAATCCTAATAGTTGTGCAAAGCACACTCGAAGCCTCGGTAGCGCAGTAGGCAGCGCGTAAGTCTCATAATCTTAACGTCGTGAGTTCGATTCTCACCCGGGGCATGAGTTTTCGTATTGATACAAGGTTTCACATATACTGTATTTTAAGGACAATTTCTGAACAATTCGGAAAAATGTACTTTCTTTCTTCTCTCTCTGAATCTGTTTACCCTCCATGGTCGGATCTTCCCTCGGAATCAGCAAGGGATCCCACCTGTACCGGCTCAAGGGCAGTGTCCTGGAGCTTCAGATTCTGGGTCGGGGGATACAACTGGGGAGGTTGACCAGTGCCACGCCCAGGTGGCCTCACCTACTATGCTGAACAGGGGCCTTGTGGAGGATGGGAAGATTGGAAGGGATAGGCAAGGAAGAGGGAAGGAAGAGGCCGTGGCCTTAAGTTAGGTACCATCCCGGCATTCGCCTGGAGGAGAAGTGGGAAACCACGGAAAACCACTTCCAGGATGTCTGAGGTGGGAATCGAACCCACCTCTACTCAGTTGACCTCCCGAGGCTGAGTGGACCCCGTTCCAGCCCTCGTACCACTTTTCAAATTTCGTGGCAGAGCCGGGAATCGAACCCGGACCTCCGGGGGTGGCAGCTAATCACGCCAACCACTACACCACTGAGGCAGACATGGTTTCTTTCTTTCGTTCTTTCTTAACCTGTTTACCCCCCCCCCAGGGTTGGTTTTCCCCTCGGACTCATCGAGGAATCCCACCTCTACCGCCCCAAGGGCAGTGCACTTGAGCCTGACACTTTGGTGAGGAGGACCAGTATCTCGTCAGGCGGCCTCACCCACTATGCTGAACAAGAGCCTTGTGGGGGATGGGGAGATTGTAACGAATATACAAGGAAGAGGGAAGGAAGTGGTCGTGGCCGTGAGTTAAGTACCATCCCTGCATTTGCATGCAGGAGAATTGCGAAACCACGGAAAACCACTTCGAGGGATGGCCGAGGTGGGAATCGAAAACCTTCTACTCGGCTGACTTCCCGAGGCTGAGTGGATCCCGTTACATTCCTCGTACCACGTTTCAAGTTTCGTGGCAGAGCCGGGAATCGAACCCAGGCCTCCGGAGATGGTAGCTAATTGTACTAACCACTCCATCACAGAGGAGTACCTTTTTCATTTCCAAGCTTTGAAATCACAGCTCACTTGTCTTCTCATAACGCACGATGTTAAATCCGGTTAATCCTAATAGTTGTGCAAAACGAACTCGAAGCCTCGGTAGCGCAGAAGGCAGCGCACAAGTCTCATAATCTTAGGTTTATGAGTTCGATCCTCACCCGGGGCATGTGTTTTGTTATTGAAATATGCTTATATATACACAATATTTTAAGGAAAATTTCTGAACAGTTCGGAAGAAATACTTGCTAGTAATATGGCTTCTTTCTTGAAACTTTAGATGTAGGCCTACTTTAGATTTTGTATAAGCCTCGGCCGAAATACATTAAAATTTTCTTCTTCTTAATCTCTTTACTCTCCAGGGTTGGTTTTCCCTCGGACTCAGCGAGGGATCCTACCTCTACCGCCTCAAATGCAGTGTCCTGGAGCTTCAGACTCTGGGCCGGGGGATACAACTGGGGAGGATGACCAATACCTTTCCCGGCGGCTTCACCTGCTATGTTGAACAGGGGCCTAGGTGGGGGATGGAAAGATTGGAAGGGATGGCAAGGAGGAAGGAAGGAACCGGCCGTGTCCTTAAGTTAGGTACCATCCCCACATTTGCCTGGAGGAGAAGAGGGAAACCACGGAAATCCACTTCCAGAATGGCTGAGGTGGGAATCGAACCAACCTCTACTCAGTTGACCTCCCGAGGCTGAGTGGATCCCTGTAGTCCTCGTACCACGTTTCAAATTTCGTGGTAGAGCTGGGAATCGAACCCGGGCCTCCGGAGATGGTAGCTACTTATACTAACTACTCCACCACAGAGGCGTAGCTTTTTCATTTCCAAGCTTTCAAATTACAGCTAACTTTTCATCTCATCACCGGATCCCGTGAGATCTCCGAAGTTAAGCAACATTGGGCGAGGTCAGGAGTTGGATGGGTTGCCACGCACAGTTGGTGGGAGGTAAGGGAATGGAGGAGCGGAAAGGAACTGGCCACCCTACTGCACGTAAACTCCGGCTCAGGAACACTTCTGCGGAGGTTCGGACCTGCCTTCGGGCAGAAAAACCCTTACCTTTTCATCTCATAACGCAAGATGTTAAATCCTGTTAACCCTAATAGTTGTGCAAGGCGAGCTCGAAGCCTCGGCAGCGCAGTCGGCAGCGCGTAAGTCTCATAATGTTAAGGTCGTGAGTTCGATACTCACCCGGAGTATGAGTTTTCGTATTTAAATATGTTTTCAATATACATACTATTTTGAGGAAAATTTCTGAACAGTTCAGGAAAATGCTTGCTAGCAATATGGCTTCTTTCTTGGAACTCTAGATGTAGGTCTACTTTTAGATTTTGTATAAGCCTTCGGCCGAAATACATTGAAATCTTACGTACGTAATAAGGGGCGATATACATACCAAATCAGTAGATCAGATCGGTACACAGAGACGTAAGTACCGTACCAGTTTTGACTAAGCTTAATCTTTCTTTCTTTCTTTCTTTCTTTCTTTCTTTCTTTCTTTCTTTCTTGATCCGTTTAACGTCCAGAGTTTGATTCTTCCTCGCAGTGCCTCGCCCAGTCGGCCCCACCTGCTATGCCACGACCACTTCCTCCCCTCTTCCTTGTCCATTCGTTCAAATCTCCCCATCCCCCCACAAGGCCCCTGTTCAGCATAGCAGAGGAGGCCGACTGCCAAGGTACTGGTCCTCCTCCCCAAAGTGTCACGCTCCAGGACATTGCCCTTGAGGCAGTAGAGGTGGGAACCCTCGCTGAGTCCGAGGGAAAAAACCAACCCTAATCAACCATGGAGGGTAAACAGACTTTGGATCGGGGATACAACTGGGGAGCAGGGCCAGTATCTCGCCCAGGCGGCTGAACAGGTGCCTGGTGTGGGGAATGGGAATAATGGAGGGGATAAACACGGAAGAGGCAAGGAAGCGGCCGTGAAGGAGAAGTGGGAAACCACGCAAAAACCACTTCCAGGATTGCTCAGGAGGGAATCGAACCCACCTCTACTAAGTTGATCTCCCTAGGCTGAGTGGACCCCGTTCCAGAGCTTGTACCACCGCCTAAATTTCACGGCAGTGGCGGGAATCGATCCCGGGCCTCCGGGGGTAGCAGCTAATCACACTAACCACTACACCACAGAGGCGGACAATGTTTCTCTCTTTCTTTCTTTCTTTCTTTCTTTCTTCCTTAACCCGTTTACCCTCCAGGGTTGGTTTTTCCCTCGGACTCACCGAGGGATCCCTCCTCTACCACCTCAAGGGCAGTGTCCTGGAGCGTGACACTTTGGGGAGGAGGACCAGTACCTTGGCAGTCGGCCTCCTCTGCTATGCTGAACAGGGGCCTTGTGGGGGGATGGGGAGATTGGAACGAATGGACAAGGAAGAGGGGAGGAAGTGGTCGTGGCCTTAAGTTAGCTACCATCCCTGCATTTGCGAGGAGGAGAAGTAGGAAACCACGGAAAACCACTTCGAGGATGCCCGAGGTGGGAATCGAACCCATCTCTACCCAGTTGATCGCCCGAGGCTGAGGGGATCCGTTACAGTCTTCGTACCACGTTTCAAATTTCGTGGCAGTACCGGAGGTGGTAAATAATTATACTAACAACTCCACTACAGAGGCGCACCGTTTCCATTTCCAAGCTTTAAAATTACAGCTCACTTGTCATCCCATAACGCAAGATGTTAAACCCCGTTAATCCTAATAGTTGTGCAAAGCACACTCGAAGCCTCGGTAGCGCAGTAGGCAGCGCGTAAGTCTCATAATCTTAACGTCGTGAGTTCGATTCTCACCCGGGGCATGAGTTTTCGTATTGATACAAGGTTTCACATATACTGTACTTTAAGGACAATTTCTGAACAATTCGGAAAAATGTACTTTCTTTCTGCTCTCTCTGAATCTGTTTACCCTCCATGGTCGGATCTTCCCTCGGAATCAGCAAGGGATCCCACCTGTACCGGCTCAAGGGCAGTGTCCTGGAGCTTCAGATTCTGGGTCGGGGGATACAACTGGGGAAGTTGACCAGTGCCTCGCCCAGGTGGCCTCACCTACTATGCTGAACAGGGGCCTTGTGGAGGATGGGAAGATTGGAAGGGATAGGCAAGGAAGAGGGAAGGAAGAGGCCGTGGCCTTAAGTTAAGTACCATCCCGGCATTCGCCTGGAGGAGAAGTGGGAAACCACGGAAAACCACTTCCAGGATGGCTGAGGTGGGAATCGAACCCACCTCTACTCAGTTGACCTCCCGAGGCTGAGTGGACCTCGTACCACTTTTCAAATTTCGTGGCAGAGCCGGGAATCGAACCCGGACCTCCGGGGGTGGCAGCTAATCACGCCAACCACTACACCACTGAGGCAGACATGGTTTCTTTCTTTCGTTCTTTCTTAACCTGTTTACCCCCCCCCCAGGGTTGGTTTTCCCCTCGGACTCATCGAGGAATCCCACCTCTACCGCCCCAAGGGCAGTGCACTTGAGCCTGACACTTTGGTGAGGAGGACCAGTATCTCGTCAGGCGGCCTCACCCACTATGCTGAACAAGAGCCTTGTGGGGGATGGGGAGATTGTAACGAATATACAAGGAAGAGGGAAGGAAGTGGTCGTGGCCGTGAGTTAAGTACCATCCCTGCATTTGCATGCAGGAGAATTGCGAAACCACGGAAAACCACTTCGAGGGATGGCCGAGGTGGGGATCGAAAACCTTCTACTCGGCTGACTTCCCGAGGCTGAGTGGATCCCGTTACATTCCTCGTACCACGTTTCAAGTTTCGTGGCAGAGCCGGGAATCGAACCCAGGCCTCCGGAGATGGTAGCTAATTGTACTAACCACTCCATCACAGAGGAGTACCTTTTTCATTTCCAAGCTTTGAAATCACAGCTCACTTGTCTTCTCATAACGCACGATGTTAAATCCGGTTAATCCTAATAGTTGTGCAAAACGAACTCGAAGCCTCGGTAGCGCAGAAGGCAGCGCACAAGTCTCATAATCTTAGGTTTATGAGTTCGGTCCTGACCCGGGGCATGTGTTTTGTTATTGAAATATGCTTATATATACACAATATTTTAAGGAAAATTTCTGAACAGTTCGGAAGAAATACTTGCTAGTAATATGGCTTCTTTCTTGAAACTTTAGATGTAGGCCTACTTTAGATTTCGTATAAGCCTCGGCCGAAATACATTAAAATTTTCTCCTTCTTAATGTCTTTACTCTCCAGGGTTGGTTTTCCCTCGGACTCAGCGAGGGATCCCACCTCTACCGCCTCAAAGGCAGTGTCCTGGAGCTTCAGACTCTGGGCCGGGGGATACAACTGGGGAGGATGACCAATACCTCTCCCGGCGGCTTCACCTGCTATGTTGAACAGGGGCCTAGGTGGGGGATGGAAAGATTGGAAGGGATGGCAAGGAGGAAGGAAGGAACCGGCCGTGTCCTTAAGTTAGGTACCATCCCCACATTTGCCTGGAGGAGAGGAGGGAAACCACGGAAATCCACTTCCAGAATGGCTGAGGTGGGAATCGAACCAACCTCTACTCAGTTGACCTCCCGAGGCTGAGTGGATCCCTTTAGTCCTCGTACCACGTTTCAAATTTCGTGGTAGAGCTGGGAATCGAACCCGGGCCTCCGGAGATGGTAGCTACTTATACTAACTACTCCACCACAGAGGCGTAGCTTTTTCATTTCCAAGCTTTCAAATTACAGCTAACTTTTCATCTCATCACCGGATCCCGTGAGATCTCCGAAGTTAAGCAACATTGGGCGAGGTCAGGAGTTGGATGGGTTGCCACGCACAGTTGGTGGGAGGTAAGGGAATGGAGGAGCGGAAAGGAACTGGCCACCCTACTGCACGTAAACTCCGGCTCAGGAACACCTCTGCGGAGGTTCGGACCTGCCTTCGGGCAGAATAACCCTTACCTTTTCATCTCATAAGGCAAGATGTTAAATCCTGTTAACCCTAATAGTTGTGCAAGGCGAGCTCGAAGCCTCGGTAGCGCAGTCGGCAGCGCGTAAGTCTCATAATGTTAAGGTCGTGAGTTCGATACTCACCCGGAGTATGAGTTTTCGTATTTAAATATGTTTTCAATATACATACTATTTTGAGGAAAATTTCTGAACAGTTCAGGAAAAATGCTTGCTAGCAATATGGCTTCTTTCTTGGAACTCTAGGTGTAGGTCTACTTTTAGATTTTGTATAAGCCTTCGGCCGAAATACATTGAAATCTTACGTACGTAATAAGGGGCGATATACATACCAAATCAGTAGATCAGATCGGTACACAGAGACGTAAGTACCGTACCAGTTTTGACTAAGCTTAATCTTTCTTTCTTTCTTTCTTTCTTTCTTTCTTTCTTTCTTTCTTTCTTGATCCGTTTAACGTCCAGAGTTTGATTCTTCCTCGCAGTGCCTCGCCCAGTCGGCCCCACCTGCTATGCTGAACAGCGACCTTGTGTGGTATGGGAAGAGTGAAGGAAGCAGCCGTGGCCTTATGGCCTTAAGTTAGGTATCATCGCGGCATTTGCCTGGAGAATAAGTGGGAAACCAGGTAAAGCCACTTCGAGGATGGCTGAAGTGGGAATCGCACCACTTCTACTCAGTTGACCTCCCGAGGATTCCTTCCCCATTCCTTGCCTATCCCTCACAATCTTCCCATCCTACGTCCTCGTACAAACTTTCCAACTTTTGTGGCAGAGCCAGGTATCACACTAATCACCACACCACAGAGGCGGAAATAGTGTATTTTTTTGCTATTTGTTTTACGTCACACCCACACAGATAGGTCTTACGGCGACGATGGGATAGGAAATGCCTAGGATTAGGAAGGAGGCGGCTGTGGCCTTAATTAAGGTACAGCCCCAGCATTTGCCTTCTATGAAGATGGAAAACACACCGAAAACCATTCAGGGCTGCCGACAGTGGGGGTTCGAACTCTCTATCTCCCGGATGCTAGCTCATACGTGGGCGCCCCGAACCGGACTGCCAACTCGCCTGGTGACATAATGTATTCTTTCTTTCTTTCTTTCTTTCTTTCTTTCTTCCTTCCTTTCTTTCCTTCCTTCTTTCTTTCTTTCTTTCTTTTCTTTCTTTCTTTCTAAGTCCATTTACTCTCCAGGGTTGGTTTATCCCTCGGACTCAGTGAGGGTTCCCACCTCTACTGCCTCACGGGCAGTGTCCTGGAGCATGGGACTTTGGATCGGGGATATAACTGATGAGCAGGCCCAGTATCTGGCCCACGCGGCTGAACAAGGGCGTGGTGTGGGGAATGGGAATATTGGAGGTGATAGACAAGGAAGGGGAAGGAAGCGGCCGTGGCCTTTTGTTTGATACTATCCCTGCATTTGCCTGGAGGAGAAGTGGGAAAGCACAAAAAACCACTTCGGAGATGGCTGAGATGGGAAATAAACCCCCCTCTACTCAGTGGACATCCCGAGGCTGAGTGGACCCCGTTCCAGTCCTCGTACCGCCTTTTAAATTTGGTAGCCGAGCTGGGAATCGAACCCGGGCCTCCGAGGGTGGCACATAATGTATTCTATAATGATAAATTAATACATTTTAATTTTCCAAATTTGTAGAGGTAATCCTGCAGCTAGATGATACAAAACCAAAAAAATCGTAATTCTGTAACTTCAGACTCTGGGTCGGGGGAGGATGACCAGTATCTCGCCCAGGCGGCCTCTCCTGCTATGCTGAACAGGGGCCTTGTGGAGGGATGGAAAAAATGGAAGGGATAAACTAGGAAAAGGGAAGGAATTGGCAGTGGCCTTAAGTTAGGTACCATCCCGGCATTTGCCTGGAGGAGAAGTGGGAAATGACGGAAAACCATTCTCATTGTATGTTTGAACGAATGCACATCGTTTTGTAAAGGGTTGAAGATGTCCTCTGGTTAGCTGTTCCATTCTCTTGTCCCCCTCCCTCCACCTTCCCACAAATGCATGTTTCTCGCAGTTGTTGTGCCATTGACTTTAAGTCATCTTGAACTCTTGATTATAGAGCGGAGACAGTTACAGGTTAGAACCCAATCTTACTGAACTGAGTAACAATACACACTAGCCCGTAGACTCGTTCTGCTATGAGATTTGCATAAACATTAGGTGCTCGGCCTAGATCACTGCATTATGGAAGAGAGGACAAGACGACAATTTGAACTAGCGAAGGTTTCACATCCGCGCTCTATTTCAAACCGATACCGTCAGTCAGTCCCAATATCCTTCCAAAGACTTTCCCTTGTACTGTAGGTACCAAGTGCATGGCCTTCTTTGTTTCGGCCACCTTTACAATTAGGCGATAAACTTTTCCACTCGAAGTTCCTTAGCTTGAATTAAAAACTACTAGTCGTTCTGAGGTCACTCATCGCATACCTAGCTACTTTCCTCTGAACCCGCTGAAATTATTTTATCAAAATCCTTGATATGGACCCCACACGCTTGAAGGTCTAACGAGTGTTAAATATGCCATGTCTTTTATGCGTCTACTTGCACCTTTTAACATTTCCATGTGCAGTGACCTAAATGCCTATTTGACACCGTCCCTACATACGTTCCCTAGCGAAATTTCGAAGCTAACAACTTGGACAACCAAGGAATAATATTCTATGTTCTTGGTAGCTGCTGCTATCTTACGGATAAAGTGCTACTCTTGTATGCGACTATTTAGCAGGCCAGAGTCTCGTTCGTTATCGGAATTAACCAGACAAATCGCTCCACCAACTAAGAACGGCCATGCACCACCTCCCACCGAATCAAGAAAGAGCTCTCAATCTGTCAATCCTTCCAGTGTCCGGGCCTGGTGAGGTTTCCCGTGTTGAGTGAAATTAAGCCGCAGGCTCCACTCCTGGTGGTGCCCTTCCGTCAATTCCTTTAAGTTTCAGCTTTGCAACCGTACTTCCCCCGGACCAAAAGCTTTGGTTTCCCAGGAGCTGCTCGTCGAGTCATCGGTGGAACTTCGGCGGATCGCTAGCTGGCAACGTTTATGGTTAGAACTAGGGCGGTATCTGATCACCTTCGAACCTCTAACTTTCGTTCTTGATTAATGAAAACATTCTTGGCAAATGCTTTCGCTTCGGTCCGTCTTGCGACGATCCACGAATTTTACCTCTAACGTCGCAATACGAATGCCCCCGCCTGTCCCTATTAATCATTAACTCGGGTTCCGAAAACCAACAAAATAGAACCGAGGTCCTATTCCATTATTCCATGCACACAGTATTCAGGCGCAGCCGGCCTGCTTTAAGCACTCTAATTTGTTCAATGTAAACGTGCCGGCCCACCTCGACACTCGATGAAGGGCACCGCGGTAGGATTTCGTCGGGGTCCGCCTACGGCGCGCAGGAACCGCATGCGGATAACCACGGCGGCCGCGCGCTTTCGACTCGCCACCACCGGCAGGACGTCCTACGAACCATGCCAGTTAGACGCCGACGAGCGATGAACCGACAGCGTGGGACACAAATCCAACTACGAGCTTTTTAACCGCAACAACTTTAATATATGCTATTGGAGCTGGAATTACCGCGGCTGCTGGCGCCAGACTTGCTCTCCAATGGATACTCGTTAAAAGATTTAGGAAAGTGTACTTATCCAAATGCGCTGACCAGCAGTCATATTGATAAATCCATTATTTTGATCCACGACTGACTCGAGTTTATCTCATCTTCCCTAACTGATATGAACACTCTTTCAATAATTGAGTAAATTACCGAGACTTACGAGACTTAACACTCGATATATGTGACCCGTTGGGATAAAAGGCACCCAAAGTATAGCTGGGACCACAAGAGTTAAACATAAATGTGATAGAAAGGAAGGTATTAAGATTAGGACTATTAGGCAGTACCATATGGCTGCAAAAACAGGCATGAGGGAGTTTAGAAAAAGTAAATATGTAAAATGTAAACAGACTCTGGGATGGGTTTAAAGCAATTGTTGAGGAGTGTAAAAATAGGTTTGTACATTTAAAGGTGGTAAGGAATGGTAAAGTACCACTATATTATAAGGGAGAATTAAAGACAATAAGAAGGAGGTGCAGGTTGGAAGGAAATAGAGTTAGAAATGGCTGTGGAAGTAAGGAGAAATTGAAGGAACTTACTAGGAAATTTAATATAGCAAAGAAGTCAGCTGAGGATAACATGATGGCAAGCATAATTCGCGGTCATACAAATTTTAGTGAAAAATGGAAGAGTATGTATAGGTACTTTAAGGCAGAAACAGGTTCCAAGAAGGATATTCCAGGGGAGTGTGTATGCGAGGATATTCAAAAGGCAGAAGTATTTAGTCAGCAGTATGTAAAGATAATGTCCATATAGAGGAGGTGACTAATACTAAAGAAGTATTAAAATTTACATGTGGTAACAATGACATTTAAATTGATACAAAAGTTGAAAACTAGAAAAGGAGATGAAATTGAAAAGGTTTCGGGGGATATACTAAAGATAATTCGTTGGGATATAGTACCATATCTGAAGTACTTATTTGATTATTGTTTGCATGAAGGAGCTATACCAAATGAATGGAGAGTTTCTATAGTAGCCCCTGTGTATAAAGGAAGGGTGATAGACATAAAGCTGAAAATTACAGGCCAGTCAGTTTGACAAACATTGCATGTAATTCTTGGGAAAACATTCTTTCTGATTATATTAAACATGCTTGCGAAATTAATAACTGCTTTGATAGAAGGCAGTTTGGATTTAGGAAAGGTTATTCCACTGAAGCTCAACTTGTTGGATTCCAGCAAGATATAGCAGATATCCTGGATTCAGGAGGTCCAATTGACTGTATCGCGATTGACCTATCTAAGGCATTTGATTGGGTAGATAATGAGAGAATACTGGCATAAATGAGTGCAATTGGACTAGACAAAAGAGTGACTGAATGGGTTGCTATATTTCTAGAAAATAGAACTCAGAGAATTAGAGTAGGTGAAGCTTTATGTGACCCTGTAATAATTAAGAGGGGAACTCCTCAAGGCAGCGTTATTGGACCTTTATGTTTTCTTATATATATATATATATATATATATATATATATATATATATATATATATATCAATGATATGTGTAAACAAGTGGAATCAGAGGTAAGGCTTTTTGCAGATGATGTTATTCTGTACAGAGTAATCAATAAGTTACAAGATTGTGAGAAACTGCGATAATGTTGTGAGATGGACAGCAGACAATGGTATGATGATAAATGGGATTAAAAGTCAGGTTGTGTGTTTGACAAATAGGTAAAGTTCTCTCAGTTGTAATTACTGCGTTGATGGGGTGAAAGTTCTTTTTAAGGATCATTGTAAGTAGCTAGGTGTTAATATAAGAAAAGATCTGCACTGGGGTGATCACATAAATGGGATTGTAAATAAAGGGTACAGATCAATGCACATGGTTATGAGGGTATTTAGGGGTTGTAGTAAGGGTGTAAAGGAGAGTGCATATAAGTCTCTGGTAAGACTCCAACTAGAGTATGATTCCAGTGTATGGGACCCTCACCAGGATTACTTGATTCAAGAACTGGACAAAATCCAAAGGAAAGCAGCTCGATTTGTTCTAGGTGATTTCCGACAAAAGAGTAGCGTTACCAAAATGTTGCAAAGTTTGGGTTGGGAAGACTTGGGAGATAGGAGACGAGCTGATCGACTAAGTGGTATGTTCCGAGCTGTCAGTGGAGAGATGGCTTGGAATGAAGTCAGTAGACGATTAAGTTTGAGTGGTGTCTTTAAAATGAGGAAAGATAACAATATGAAAGTAAAGCTCGAATTCAAGAGGACAAATTGGGGCAAATATTCGTTTATAAGAAGGAGAGTCAGGGATTGGAATAAGTTACCAAGGGAGATGTTCAATAAATTTCCAATTTCTTTGCACTCATTTAAGAAAAGGCTAGGAAAACAAGAGATAGGGAATCTACCACCGGGGCGACTGCTCTAAATTAAGATCAGTGGTAACTGATGAGATGTCTAACATTTGAGGGACGAAAGCAGTAACTACGAAGTACGCTGCGTTGTCATAGTTACTTCCACCTGCAGCGTATCACCCTTTCATACAGGCTGAATATTTAATCGATATGTCCCAGATTTGTTTCCCCAGCTCTGCTATAAATTTCCCATTGCCGACTTAGGGTCCTCTCCGTGCAACGCGACGAACACCTTCCCATCCAACCTTCGATGATGACATGAACCGACGCGACGTTTATTTGAAAGAGAGAGAACGATACTTAGGCGAGGACCTCGTGGAGCACAGTACAATACTCCTGTCTGTCTCCAGCTTACGAGTGATTGATAGAGGCGCTACACACGATATAAAGCCCCAGGAGCCTGGTGACGCTCCACAAGGAGCTGACGCTTCTGCCGGAGGTGAGGGCTTGTCACCTGTTAACAGTGCTCTTTTTCCGGGAGGAAAGTTACCAGCACTCACTCACACTTCTAACTTACACTCCGATATACCCTCGTGAGCACCGTCCACATCCTTCCCTCGCAGAATCCTGTTTCTTTTGAATATTGATGAATATTGAATTTTCACGACCGCATTGTAATCGAAACAGACTTTCAACGTATTGGGTCGTGTTACGTACATGTAGTACGTGTTGAAAAGATGTTAAGTACAGAACAAAAATGTACGTAACACAACCTAATACGTTGAAAGTCCGTTTCGATTACAATGCGGTCGTGAAAATTCAATATTCATTGACATGCCCCACAACGGGCGACTTAAACGCACTCTACAGTGTGCTAGCAGCAGTGCCAGACCTGTAGCTCAGATCATTTCAAACAGAACAAAGGTGGCCTAGGCCACCATAGCTCAATTGGTAGAGCAACCGACGCGAAATCGGGAGGTTGTGGGTTCGGATCCCACTGGTGTCCGGCTGGCCAATTTTGTTCTGTACTTAACATCTTTTCAACAAGTACTACATGTACGTAACCTGTTTCTTTTGTTTTTGTTTTGTGAAAGTGACCAGCGTTCTGGTCAGTTATTATCAGAATCTGCTTCCTTCTAACCCCGTAAATTTTCGGTGTCGTGATCCCCTTCACCACGTTTATTGTCGGTGCTAGGTTTGTGTTCTTCAGGATCAAAAGTAGATTTGACAATTTATACTTCTTCAGCCTTACTTATTTAACTCATTGACATACAATAACTACTTATTTGACTCATTTTTAACAATAATTACACTTATAGTAGATTAATTAAGAACTCACGTGAACATCTACACGTTGCGGGATGGATTATCTGACACTGGAAACAATCGGAAGTGAACAAAACTTCCTGTTTCCGGCTATGTTACCAACGTACTAAGTCTATGAAACATATAAACATAGTACCAATTTGCGAGAATCGGAACTGAAATTCAGTTCATGAGCACAGTACAATCTGCTGGAACACTTGTAATACATTTATCTATCAATAAATCTCAGTATTTTTTAAAAAAATCTTGCGTACCCTTGCGTACCGGTATAAAAATCACTGACTGATATTTATTTATTTATTTATTTATTTATTTATTTATTTATTTATTTATTTATTTAATCCGTTTACCTCTGCGGAGGTTCGGACCTGCCTTCGGGCAGAATACACCCTTACTCTTACCCTTACCTTAGACTCCAGGGATTGTTTTTCCCTAGGACTCAGTGAGGTATCTCACCTCTACCGCATCAAGGGCAGTGTCCCGAAACGTGAGAAATTTGGTCGAGGATATAACTGCGAGAATGACCGATAACTCGCACAGGTGGCCTCGTGGGGAGGATGGGAAAATTGGAAGGAATAGACAAGGAAGAAGGAAGGGAGCGGCCGCGGCCTTAAGTTAGGTGCCATCCCGGCATTTGCCTGGAGGAGATGTGGGAAACCACGGAAAACCACTTCAGGGATGGCTGAGGTGGGAATCGAACTCACCTCTACTCAGCTGACCTCCCGAGGCTGAGTGGACCCCGTTCCAGCCCTCGTACAACTTTTCAAATTTCGTGGCCGAGGCGGGAATCGAATCCGGGCCTCCAGGGGTGGCAGCTAATTCATTTGAATAATGACTTGAAAAAGATTCTCCATCCTTCTCCACTGGCAGTGTTGAATCTTCCGATAGAATCTCACTCTCAAATAACGACACTTGTTCTTAAAACTGTCCTCGTAACACCTGTTGAGGAATACAACCAGTGAAACCTACGTTTGTGGCTCGTATACTATGATCATCTGATCTGTGCTTTTGATTTGGCGTGTGTAACTGTAATTATTTCGGTTTAGGATTGGACACGGCCTGGATCTGGACCTTACTGTGAAGGTGCATCTCAGCACGCACAGCTATGAAGGTAAGTGCCCTTCTCTGAGTTATATTTAATAGCTAGGATGTCATATTAAACTTGTGAGTAGTCGAACTGCAGAAAGGTTGAGTGGGCAGTGATTGTTTACAAACATTTCCCAAAACTATCTAGCCAGTTGATCAGTTTTTTGTCTGGAAAAGCAAATATATTTTCTGAGGAAATGAGTGTCAGGTCTCTATAATTCGTGACATTGTGTACTTTTGTTGACATCTGGCAGTGATAACTCTTGCTTCATTTACCCCATTTAGTCTAAAACTTCAATAACTAGAAACGTTAAACCATTACACATGTCTATCCGTACATTTTCCCTCACGAATCTATTTTTCGTCCGCCTCTGTGGTGTAGTGGTTAGTGTGATTAGCTGCCACCCCCGGAGGCCCGGGTTCGATTCCCGGCTCTGCCACGAAATTTGAAAAGTGGTACGAGGGCTGGAACGGGGTCCACTCAGCCTCGGGAGGTCAACTGAGTAGAGGTGGGTTCGATTCCCACCTCAGCCATCCTGGAAGTGGTTTTCCGTGGTTTCCCACTTCTCCTCCAGGCGAATGCCGGGATGGTACCTAACTTAAGGCCACAGCCACTTCCTTCCCTCTTCCTTGCCTATCCCTTCCAATCTTCCCATCCCTCCACAAGGCCCCTGTTCAGCATAGCAGGTGAGGCCGCCTGGGCGAGGTACTGGTCATACTCCCCAGTTGTATCCCCCGACCAAGAGTCTGAAGCTCCAGGACACTGCCCTTGAGGCGGTAGAGGTGGGATCCCTCGCCGAGTCCGAGGGAAAAACCGAACCTGGAGGGTAAACAGATGATGATGATGATGATGATGATGAATCTATTTTTCAGTTGATTTGCAAGCATCTTAATTAAATGAATACCACTTGCACTCCTTTGCCCTTTGTTTTCAGCCACTTAGTTGTTATTTGGACACAACGTATTTCTGAATATTCTTTCTTTCTTTCCTAATCTGTTTACCGTCCAGGGTTGGCCTTTACCTCGGACTCAGCAAAGGATCCCACCTCTACCGCCTCAAGGGCAGTGTCCTGGAGCGCGAGAGTTTCGCTCGGGGGTACAACAGAAGAGGACGATCAGGCGGCCAGAGATAGACAAGGAAGAGGGAAAGAAGGGGCCGTGGCTATGGTCTGGAAAAGAAGTGGGCAACCACGGAAAACCACTTTGAGGATGACTGGGGTGGGAATCGAACCCTCTCTACTCATTTGACCTTCCGAGGCGGAGTGGGCCTCGTTCCAGCCCTCGTACCACTTTTGAAACTTCGTGGCAGAGCCAGGAATCGAGCCCGGGCCTCCAGGGGAGGCGGCTTATCGCACTAACCACTGCACCACAGAATTTTTACTTTAAAAGCACGTCTCAACTCTGCTTATACCGTACCATCAAGATTGGAAAGAAGCAACAAACTTCGAGCAAGAAATATTGCAGAGGAGAGGTGAGAGAAGTAATACTGGACTCGACTGGGATCTGTGATTGTCCCTCACACTATATATCTTAAATTTTCAAGCTCTAAAATTAGAAATCACAGTCATATCATCACGTATTATGTTATAGATGATTAAAGGTGATAGTTGTACCAGTTGACCAGCGAGCCTCAGTAGCGCAGTAGGCAGCGCGTAAGTCTCATAATCTTAAGGTCGTGAGTTCGATCCTCACCTGGGGCATAAGTTTTTAAGATATTAGTATCCTCATAAAAGTTATTCAAGCCCTTGTTCACCTTTATTTACCCCCCTTAAGAAAAATTTCCGAAAACAAAATATTACGTGTTTCCTTATTTTCAAAGGAGGTTTTTAATACCAATTTGCACGTCTTTAAACGGTTGAGATATAGATATACTCTTTTTAAAAATTCACCCACCTTTTCACCCCCTTAGAGATGGACTATACAAAAATCCTCCCTTAGCGAGCACCTACTTTGTAATATAAATGTATCCCCAAAATGTAATTCCTTTATGTCCAGTAGTTCTGGTTCGGCGATGATGAATCAGTCAGTCAGTCAGTCAGTCAGTCAGTCAGTCAGTGCATGTCATTTTTATGTATAGTTTGAAATGTGCTGTTGTTGTATTTTAAGGATATTTCCGAACATAATCTGGAAAACACCTGCTGGATATATGGATTTTTTTGGTAGGAACTTCACACGCAGACCTAATTTGGTTTTTGTGTAAGCCTTCGGCCGAAGACATTGTATAGTTTACGCAAATCTCTATCAATTTCAGCATCCTAGAGTATTTTTAAGTGAGTTCCCATAAACTATTTTAAGAATTTGACAGAGGTGGCAGAATGTAGAAGGATGATATACATTTATATTACTTTTATCTTTTATTTAACTTCAGTTTCACACGAAAATGAAACAAGTAACCCATCACATCTCTTAATCGAAATAGCCGGACTGAGTGGCTTCGACGGCTGTAGCGCTGGCCTTCTGACCCCAAGTTGGCAGGTTCGATCCACGCTCAGTCCGGCAGTATTTGAAGGTGCTCAAATACGTCAGCCTCGTGTCGGTATATTTCCTCACACGTAAAAGAACTCCTGTGAGACTAAATTCCAGCACCTAGGCGTGTCCGAAAACGGTAAAAGTAGTTAGTGGGGACGTAAATCCGATGACACTTTGAACGACAAACATCATCATCATTATTATCATCATCATCACCACCATATTTGAGAAATACTGTGGGCTGTAGTTTATCTATTCATCAATTTAATTATCATAAATCCGTACGAGAAATGTGTTCCTTAGCGAGTGATATGTAAGTAATTGAAGACGGTGATTTTATTCTAACAGATGGCAGAGAAACGGATCTCTTTTTGGGCGAATTTTAATTAATTTTGTCAGGCAAACATCAAATGTATCTCCGGAGATCCTTTATGTGCCATCATAATACGACATGGTGAGCCGAATGAAATCTTTCCCACTTTTCGAAAATCCGACCACCTTTGCCGGATTTTGAACCTGCGATCGTGGACTTTTAAGGCCCGTACTCTACCACTGATCCACAGAGTGAGCCTGGATAAATCTTTGTGTATAAACTGGCTACGATGATGGGGTCATGTGAGATGGAGTGAGGAGAATAGGCTACCTAGGCTAGGAGAATAATTGGCTCAACAATGGAAGGTGACACGAGGTGATGATTGTTAGACTCAGATTTTAAGTATTTAAACATAAGTGGTATAGAAGTGAACGGAACCACAGATCTAGCTGCAAATGGAGGCGCATAGGCATAACAGTGTATTTACTGTACTAATATGTAAGTCTTTTTTCGACTACTGGCGCTTTTCAATGAAAAAGGGAAATGGCGATCACATTCCGGGAACTTATAGCCTGATATCAGATATTTATGTTCAATGCATTCAAAACAGCTGTAAGCCACTCAAAACCATTATTTCATTTAAACAGACGTTCATTTTCGCTGGCCTCCAAATCCTGGCTGGTCACATTATGCATGCAAAGTTGAGGGAATATACTGAACCCATGACCTTTGTGCCCTAAGAATTTTAAGTATTAAAAGTATTACAGGAGGCCCCATGTCAATTGTAATAAGAAGCTCGAATTTTTATATACCTCAGAGGCGACACGTGGCGGCAAGGGGTTGGCTACCTTCCTTCCCACGCTATGATACGTGACGTCATCCGCACGTGTCGAAAGTAGATGGATACAGAAGTAAGTTTATGTTCAATAAGTATATTTAAATAAAAGAATTAATAGTGAACGTAGTATAATGAGGGTTCTGTATTTATCTATGAGACAATTGGTCTTTAGTAATCCGAGAATGCTAAGCCATTTCTGTGGATTATTTCAGAAGAGACGCGCGTGTCTGTTTTACCCACGCTCAGTCGACAGAAAATAGTGCCTGTCAGATGAGATCATTTAACGAATTAATTTGGTAAGAATAAATTTTAAATGTTCATGAACACTGCCGCTAGCAAGGTAGCAAGTACGTGGTTACAGCAACAACTCTTTTAAATACAGTTCATTTCAGTCGGAAAAATTATTCAAATTTCTTGGCGGCAAGGGAGAGATGCCTGGAGAGAGGGGATAGATCCTATAAAATAAGAAGGGACGCCATATTGAAACCCCTGCATTTGTATCACTGAAGCGTGAGAGAGAGGTTTGAATTGTTCAGTAAATCGTTCGTCATAAAGTAGACTCAGTACTACAAACCTAGATTTTGCCGATGTGGCTGGGTCTTGACTCCATGTGGAGATAGTTGTTCATAGAAGAACTAATCTATTAAAAGACGGTTAAGATACCAAAGTAGTTTTGTAAAATTTATAATATTGTATGTAAAGAGAAGTAATTCGTGTGAGGACAACAAATACAATCAGTCGAGTTCAATCAACGAAACACCAAGTGGAAAACATTTCTTTTCTTTTATGCTTTATTTTCAGGAAATATGACTCAAACAAAATCGGAAACCAAAAGTGTAACCATGAATAAATAAATATAGAAGGGTTACTGGTGTGTCCAAAAATGGAAGCTGACGTAAAACTAAGGTAGGCGAAAATGCCATCTTACCGCCTACTATATCTTGTTTTATGATGTCAGACTTATGTGTATTTGAAACGGGTATTTATGACGTAGTTGGTCACCCATATGTTTTTGTGAATGTCATAAATATGACGAAAGGTCATTTGTTTTATTTTCTGCTTGGATAAATTTTTAAGGTATTGCGAGTGCCGTGTAACATGTTGTAAAAGGTTATTAGTGAGGGTTTCGAAGTGATATCACGTCCAAAGTACAGTAGATCGTCATTTCAGTGAATTTATTGCCTATATTCTGTGATGTCAAATTAAGATGTTTTATTCGAAGTAAGAATTTTCTGTTTGAATTTTGGATGGAATTGGTGCAAGGAATCCGTGTTTACCTATTTCCAATCGGGTGGAAGCGCGCTGTCGGGTTCAGTAATGCAGATCGGTGAATTTTGTCAAGAAGTGTAATACTATTCTATGTCCGTTTAAACTTTGTCTATGTGACAATAAATAACAGTAAAGTTTGTCAGTCATTTTTTGTGAAAATCCAGTTTTAAAATACGAGATCATTTATGCGAAGTTGTTCATTATTAAAGTATTTGTGCGCAATTATGCGTCGTGGATTCGAAGGATTTTTATTTCAGTTCTTTTGTCAGTGAGAGTCGTCGAGTTTGAGACAAGAGGTTAGATTTGTCGTATGAGTTGAGATAGGATTTGTGTATCAGGTGTTTCGAAGCCTGTAGATGATGCCGGGACTTTTGTGTAAGCCCGAAGATGATTTTGTATAATGTTTGGGACGGAAAGGTGCAAGAGAATCCACGCAGGTGTTAATTTGCGAAGTGTACCATTATTGTAGGACATTTAAAAGCAAAATCCATGCGCATATCTGCTTGGTCAGGAATATCGTATTTTAATTTCTATTTGCGAAGTCGAAGATTTCATTCCGAGAGTTCAGTCAAGCATGACCCCAACATGTGTTTCACATCAAAGCTGACAGCAAGAAGGGTCGTTTTTTTAATGCCGCCAGCTGATCGAGAGGGGGCAGTTGGAATAACGGGAGTTGTGTAGTGTGTTACGTGATGAAATTGAGATTGCATTTCCTGACAAAACGGAGATCATTAATTGCGTGAACTAGTTGAAATTTTTATCCGGGAGTAACGTGTAGGTTATTAGATACTGTGAATTTGTTTAATTGAGATCGTAATGTATATTTGAAACGACAAAGTGAGAGTATAATGGGCGAGGTTAGCCAATTTCAGGGTTGTCCAAAATATAGAGTGATGGTAGTGATGACATTTATTTTGAGGGGTGCACAAAGCTCTATGGAAATGTTGTGATGAGATATGACATCGTAATCGACTTACGTTGTACGGAGAGTTACTTATGCAGATTTTTGTTTGTGCTTAATTATTAGGGTTATCCAAGTATGAATAGTGGCTAGTATTAGATTAGATTTAAAGTGTGATGTCATGAAACAAGATATAATACTGGAAATAAATGATGCAAATTTTTTTCCAGCTGCACGATAACAACAGATGATAAACATCAAACGAATTAAAATTAATTACGTCAGAATTTGAGTAGGGACTTGTGAAAGAAACCATTCGTCCGCGGAGATAGAATTTCTTGTTTATTAAGATTAATTAAATCACTTAATTATTAAATTCAGTGGAAACCGTATTTGTGAAATAACTTTAAACCAAGTAAATAACTTGAAGATGCATTCTGGAAATCTTAGTTTATTTCTCTGGGAAAGTTCACATATTAACGTAACGATTAAGGGGACATATCCGAAGGTTATGGATTTTACTACCATAAAGTATTATGAGCGTTGTTGTTGTTGTTGTATTATTTGACTTTGATTGATTGAGCATAAAATGTGCTGAAGTTAGTAAAGTGGAAACTTTTGTCATCAACCGATGTAACTTAATTGTGTTTAGCCTTCAGCTTAGAAACTTGGATGGTCTTGGGGGTCATCAACCTCAGTGACTTAGATTAGGGCCATATGCCACTGTAGCATCAGTTTCCTTGCGGTCATCATTCACAATGACTCTAAAGTAACTTAGAAGTTTAGATGTCGGTCCATGACATAGTCGCAGGTCACATCGATTCAATTAAGGGTCCATGCCGTACAACCACTGTGTGGCACACACCGATTAGACTGCCTTAATTATACCCAGAGTCCAGAGTTCGTGTTACGAGGGCTGGACCATAAAGAATCATTATGATGGTACATGCAGTCTCACATGGAAGCCGACTTTAAGGATCTCTAGACTTTCTTTTCTTTATCAAATATGAGACAATGTTTTCTAGTAAGGATGCCCATCAGGCAGTTAAGTCAAAGGCTCAACCAGCAGTCCGCCCCTTTGTGTTAAACTATTGGGGTGTCAAGTGGAAAAGATTGAATCCAAAATATGTGGATTTTAAATTATTATTTTCTTCCGTAAAATTTCCAAAATAAAATACAAATATTTTGTGAATAGACCTTTCATTTGAGTAGATAGATCAGGATTACTGAACCCTACTATTTACCTCAGCAAGTGACGAAGAACCCGAAACGACCAAGTGACAGATCTCATGAAAACTGCTGATAGGTAAGGAAGGTAGGTATCCTTCATTGTGGCCCAAGGGTTCCATACTATTTATCTTCTTCCGCACGATGAAAATGTGACTGTGGCAGACAAAACGTACAAAGACTGGAGCTTCTTTCGAAAGTCAGGCACTAACCGTACTGCACATAAACAGCTCTTATTTTATTTTGCAATTTTGCTTTACGTCACATAGGTCTTATGGCGACGATGCTATAGGAAAGGCCTAGGAATGGGTAGGAAGCGCCCGTGGCCTTAGAGCCCCAGCCTGGTGTGAAAATGGGAAACCACGGAAAAGAATCTCTAGGGATGCCGACACCCGGTACACATAAACATTAGGAGCGGGACGATGGGTTAGTGGAATTGTGACTTAGTTCATGTTGTTCCTTGTTGTGAAATAGCAATAGCCAAGGGGGTTCATTTCTGATTAATGAATGCGTACTGCCAGAAAAAGAATAGAAAAATAAAATATATTCCTACGTAAAGCTTAAAAAATGACGATTAGGCGTTTTTATTACTTGATAAATAAAAACATAATAGTGATCACCGCAGAAAAATGATTCGCTCATACGAAATTCTGTTAAAAATGTAACCTTTATAACAACGGAAGTACGGGCTCACTCCAAGCTAGGACCGAACACAGTGGGATTCGGTTCAACAGCGGTTAGTTCTAATAGCCTCGCAGCTGTGCATTTGGGAGGCGGAGGCGCTGCTCTTCACTGTCGACTGTCCTGAGAGTTGTTTTCTACTCTCCTGTAGGAAGGCAAATGCCGGGACAAGCACTTTTATAGGCCACGGATGCCACTCCGTCACCTTCTCGGCGCCTCAAATCAGGGTACGGGATGAAAAAAGGACTAGTAGTCCAGTAGTGTAGGTGCATCGCACCTATCCCTTACCCGGAGGCCCCGGTTTTGATTCCCGGCCAGGTCAGGGACTTCTACCTGTATCTGAGGGCTGCTTCGAGGTCCACTCAGCCTACGTGATTACAATTGAGGAGCTGCCTGAGGGTGATATAGCACGGTCTAGAAAGGCAAAAATAATGGCAGAGAGGTTTCGTCGTGCTGACGACACGACACCCGGTAATATTCAGACCTTCGCGCTGAGCAGCGGTCGCTTGATAGGCCATGGCCCTTCGGTGCTATTGCTTTATGGAGATTGGTTTGTAGTGGTTCAAGATAACAGCGCATTCCTCACCCCGGACGGACGCTCACTGAAGGAGAGGAGGGATAAAAAATCCATACTAAGCTTCCAGATCTCCCTGAACTGCGGGGAGATTTGTGTTTCTTTGTCGATCCATCGATTCATGCAACAGCAAGTTACAGATCCTATGTACTGTATGTTGGGTATTCTGCTCGAAGGTTAGTCCGATCCTCTACAGCTCCAACAACAGCTGTCATAGATAGCCTAGGTGTCAATGAAGAGGCATACTAGGGAAGTCAGGGGTGAGATAGTTTCCTGTTGCTTTCCTCACTGAGCCAGAAGTTGCTTTTATATACCAGTTTGCCAAGCCCACTGAAATGCATATACCAACCGACCCTATGAGTGATATTTTTACACCATTCATAAGAGGGACTGGCTGCATAAGGAACCGTATTACTAGAATTGCTCATACCTCAGTCACTTTCATATTGACAAAGCCAAAGATGAGACTGAGACAGGTCAATGAAGGTAACAAATTTGTTATAGCCCATACCGGAAGACATAGTGCACTGTAAACACTACATGCCGCCAGCAAAGGTATTCACACACACACACTAATACTGTCAATAAGTTCGTGGACAGGCGCCTCCAGTGTAGGCAACACACTGTACACCTGTATACTACAATCAGTATGTTCGTGGACTGGCGCCTACAGTGTTGGCAACACGGCGTACATTCATGGGTACTACAGTAAGTTCGTGGACGGGCGCGTACATTGTAGGCTATACAGTGTACACCTGTGTACTACAGTCAGTATGTTCGTGGACTGGCGCTAACAGTTTAAGGATCACGTAGTCTTTTGACCTGACTTTCCGCGACTTTTTCCCGTCGTGGTGATACGGACGATCTCGGCTTCATAATGTAGAACGTTTCGCTAGCGGATTTGAGTAATTTTCGGCAAAACTTGAAATTTGCCAATTGGTCAAACTACGACATTCTGAATTTCCGTCGCTGATGTTCAACTACCCTTCACAACAGAAACCGTTGTTATGCTTACACTGTATGCACGCAACTGCCTCTTGCTGGGACAAGCGAAGAACTGCCATGGCACCATCCTGTGGTTTAAATTCTCGGCTGTAGTGCACCACAGCGACTCTAGACGGCAGGTCCATGGACTTAATGACTCTTCTGCGTATCCTCTTGGAGCTTCGTAGTGTTGCTCTGTGTACCTCGAACTTCTGCCAGGTCTGAGAGCTCACCGGCATTTCGGGCTCTTGTTTCCACACATCAAGCATACGGAGGTGATGACCGAGGGCAAGCATCCTCAACTCAAGGAAAACTTGGCAGAGGATAAGATCAGCACATTCTGAGCTAGCGAGCTGACATCGACTTATTTATTGCCGGGCTGAGTGGCTCGACCCCGACTTGGCAGGTTCGATCCTGACTCAGTCCGATGGTATCTGAAGGTGCTCAAATACGCCAGCCTCGTGTCGGCAAATGTAACTGGCCGTACAAAAACTCCTGAAGGACAAATTTCCGGCACCTAGGCGTCTCCGAAAACCTTCAGAATGTAGTTGGTGGGACATAAAAATAATAAAATTAATAATAGAGTTGTTTTTTAGAGTTTGGTAGCAGCGGACACGGGTAACTAGACTGTGGTGTCGGATTGCGTACTATAAGACAAAATAATGCAATCAGATCCTAAAATATTTCTTACTTCACTATGTTTTTTCGCTTAAATTTCCGTATACCAAGTGGGGTACAAGTGTACTTCAGTTGTAATTTTTTATTATTATATGCATTAACATTTTTGTAGGTTGTTTATAACATGGTTAAATTGTTAAATAAACATTGTTGAATATTATGATGCATCCAAAAGTAAAAACGAAATGGCATTTTATTCTTCTTCTTAATCTCTTCCCTCCAGGGTCGGTTTTCCCCTCGGACTCAGCGAGGGATCCCACCGCTGTGTCCTGGAGCTTCAGACGTTGGATCGGGGAATAAAACTGGGGAGAATGACCAGAATCTCGCTTAGGCGGCCTCACCTGCTAGCTGAACAGGGGCCTTGTGGAGGGATGAGAGGATTGGATGGGACAGACAAGGTAGAGGGAAGGAAGCGGCCGTGGCCTTAAGTTAGGTACCATCCCGGCATTTGCCTGGAGAAGAAGTGGGAAACCACGGGAAACCACTTCGAGGATGGCTGAGGTGGGAATCGAACCCACCTCTATTCAGTTGACCTCCAGACGCTGAATGAACCCCGTTCCAGCCCTCGTACCACTTGTCAAATTTCGTGGCAGAGCCGGGAATCGAACCCGGACCTACGGGGGTGGCAGCTAATCACGCTAACCACTATACCACAGAGGCGGACGGCATTTTTATTATGCTTCTAAAATGGTGTGCGGTATATACATCATGATCCAGCCGCCCCTTCCAATGTAGTTTCATGCAACCCAAAATATTAATTCCGTCCTGAAAACTTCTGCCCTGCCGGTGTGCTCAGACAACACAACAGGACATCTTGGAATTTACCGCTTCTCCATGACAGGATGCCGTAATATTCTACTCGTATTAAACACCGGAAGACATACGTGTGCCTTCTAGATCGTATGAAACTGGCACGCTGGCGAAACACTAAATTGATATTGTGACCGCAGTAAACCTAATACTTCCTGTAATCTGCTCGGTGTGGCGTAGTGTAGTTGGTAAAGGCGTAGTGGATTGGGCTTGCATGTCAGGTGGGAGGTTCGAGTCCAGCGCGAAGATTGTACGTTTTTTGAAATGTTCGTTTAACACGTACCGCACGCAATGTAAGTTCAATACACGCTTTCATGCAAATTGTGTGTGAATGAATGTGTTTGTGGCCCTAAGAAGGGCCGATTAGTTAGCAGGCCGGACACTTACACACCAGAAATAATAGGAACAAAACTGCCCTGACAATGTTTTATCACAGAAAATGCTCGATGTGACGACCGTTTTGGTTTATGCACATTCGGGACTGGTGTCCAATGGATCGTCGTGCGTGCTGAAGCATTCCAGGTGTAATTGCTTCGCAGGCGTCCGAAATGAGTTGCCGGAGCTGATCGGGGTTTTCCGGCGCTTGAGTGTAAACGGCGTTCTTCAAATGTCCCCCACAAGAATGTCTAACAGCGTTAAATCCGGTGATCTGGCGGGCAAAGAAACAGGGTTTCCCCGTCCTATCCATTTCCCTGGCAGATCCTCGTTCAGATGGTTACGATCGGGCAAAGTCGGGTGTGGTGGAGCTCCATCCTGTTTCAACTACATCGTCATACGATAGTGCAAGGGCACATCCTCCAGCAGCAGTGGGAGTTCCTGACGCAGAAAGTTCAGGTAGCGTGGGTCAGTCCAATGACCCTCAAAGACATAAGGTCAAATTAGGTGATCCCCCAACATTCCACACCAAATATTCACTCCGTATTGTACTTGATGGGCCGCCTGTCGCACCCAATGAGGATTTTCCGGACTCCAATAGTGCATGTTGTGGCGATTGACGTTCCAATTATTGTGGAAGCACGATTCGTCCGACAACAAGATATGCGATACGAATGCTGCATGATTGTCCAGCCTGCCTAACATGCACCGACGGAACTCCATTCAAGCTACGGAATCCCGCCCATGGAGCTTTTGGTGTAGCTCAGGATGGTATGGGTGAAATTTATATTCATGCAGTATTCGCTACACGGACGGCTGGATAGTGTTCACCTGTCATGCAATCGCGTTGTACTGACGTGTGGATTATTACGAGCTACCTCTAGAACGGTCCGACTCGTTGGCTGAACGGTCAGCGTACTGTCCTTCGGTTCATAGGGTCCCGGGTTCAGTTCCCTGCCGGGTCGGGGATTTTAACCTTAAACGGTTAATTCCAACGGCACGGGTGCTGGGTGTATGTGTTGCCTTCGTCATCATTTCATCTTCATCACGACGCGAAGGTCGCCACGGGAGTCAAAAAGAAAGACCTGCACCTGGCGAGCCGAACCCGTCCTGGGATATCCCGCCACTAAAAGCCATACGACATTTCATTCTTTTTTTGCTATTGGCTTTACGTCGCACCGACACAGATAGGCCTTATGGCGACGATGGGACAGGAAAGGTCTAGGACTGGGTAGGAAGCAGCTGTGGCCTTAAGTAGGTACCATCCCGGCAATTGCCTGGAGGAGAAGTGGTAAACCACAGAAAACCACTTCGAGGATGGCTGAGGCGGGAATCGAACCCACCTCTAGTCACTTGACCTCCCGAGGCTGAGTGGACACCGTTCCAGCTCTCATACCACGTTTAAAATTTCGCGGCAGAGCCGGGAATCGAACCCGGGCCTCCGGGGATGGCAGCTAATCACACTAACCACTACACGACACAGGCGGCTTATATTCAGACTGGCAAGTGGTTCTTGCGATGTCGATCATGTGCATGCTGCATACAAGGTCAACATCTATGCGAGCATCTTCACTACTGCAGCTTACGTATCGGAGAGTATAAACGCTGCTTGGTCGGTCTTAGTTTATATTACGGACCTTGTAGTGGGTGAGATTGAAACAAGAACAAAGCTATTGCAGTGATCCCCCAGTTGCGATCAGTGGTATTCTGCAAGGAAGAAGTCCAGATATGTTGTGTAGCCTACGACATCCCTCTGGTGATCAGAAATAACAAATCATATAATGTAAATAGTAGAGGAATTGAGTTCGTGGACTGACCGTCTAGTGTCGCTGTGGTGTGACAGTTCTTTGCTAGTCTCAGCACGTCTACATGGGAGGAGCAACTCACGGCTTTCATCATCGTATTTGAAATAAAAAGTTTTCACCCGGTATCCAGTCCTGCTCCATGGCTAAATGGTTAGCGTGTTGGCCTTTGGTCACAGGAGTCCCGGGTTCGATTCCCGGCAGGGTTGGGAATTTTAACCATAATTGGTTAATTTCGCTGGCACAGGGGCTGGGTGTATGTGCCGTCTTCATCATCATTTCATCCTCATTACGACGCGCAGGTTGCCTGCGGGTGTCAAACCAAAAGATCTGCATCTGGCGAGCCGAAAATGTCCTCAGACACTCCCGGCACTAAAATCCATATGCCGTTTCAATTTACAAGGTATCCAGCGACTGTGTTAATGAAATCTGCGGTTCATCTGGTTCGCTGTACCACCTGTTTGACTGCACACTAAGAAACAATACGCACAATGGTTTGACTACAGTAGATGTTCAATATGCCCCCTCCTGCTTTGATGCATAGTTCACAACGGTGAAGCAGTGACCTTTTGACTCTGTTCAGGATGTGTGTCGCGAACGACATGGACAGCTGCCTGTATTCTTGGTAAAAGTTCACCTTCTCTTTCTACGGAGTTCGGATAGTAGTCAAATTGTGCAGAACAAACTGTACACTCCCTACTGGGGCTGGGAAGCGACTTCGCGAAACGAACGATAAATTTGTGCATTCGCACCGAATATTACCTCTGTCTCTCAATTCCTACTTCCCCTCACTTCCCTTCCCTCCTCTGACACACAACAAGAGACAGCAACTGGCTCTCTGGTATCGCAAATACGGCAAGTTCGTCAAATTTAATCGCGCGCCAGCAAGCAACAAATTAACCTCATTTTCTCGAAAATATTTTTTCCCGCCATTCCGATTTCACCATCGTTCTTAACCTAACACGAAGAGCATTCGTGATTTTTGTCGGTAAAGTTCTGCTATATCCGGCATAGGTGTACACTGTGTTGTCTACACTGTAAGCGCCAGTCCTAGAAGTTATTGACTGTAATACACGAATGTACACTGTGTTGCCTATACTGTAAGCGCCAGTCCTAGAAGTTGTTGACTGTAGTACACGAATGTACACTGTGATGCCTACACTGTAAGCGCCAGTCCTAGAAGTTATTGACTGTAGTACACGATTGTACACTGTGTTGCCTACACTGTAAGCGCCAGTCCTAGAAGTTATTGACTGTAATACACGAATGTACACTGTGTTGCCTATACTGTAAGCGCCAGTCCTAGAAGTTATTGACTGTAGTACACGAATGTACACTGTGTTGCCTATACTGTAAGCTCCAGTCCTAGAAGTTATTGACTGTAATACATACATACATACATACATATCTTTATTACCCACCCTAGAATACACCATCGGCTTTACAGGTAATAAAGACAGACAGAGCGAAACCCAAAAACAAAAAGAACAAACAAACAAACACTAGGCACTACATCTCTCCTAAAACTACTTAGCAAAATTATTTACCTCTAAATCTACTCAGTGTCCTCCCACACGCACGCGGATAGCCGGCAAACGTGCAGGAAGCACCGCGCTACAAATTACCCTATTTCCCTATTCCCCTATTCCTACCAACCACCTAGAAAAAAAAATATATATAGTAGACCGGTCTCTGCGTCAGCCCTGGTATGGAATACATGCCCACCAACCCGTTGATCGCAGGGACCAGCCTCGCCACGTGAGAACTGATCTTATTTCTCACCTACACCTGCTGACAATGTATTCCTTACCTACCATGTGTGCCAAGCCAGCTTGGCGGAAACCAGACCCATCACATGGCTTATTGACTGTAATACACGAATGTACACTGTGTTGCCTATACTGTAAGCTCCAGTCCTAGAAGTTATTGACTGTAATGCACGAATGTACACTGTCTTGCCTACACTGTAAGCGCCAGTCCTAGAAGTTATTGACTGTAATACACGAATGTACACTGTGTTGCCTACACTGTAAGCGCCAGTCCAAGAAGTTATTGACTGTAGTACACGAATGTACACTGTGTTGCCTTCACTGTAAGAGCCAGTCCAAGAAGTTATTGACTGTAATACACGAATGTACACTGTGTTGCCTTCACTGTAAGAGCCAGTCCAAAAAGTTATTGACTGTAATACACGAATGTACACTGTGTTGCCTACACTGTAAGCGCCAGTCCAAGAAGTTATTGACTGTAGTACACGAATGTACACTGTGTCGCCTACACTGTAAGCGCCAGTCAAAGAAGTTATTGACTGTAGTACACGAATGTACACTGTGTCGCCTACACTGTAAGCGCCAGTCCAAGGAGTTATTGACTGTAGTACACGAATGTACACTGTGTTGCCTACACTGTCAGCGCCTGCACAAGAGGTTCATGAGTGTACGCTGTGTTGCCTACACCGTAGGCGCCAGTCCACGGACTTTCTATGTATTAAAAGAGCTTTGGAAAATCCGTCCGTCCGTTCTACTGGACCAATTTCGTTCATTTTTGTCTTGTTCTCTCCGGAATTACCTACCGATGAAACATGAGACATTGATAGTTCTCTAAGTTCAGCTATCTTTTAGTAATCATGCAATCAAATCATTAAATGATCGCTCCAATAATTGTAGGCGAAGGCTTGCCCTAACCCGCAATACATTCTCTACTTAGCAGTTTCTTGAAGCGACTAACACTTACATTAATATTCTAATATACCGTATGTGATTTTCGTCCTTAGTAATGTAATTGCATGCAGCCATGTTTGATTGCTATCTGTCAAGCCAGAGAGTATACACTTCCTCTGATCACGGAAGAATACTGTTCTCTGCTAGATACTCTCTTGATTATCTAACCTTTCCCAGCTTCCAAAACGGATGGCAGAGCGTTTCTAATAACTTATATGCTGCTAAGACAAAAATGTCTATGTACGCCTTAGACGTTATATGGGAACACCTGTCGAAGATAACCTAGCTACTTTAGAAAGAGTGAACGCCATATATCTTTAAAAAGTTCTCTGCCTGGCAAAAACGCTCCTTCGAGACTAACAAATGAGCTCACAAGACAACCGTTCTGTATAGAAGAACTGAGATTAAAAATGCCATCGCCTTCTACGACACAGTATCAAGCTTTACGTAAAGAATTGGAGGATAAAAAAAAGCGAATATATGGATAAATTTTCTACCAAACAGACGGAATAAGGACGTCATAAAGAATGAATTCTGACTACGAACTGCGGCATACCATAACTCCCTTCTTATTAAATGTTCATAAAACCACTGAAAGGCAGGCAAAGCAATATAACGATGACATACATATGAAGACGAGTTATCTGACCTGACAGCACGGGTCCTCAAGGCGCCAATGCTGTAATCCCAGAACAATATTACATAGTAATTCTGATACGTTATAGTGAACAGGTATATATCTATTTTATATAATACATCACTAATGCACTATTTACTTTCTTCAGCTTATCCCAGTTATTTCTGGCATCACTGGAACCACCCAGGATCATTTTGGTTTTTGGCCGCGGGTTTAAGGCCGCTACGTAAATTCTGACGCTACGTAAATTTTTAAAAGATGAAAATCAGCTTCTGACTGGAAAACCATCTGTTAAGCCACTGAGATGATCACTAATGCACTATTATGTAAATAAAAAAATGAGGGCATTAGTGCAAAAACGAGATAAGTCCACTTTTGGTCATAAACGAGGTAGAACATGCATAATATATTATATGATGATGTGCATGTTTTGGCGCATGAACTAGACTTGTATGTACTTATCTGAAGGAAATACACCTAGCTGTAGTTGTGCTTGGGGCAAGAATCTGGTATGTCCAGAGCTTGTCTTGTTTTGTTCATTTTTTCTAAATTGTTTGCTCTTATGCGCCTCATACACTGGAGTACCATATTGAAAACATCTTGTGAAGTGAGTGATTGTTTGTTTAATTCAATGAGAGTATGGTAAGTATGCATTTTTGTTTTGTTGTTCACACACTATTCAACCAATCACTATTGACCCCGCTTGAATCTTACAGATACAAAACAAATTTTAGATTATTGGTGAAAAAAGGAAATGTAATATATTTCTTACAGGAAATACATACTTATTTCTGGTTCTTTTCCTAGTATATTGTGTAAGACATATAGAAATGAATCAGTCCAGTTAGTTTTCTAAAATTCCAGAAAGTTTGCGGGTAACACTCTTTTTTAAATTGTCTCAGGAAGTGTTATCTTGGAGTTGTTTTGTTTTTGCACCAATGCCCCCCAATGACAAGAAGCAGCTGTAAGATTAAAGGGAAGTTATAGCACATACTAGACAGAGTCACCCTCTGGACTGAGATGACGTCTAAGGGCAATGAAATAAACCACCAACAAACATGCCGCCCATCTAATTTGTGTTAAAAATCACAGCAAAACAACAATAAAATTAATTTGAAAATTGCACAAGCACAAAACAACTATCACACTTATGATTTTTCGTCTCCCGAAGAACCTGTAAAGCAAACGGAGGCTAAAAAATTTCAGCTTAAATTTGTTTGTCAGGAAAGGGGCATATCTCTGTTATAGGCCTTTTGAAAGACCCACTTCTGGTTCGAACTACCATCACACGAACTAAACCGTCCGGTTCAGGATGAGTTGCTTCGGTTGCTCCATTTAGCCAGGTGAGAGGTGGAACGTTATCCTCCATCAGAAGCACCAGCCGTCCTCACTGGTTATGGAGACACTTGCGCTGTTGAAGCTGTCTGAGCTAGAGGACCTTATGGCTCCGCTGGACCTGTTGCCATCTTGTTAGTCGTGACGACAGTTCTAAATAACAATCTGGTTCAAGAAAAAAGGTCAATGGTTCGCCAATTAAGAAATGTCCATGAGTCAGGAATGCATATTCGTCAACATTATTGGGTATGGGAATAATGGGGCGAGAATTCATGCATGCCTCCATTTGAATGAGCAAAGTAGACATATCTTAGAAGATCAAAATGCATTTCCTGCTGTCTTCTTAAATGAATCTTCACAGATTTGATACCGGCTTCCCAGAAGCCACCAAAATGGGGAGAGTGAGGGGGAATGAGGTGCCATTGAATTTCTTCTTGTGCTGTAAAATTTGAAACTGCGGAAGGATGATCTTGTGAGAGGACAAGGCGAGGCATCACATTCAACTTCGAACTTACTCGAGTGAAATGCGTACCGTTGTTACTATGCATATAGTTACAGCGTCCACGTCTCACAATGAATCGTCGTAAAGCAGCAAGGAACCCTTCTGTCGTTAAGTCCCTTACCAGCTCAATATGCACAGTCTTCGTGCAGGTACGTACAAAAAATGCTATGTAACATTTTGTCACTGTTTTCCTCCTTTATTTCCGTATTTAATTTGCAGAGTTCTGTCATAGTCAACGCAGCAGAGGGAAAACGGTTTGCTGGGTGTTATTCTGTCCTCTGTCATCTGTCCTAAGAGCTGACTTGTTGACGTAGCTTTCATTCTGAGGCAACTGATGCATTTGTAAATCACATTCCGAACGACAGACCAGCCAACTTTACACATGTCTGTTTTCAGACCAACTTTATTGTAGGGGAGTGAAAGATGGGTGTACCGGCATATCTTATTCATAAGTTAGAAGTAACATACTGTACATGACAGAAGCGAAAATAATCGCTGGTAGAAACAGGTGGCAGGAGGGTGTTAGAAATGAACTCAATGGACGACGTGGTTATGTGAGTCGAATGGAGGAGGATAGATTACCTAGGAGAGTAATGGACTCGGTCATCGATGGTAAGGAAACTAGACCGTGCTCGACAGCTTGAGTCGCTTAAGTGCGGCCAGTATCCAGTATTCGGGAGATAGTGGGTTCGAACCCCACTGTCGCCAGCCCTGAAGATGGCCACGGCTGCTTCCTCCCCACTCCTGGCCTCTTCCTATCCCATCGCCGCCATAAGACCTAGCTGTGTCGGTGCGACGTAATCCCAATTGTAAAAAGGGAAAGTAGAGGGTGACAAAGACCATCGTTAGACTCAGTTTCTAATCATTTAAAGATAAGAGGCCACAGAACGAGTTACAAATACAAGTAGGTGTCTTTTGACAGTTCTAGCGCCACCTGCAACTCAAATTTCGATGGGAGGTTCTTGGAATTTTCCGATTTTGGATGGGGGTGAACTAAATTGTAGGGGAATTTTTTTGACTTTCCGATTTTTAATTTTACGATTTTGAATTTTTGGTTTTTCTTTTTCGAACTTTATTATTGTGAGTGTTTTATGACTGTTGTAAAATGGACTTTTAAAGCTGTTATGCCGTCGATATTTTGGTGTCGCAGAGCCGTTGACATGGATGTCAATTTATCAATTTTGGGGATTTTTGGAATTGTCGAGTGTGGATTTCGATTTTTGAATTTTCGAATTTTGAATATTCCAATTTTGAAATCAGGATACGAATACAATTTCAAAAGTCAATTTTTCATCCACTCCGAAAACTCTCACAAAAATCCAAATTCGATAAATAAAATTTAAAAATTCCACATTGGAAAATTTAAAAATTCCCCCAACAATTAACTTGCCCCCATCCAGTGGCGGAGCGTATATAAAGCGTTTGGGGGTTCACTGCTGTCGAAAATAACGTGTTGAGATTTATTGTTGCTTGATGTTTACATAGATGTAAAACAGTGACATTGCTTGATTAGAAACGCGACTTTCCTTTGAAGGGACACGGCTACAGCTCGGAGTTACCTAAACAATGAAGATGAAAGACAGAGAATATGAGGTGCAATTACTTAAAGCTGATTCAATTTCCTCTGAGTTTGGAGATCTTGCTTGCGTACAAATAACTTCTTCAAGAACGTGTTAGGCAGACTACTGTTGTTTATATATTGACGTATTTGCTGCTTACTTTTCATAAAACACGTATTAGTAATGAAAAGATCCAGGGGCTCTCACCTTGGGAGCGTGCATTGGCGACCACGGGGCTGTTAGCTGAATCATGGCATTGCTCCCACTTACTTGCCGCAGGCTCCTCACTTTCATCTATCCTATGCGACCTCCCTTGATCAACTCTTGTTCTTTTCCGATCCCGACGGTATTAGAGCACTCGAGGCCCAGGAAGTGTTTTATTTTCACGCCCTTCGTGGCCTTTGTCTTTCTTTGGCCGACACCTTCATTTTCGAAGTGTAGGATCCCTTCCATTTTTTCTCTATGATTAGTGTTATATAGAGGATGGTTGCCTAGTTGTACTTCCTCTTAAAACAATAATCACCATCACCACTTACTAATGAAACGTTTCATTAATTACACAAACTTAGGCTACGTACGCCTATTGATGCTATACAAAACGTAGTTACCAAAATAATCTGCCTCATTGCGTTTAATGAAATCAGAATTGCAAAATCGTCAAATTAAAACCCCTACCAAACCTACTACATACGGCAAAATTCAACCGCGCGCTCTTGAGAGTGCTTCGGCTACTTTCGGAACTGCTCGATATAACTCGTGTCTATCGCTGGTCCAGTCGCCAGCGATTCCTGGGCTATATTTTCCTTGCTCCTCACAGCCCCTCGCCTTGTGCACCCTCCTTACGTCTCACGGCCCCGCTCCTGCAGTCCTGAAATTGAACCTCTTCACTGGTTCCGAAGAGCAACAGAGTGTTGATGTCAAAAATACCGCTACGCGGGTGAATACACAGAGCTTATTAAAGGAATAGGCTGTAATAAAGCATTTTACATAGACTTGTCTATTTCTAGGGGTTTCACTGAACCACTGAACATATAGAACGGGCACCGCCACTGCCCCCATCCAAAAAGAGAAAATTCCAAAATCTTCCATCCAAATCTGAGGTGGAGGTGGCGCTAGAACTGTAAAAAAACAGCTACTAGTAGAGAATTGTGGAGGCATTCAGTCGACTACTACGGTGAGGGTGGTCCAGTTAATTTTAGAATCTACAAAGGAGATACAACTTCCAACTTCTGATAAAATTTCAAAATGAAGGGGCAAGGGAAATATTTAAGTGTTTTATTTGTGTTTTCGCTTCTATAATGCATGCCATACTCCACTAGTTAATATTACAAAACAGGTCTTGGGTTCATTGCTCATAGCATCTATCGAATGGAAGAATGTTCAGACATATGTTTGAGAATCAGAACCGTAGAATAAGAAACGCAATATCGGATTCAGCATTCATCAATGAGTCAAAATGGAATTCATATACTAGGGGAAAGTTTGTTTATTGTGGTTCAACTTCATTTTTGTGTTGGTTCTGGTGTAACAAATGCACTTTTCTCTACTCAGGTACAAAATAAATCAAATCCTATTTCTTACACTTACAAAGAAAATTGATACGTTAATCCCAAACGTGCATGAAACAGGTCAAAGTCAAACTCATAAACCTTCAAGTGGCTCCTTAGCTATCTCTAATAACACAATGATTTAACAGTCAATACTAAATAGGATGCCCTTTAGCACTGTTCACCGCTCTTAAACGGCTTTTAATATCCTGAGTAGAAAGGAAGTCCAATGACGAAGTCCTTACTTTGTTAAAAAAAGTTTCTAACAATCATCAAGGAACGGAAGCTCACGTACATCGGTCGCATCATGAGAGCTGAACGATATGAACTTCTCCAACTCATCATCGAGGGAAAACGATCTGTGGAGAGACCTGCGCCGCTGGTATGGACGAACTTCCATTGAAATATTTCGAGCCGCTGTTTCTAGAGTTAAAATAATCCATTGGATCGCCAACGTTCGTAGGGAGACTGCATCCTCAGAACAAACGGTTGTACCAACTTTTCGCAAGAGTGTGGATTAGTTTTCTCCCAGTCTTCACATAAAGATCAACTTTGTTCACAATCCGATGTTTCCCTGTAGCTACTTCCAAATAATGCCATAGGTTTTCTATCACATTTATGCTTGGTTACTGTAGAGGTGTCTCAAGTACTTTTGGGCAATTGTATAGCAGCCACATCCTTACTTTATGAGCTTTGTGTCGTTATCTTCATAATAATCAAATCGATCAAATATAACAAGCTTTTGAGCCCTGGCCCGTACATGTTCTTCCAGTATATTTAGATCCATATTTTTATGCATTCTCCCATCACTAAAAGTCAACTTTCCAGATCCACCAGCTGGCATGCACCACCACACAGTTACACTACCAACACCATGTTTGATACTTGCTAGGTTTGATCTCCTTATTTGGTTTCATCGACACAGTGACTTTTCCATCTAATCCGAAGAGATTTTACTTGCTTTCATACGCAAAAGTCGTCTTCTATATGCTCCTTAACGAAGCTCCTAATATTCTTGCTAACAAATGGTTTGTTCCTAGCTATTCTTCTATACTTGTTACTTTTCCTAAGGATGAGTTGAATAGTTTCTGGAAGAGATCTCTTTGCTGGCATGTTCCTCAGCCATTACAGCAAGTTTCGGAGCACTAATCACTGGATTTTTGTTCACTTGTCTTATTATCCAATGTTCCTTTCTGAAGTTCAAAATATTCCTTCCACTCAATTTGTGTTTATTTTTAATGCTATGTGTACAGTAGTATAATAGGACAGTTCGGCGGCCTCCTCCTCCTCCCGCGGCGCGAGAAATTTGAATTCTGGCGGGAAATTTGAATTTTGGCGGGAGATTTGAATTTGTAAACAAAGCCACGTGCTTTTTGACAGCTGTCATCGACAACAACGCATCGCTAACCTCACTGCTGCCATCTTGACGGGCCTAAACCTCAGTAGTGCCAACTTAACCTAACTAGCGTGAGGTAAACAAAGCCACGTGTTTTTTGACAGCCACGTGCTTTTTGACAGACAACAGCGCATCGCTAACCTCAGTACTGCCATCTTGACGGGCCTAAACCTCAGTAGTGCCAACTTAACCTAACTAGCGCGAGGTAAACAAATCCACGTGCTTTTTGACAGCCACGTGCTTTTTGACAGATTTGTAAACAAAGCCACGTGCTTTTTGACAGCTGTCATCGACAACAACGCATCGCTAACCTCAGTACTGCCATCTTGACGGACCTAAACCTCAGTGGTACCAACTTAACCTAACTAGCGTGAGGTAAACAAAGCCACGTGTTTTTTGACAGCCACGTGCTTTTTGACAGACAACAACGCATCGCTAACCTCAGTACTGCCATCTTGACGGGCCTAAACCTCAGTGATACCAACTTAACCTAACTAGCGCGTGGTAAACAAAGCCACGTGCTTTTTGACAGCCACGTGCTTTTTTGACAGCTGTCATCCGCCATCTTTAAACCACAGAGCGCTGTGCTGCCCTCTTTAGATGTAAAATTCGTCACCTGTCATCGGCAGTGCTGCCATCTTGGCGGGCCTAAACCTTAGTGCTACCAACTTAACCTCACTAGCTCGAGATAAACAAATCCACGTGCTTTTTGACAGCCACGTGCTTTTTTGACAGCTGTCATCCGCCATCTTTAATCCATAGAGCACAGTGCTGCCCTCTTTAGCTACTTACCTTTGAAATGTGGTGGCGGATAATTTGAAAAATGCTTTTTGACAGCAGCCATCTTGCATCGCAAACCGCAGTGCTGCCATCTTTAGCTAGATACCTGTGGTGGCAGACAATTCCACGTGACAGCAGCCATCTTTGAGCACAGTGCTACCCCTCTTTGTGGCGGCGGGAAATTCCACGTGCTCTTGTTTGGAAACAAATTCACGTGCTATTTTCTGACAGCTGTCATCCGCCATCTTGCATCACAAACCTCAGTGCTACACTCTTTAGTTGAAATGTGGTGGCGGCAAATTCTAAATGCTCTTGTTTGGAAACAAACCTATGCGCTTTTTTGACAGCTATCATCCGCCAACTTTAATCCAGAGAGCACCGTGCTGCCCTCTATGTGGTGGCGGTAAATTCCACGTGCTTTACAAACCCATGTGCTTTTCTGACAGCTGTCATCCGCCATCTTTAATCCAGAGAGAACAGTGCTGCACTCTATGTGGTGGCGGCAAATTCCACGTGCTTTACAAACCCATGTGCTTTTCTGACAGCTGTCATCCACCATCTTTAATCCAGAGAGAACAGTGCTGCACTCTATGTGGTGGCGGCAAATTCTACGTGCTTTACAAACCTATGCGCTTTTCTGACAGCTGTCATCCGCCATCTTTAATCTAGAGAGAACAGTGCTGCACTCTATGTGGTGGCGGCAAATTCCACGTGCTCTTGTTTGGAAACAAATTCTACTCGCTCTTCAGCTGTCATCCACCATCTTTAATCAAGAGAGCACCGTGCTGCCCTCTTTGTGGTGGCGGATAATTTGAAAAAATTATTTTCGACAAGCAGCCATCTTTAATCCAGAGAGAACAGTGCTGCCCTCTTTAGCTACTTACCTTTGAGGCGGTTAATTTGAAAAATTCTTTTCGACAAGCAGCCATCTTTAATCCAGAGAGAACAGTTCAGCCCTCTTTAGCTACTTACCTTTGAGGCGGTTAATTTGAAAAATTCTATTTAACAAGCTGCCATCTTTAATGAAAAGAGCATCGTGGTGCTATCTTGCGGGTAATATTTTACGTCACAGCTGTCATCCACCATCTTGCATTGCTAACCTTAGTGCTGCCCTCTTTAGCTACTTACCTTTGAAACAAAAAATCTATTTGACAAGCTGTCACCCGCCATCTTGTATCGCAAACCTGAGTGCTGCACTCTATGTGGTGGCGGATAATTTGAAAAAATATTTTTGACAAGCAGCCATCTTTAATCAACAGAGCACCGTGCTGACATCTTTAGCTACCGCCATCTTACATCGCTTACCTCGCTGCTGCACTCTTTAGTTGAAATGTGGTGGCGGTAAATTCGAACAAGTTTAATCACGCATCGGGAAAGCTAGAGTAACACGTGCTGCAGTGATGACGTCATCATGCATGTTTAGATTTGTCCGTTTTCTTAAGAGTAAGTCGATGTAAAGGAATGTGGTAGCGGTAAATTCGAACGAGTTTAAACATGCATCGGGAAAGCTAGAGTAAGCAAGTGCTGTTGTGATGACGTCATTGTGCATGTTTAGACCTGATCGTTTTTCTTAAGAGTAAGTCGGTGTAAAGCAATGCAATAAGTACAACATTTTTTGAATGCGATCAAATATTTATTTACAAATGTACTACAACAGTGTTCGTTTTTGCTGCTGACAAGGTTGGTGTGCCTCTTAACAACGTATGCTTCTGAAATGCCTCCTGCAACATTCAAATTAAACAAAGCATTTAGAAATATATTATACTAAGTATGTTATGCTTTACAGAGAAGATCATATACTTCTTACCTTGCTGTTATTCCTTTTCGGAATCATCATCATCATCATCATCATGAGGTACTAGAGAAAGTTCATTCATACACTGTGTGCAGCGTTCAATCCTCGGATTTGGTCCATCCCAATCATCATCACCATTTTCTCCTCGATGCTTGTAATGTCGTTCACAAGTTCTGCATAAAGCTACTTCGATTGACATCTTACTGTGTAGAGGAAGGATGTCCCAAAAATTATGTACGTAAGAGGCAGCGTACGTATATAAAAGTCCTGGTGGTAAGTATTGAATAAGATGTTTCGGCATCGACGATCTACGTTTATAGAACATCTTAATAGCCTCACTCACTCGTGAAACATAAATAAGATGTTGCGTATGAGGATGCAAACAGCATGCACATTTACAGTTTTGTTCCATAGCGTACGATGTCGGAGCACACACTAATGAAAATGTTAAAGATCTATTCTTATTTATAGTCTCGTAACAATATTCGTTAGCGGATGGTAAGTAACATCACTCATATGAATAATAAAACAATAGGCTGCTGTGTTAGCAGGAATGTTTTCAGATGTTTCAAATTCTAAACGAATATCAACTGGAGATTCTTTTATAGATTCTTCATGATAAGAGCAGTCTATAACTACAATCGGTGCTTTATTTTTAAATTCTTGAGGTGTAAATAGCGGACGATCTTCTTTCTGATAATACGATGATTGAAATTTACAAAACATGTCATAGAGCATCCCAAACTTATTTTTCTCAAAGTTAATGTCGATGTTTTCGTAGGGATACGTACTTCCGTTGAGATATAGTCTAACGTGTCTTAATTTGCAGTGATCAAACAGTGAGCTATCTTTTTCGTGATTGAATTTACGATTAGTTTGAAATCCAAAAATAATGTACAAGGGCTTCTCAGTAAAACTTGATGTGTTAACAGCCCAGCTATGCTTGTTTGTAGGTGGTAACACAGGATATTCATGCAGCTCCCAACTTCTAAAACGTATAGGTAATGGTGTATCATTTTCTACAATCTTGAGCAATCGAAGTTTTTCACGATCAGATAAGGTTACATGTGGAATCCGCCACAGTATACGATGCAGTGTTATTTTCGATTCTACTGGTGTTTCTACTGCTTTAAGAGAATTGTAATCACTTCGATCACGGATTAGAATAAGCTCTTGTTTTGCGTTGATTATAATACGTGTAAAGTCTTCTGCGAATCTAAAAATATGTTTCAGTGATAACATACCCGTAAAAGTACCATCCTCATTAATCATCCAGTTGTTAGTAGCTTTTGGACACCATCCAGCCATCCGCAAAAGATTACTTTCTTCATCACAGAAAGAAGGGTAGAGTTTCAATGCACTTGTAATACCAACATTCTTCGTTCGATCTATTTCAACATTATTTACTTCATATCGCGCTTCAGAAAAGAGAAAAGCTAGAGCATGGTTGTTTAGTTGTGAAGTGCTTGGTCCACTTCCATCAGACTTTTCTAATCGTCCTTCAATATAGAGGTAGCTTTCGTGTGGTAAGGTGTAAACATCTTGTTGATTAATAATAAAATGAATTTCATCATTGTTATTTAATCCAAACGTAAAAGGTTGATAGGAATGAAGCTCACTTCGTACTACACCTTCACGACTTTCTACTGTATTCGTAATGTCTAGCATTTCTTCCATTCTGTTGTAGTAGTGTACATCCTAAATCTTGGAGTATCTGCTTATGGGTATCTGTTAACTCGATGAGTCTCTGCACACATGTAGTATGTCTTCGGAATGTACACCGTGTTTTATAGATGGTTTTCATACTAGTTTAAGATGTAGTTTGTAAGCTACGTACGCGTGCTGATCTAAATGAATAAGCTGATTATGTTTATTTACAAGTCTAAGAGTAATGTTGCTAATGTGTTTTACAGACACAGGATGATAAAGAACTACTGCTGGATTCTCACAAATAGTATATCCACGTTCCTCTGTAACAATAAAGTCGTGCAGGACGTGCGAAGGTTGTACATTACTATTCAAGTCTGTAATAATATTACAAGTAATGTTCACATTATAATCATCGAAGAGTTTTATAGGTTGATCAGACTCGTAACGTACGTTCGGTAGGAGCTCCCTCGATGAAAATCCAAGCAGTGGTGCAATCGAATCAGGTTGTGATTTGAAGTCGATCTTAAATGATGATTCAATAACACATTTATGTGTAATGTTGCTTATAGTGATTGAGAACTTGTAATTATGATTACTAAAACTATCTTCCCCAAACTGATCAATTAACGTACTTTCAATATAGTCGTGAATATCATCTACTGTATAACTACCTGAGGGTAGTGTTAGCACATACTCATCGTAATAGAACTTGTTTAAACCATCACGCACATTATAGATTTGATTGTAGCTTTCAAACGATACTAGTCAAAGACTATGCGGCTGATAACCAAGTTCGATTGGTGGATTAAAATAGACGGTTGTTTCAGGTCCTTCTCCACGTACAGCAAACGTTCTTTCACTGTTCGTCATCACGTAGACACTAATGCACTTTCTCTACTGTCTGGGTTTGATATAAGAACATAAGACATAATCGTCCGCACATGCGTGTATTAAAGTTTTGCACACGGTTTTTATTGTAAACAATGTCTGCACTGCTTCCGAAATAACGTATGAGCTCAAAAGGAGGAGGTAAATCTCCATAGCTATCAAAATACCATACTTTAGATTTACGTTTTACATAAGCAACGTAATGAGTTCCTGGCCCACGACTGTCGTCCAAGTTAATTACGGCACTTTCACGTTCACGTGGGCGTACTGGTAGTTGATCGCGCATATACACTCCTCGAAAATAATGAATTCCTAGTTGTTTAGCAAACGTAAAAACTTCATCATGCGTTAGAGCTCGATATGGCAGTGCATTCAGTAGACGTTTTTTTGGAGAAATGTAGATACCAAGCCCCTTCTTGTATGGCGCTAGCTTCATGTTCACACCTTTGCCTCGTAACGCAATTGCCTCCATCGTCTTGTTATGACGTTCACTCTCTTTCAACTGTTGTTTTGCTTCTTCTACAGCTTTGACACTTCTCGCTACAGCACTAGCACCACCTAACAATGACCCTAAAGCTGCTAAGCCAGCAAACAGCGCAGGAAGAAATCCTCCACGTTTTGGTACAGGAATAATTCGCGCACGTTTACTAAATATTGCTCTGCACTTTGGAGAAATTCTCGCTCTTGCTGCGCGTAACGCCTTAGTAATAGCTACACGAGGATTGTATTCCCCTCGAATAGCTTTTTGCGCAGCCTTTATAACATCTTTCCATCCAACAGTTTTTACTTTCTTCTTCTTCTTCATGTCGTTTGGATATCGTTGTTTCACCATGCTGGACACGACTTTACTAGTCAAGAGCAAATCATAAACTAACCATTGCCTCTTGTTTCGTTTAATATATGTATTACTATTACGTACTTTATGATTCAGTTATCATGAAGATTATAAAGCAGCAAGACACGCTACCTGTTACCGACATTGTACCACATCTCTTACCTAGTTCTAGTACAACTACAAGAAAACGTCATGGAACGTTGTTTCCTTTTACTGTTCGATGTATTATATCAGGTCCGTCGGGATGCGGTAAAACAAATCTTTTACTCACACTTATTACTTCTGTAAATGGTGTACGCTTCGAGAATATTTACGTTTTCGCAAAGTCACTCTATCAGCCGCTAAATACTATTCTACAAACTGTAATGCACGATCTAGTTAAGGATGGAATAAGATATTTTAAATTTAATTCACATGAGCAAGTACCATCACCAGACGATGTGCTTCCTAATTCTCTTATGATCTTTGATGATGTCGCAACAGAACAGCAAAACGTTATTCGTGCATTCTTTAGTATGGGTCGGCATAAATATGTTGATTGCATCTATTTGTGCCAAACCTATTCTCGTGTGCCTAAGCAGTTGATACGCTACAACGCAAATGTTATTGTGCTTTTTCCGCAAGATGAGCGCAACATGCGACATGTGTATAACGATCATGTTAACACTGATATGACATTCGATGAATTTAAACGTATGTGTGCTAAATGTTGGTCATTACACCGTTACAGCTTTTTAGTTATTGATAAAGAAAGTGATGTACAGCATGGACGATATCGCATGGGTTTCGATCATTTTATATGCATTAACACAGAATTACAGTAACTACTTGATTAAAAACCACCATCATGTTAACATCTAGCAAGGAGATCACAAAACATATCATCCAAGCTCGAAACAATATTCGACGGAAATTTAAAGAGCTTAAACGTATTCAAGCAGACACGGATTTATTTTTAAAAACACAACTAAGTACACCACTCAAAGAAATTTTTAATTCTACTTCATTACCGCAGTCTACTTCAAGTTTTGCTTCTATGCAAACATGATATCATAAAGAGAAGCATGAAGAAGAAAAGCATGAAGAAGATACGGAAGAGAAGAAGCAGGATGTAGATCAGGAAGAGGAAGATAAGGAAGAAGAAGAAGAAGAACTTAATGATACATCACCATCTAAGCGTGTTGAGTTTTTAACTACAGATGTTATTGCTGAAACACCTACTACATCGACGCAAAATCTACCATCTTTGTCTGAGGTTATGATTACACCAGAGTATCGCAATCAGTTTAGAACTTTTATTCAAGATACCTATGGATCTCTCTTTGCACCTTATATAGAAAAACATTTTACAGGACAAACTGACACTACCTACGGTATTCGCTACGAAGATGACTGTTTCCGGATAGGAAATTCAAATGTTAAGATTAATAGCAACAAACTCATTGTAAAAGGTGTTACCTATAAACCTACGAAAGGACTCTTAGAACTTCTTTTCTCACGAATACCTGACAAGGATATAATTTTACAAGATGATCTTAAAAAGTATAAAGCAATACTTTTTGCTACTGACGCAACACGACGTAATTACAAGAGAACAGAAGCTGTAAATGCGAATAAGAGTTACAAGTATCGTGAGTTTATTTCTAAGCTGTTTCCGACTGCACGTAGTCTAGACGTTATCTACAAGCCTTTGTTGCCGTATGTGGATGTAAGATACTGGAATGACCCAAACTTACTCGTTGAACGATTACAACTTTTAAGAGCATCGCAAGAGGCTGGTCACACTGGTCACGGATCAGAAATTCTAGAAATAGAAAGAGAAGTACGTTATGCCGGTATAATTTTGTAATGGCTCGTCAAGAGAAGATCTCACCTGTAAAGGTAAACATCGCACATGAGTTACATAAACCAGCACGTCGCACCTACTGTCGCAGAAGCGTTATTACACGAGGAAAAGATGATCTCTGGCAAGCAGACTTAGTAGAAATGATTCCATATGCCTCCAGTAATAAGGGGTATAAGTATCTACTTACTGTTATCGATGTGTACTCGAAGTTTGCTTTTGCACAACCCGTGCGTTCTAAAACAGCAGCTCAGGTTAAAGAAGCATTTAAACATATTGTTGAAGAATCGAAACGCTGCCCAAGGCTTCTTCATACTGATCAAGGTAAAGAGTTTTACAACAAGGATTTTTCTTCTTACCTCAAGTTACTTGGCATTCAACACTACTCTACGTTCAGCAATCTCAAGGCAAGTGTTGTAGAACGCTTTAATCGTACACTCAAAGCAATGATGTGGCGAGAATTTACAGCGCAAGGTTCATATCGTTGGATTGATCTGCTACCTAGACTTTTATCTACCTACAACGATACACCTCATCGCACTATCGGAACAAAGCCACGTCTTGTTACAAAGAATACACCTCGTCTAGATGCTATTCATCTTGTAATTAAAACAGCTGATCCACGTCGCCATCGCTTTAAAGAAGGTGATTTCGTTCGCATCAGCAAACACAAGTCTATCTTTGCAAAAGGATACACACCTAACTGGAGCACTGAAATTTTTCAAATCAGAAGTGTTAAGCTTACTAATCCAGTTACGTATTTACTTCGCGATCTCAGAGGACAGCCTATTGAAGGAGGATTCTACATCGAAGAACTGCAGAAAACAAAATATCCTGATCACTATTTAGTTGAACGTGTTATTCGACGTCGTGGCAATAAACTGTATGTTAAATGGCTTGGTTTTAATAACAGCTTTAATTCATGGATTAATAAAGAGGATGTACTTCAAATCTTATGTGTGTTTTCTTTTAATCCTCTACGTTTCCTTTCTTCTAAGTCACTAGGACATGCTGTAGGATTAAACAACACCTGTAATATGTTTTGACAATTCATATTTATTTTAGAATATATACATTTTTATCCTTTGTTGATTTTACGGTCTTTGTCACTCAGTTTTCGTTTTATTGCACCAACAACGACAAGTGCTGCTATATTCTTCTGAGCAGCTAAAGCACTAGGTAATAACACACACACACACAGCATAACTTTACGAAGCAGATTTTAACAGCTACACGATATACTCTATGCAGGCAGCATGTAACTACGTGTCAGGCGAACGTGTTCTAGGGCCGCAGAGGAGATGAAGCACGAAGAAAGGAAGATCAATCGCTCTATGGATGAGTCCACGCCCAACATGCTTCCTCATCTTTCTCCCAGCACGTTTCTTCACCTTTTCCTTGTTTACTCTCTCCACAGCCATGATAAGTGTTTATAAGCGAAGACAACTCATTAGTTTTAGGTCCGTGATACAGTTTAATTAGTTGACATGTACGGCACTGTCTCACAGAAGGTCCTCTAGCTAAACTCACGTGTTCATGATGTAAACTACACGTTTGAAGCTCTGACAAAACAGGATCTTGAGTCCACTCACGAGGCACCTTTTCCCAAATCTTCTTTACAGCATTCGCAGCTACATTAACCAAAAATGCCTTTGGTAATGCATTTAACTCTTCTTCGGTAAAAGTGTTTAGTTTCTTTTTGCATGCATAAAACTTTACGATCGCCTTTTCAACTGCGTTACACTTAGTATCTGTTAGAAATGACATGATATCTTTACTCTACAAATGTTTCTTTTACACTAAGGTTATTTCGACACTGCACTTTACATATGTTGTTCACTTCCCGGCATGCACTGCGACACAACCAATCAAAGAGCATGCATACATGTTGTAAAGACTGTTTACTTGTTTCTCTGCTATGCTCTTTCGGAAGAGTTTTAAATGATGGGCACCCCAATTCATGCATGTCGATAACTTCACATGGTGATGGTAGAAACTCACGCAACCATTCTTTCTTTTCACAACCCTTTAAAAGAACAAGATCTGCTCTTGACAAATGTGCATTCATCATTACAGGTAGAAAACGATTAGGTATTCCTTTTTCTTCCCACTTCAAACCTAAATTGTTTTCAATCCACTGAGTCTGATCTTTATCTTCATCTGTTTGCAAACAGTAAGGGAACGGTGGACTAAATACTAAACTAACAAGTTTTGGTGCCCACAACACACTGCAATCAAACACAGCCACCTCTTTAAACACAAATTTGTTTCCGTTTACTTTAAAGCCTTGCACATCAACTATTAATGTTTTCGTCATGTTTGCACTCCACACTCTATCACTGTTTCTCGAAGACTAAAGCTTTTAGTCAACGAACGGGTTTAAACATGCATGATGACGTCATCACTGCAGCACGTGCTTACTCTAGCTTTCCCGATGCGTGATTAAACTTGTTCGAATTTACCGCCACTACATTTCAACTAAAGAGTGCAGCAGCGAGGTAAGCGATGTAAGATGGCGGTAGCTAAAGATGTCAGCACGATGCTCTGTTGATTAAAGATGGCTGCTTGTCAAAAAGATTTTTCAAATTATCCGCCACCACATAGAGTGCAGCACTGAGGTTTGCGATGCAAGATGGCGGGTGACAGCTTGTCAAATAGATTTTTTGTTTCAAAGGTAAGTAGCTAAAGAGGGCAGCACTAAGGTTAGCAATGCAAGATGGTGGATGACAGCTGTGACGTAAAATATTACCCGCAAGATAGCACCACGATGCTCTTTTCATTAAAGATGGCAGCTTGTTAAATAGAATTTTTCAAATTAACCGCCTCAAAGGTAAGTAGCTAAAGAGGGCTGCACTGTTCTCTCTGGATTAAAGATGGCTGCTTGTCGAAAAGAATTTTTCAAATTAACCGCCTCAAAGGTAAGTAGCTAAAGAGGGCAGCACTGTTCTCTCTGGATTAAAGATGGCTGCTTGTCGAAAATAATTTTTTCAAATTATCCGCCACCACAAAGAGGGCAGCACGGTGCTCTCTTGATTAAAGATGGTGGATGACAGCTGAAGAGCAAGTAGAATTTGTTTCCAAACAAGAGCACGTGGAATTTGCCGCCACCACATAGAGTGCAGCACTGTTCTCTCTAGATTAAAGATGGCGGATGACAGCTGTCAGAAAAGCGCATAGGTTTGTAAAGCACGTAGAATTTGCCGCCACCACATAGAGTGCAGCACTGTTCTCTCTGGATTAAAGATGGTGGATGACAGCTGTCAGAAAAGCACATGGGTTTGTAAAGCACGTGGAATTTGCCGCCACCACATAGAGTGCAGCACTGTTCTCTCTGGATTAAAGATGGCGGATGACAGCTGTCAGAAAAGCACATGGGTTTGTAAAGCACGTGGAATTTACCGCCACCACATAAAGGGCAGCACGGTGCTCTCTGGATTAAAGATGGCGGATGATAGCTGTCAAAAAAGCGCATAGGTTTGTTTCCAAACAAGAGCATTTAGAATTAGCCGCCACCACATTTCAACTAAAGAGTGTAGCACTGAGGTTTGTGATGCAAGATGGCGGATGACAGCTGTCAGAAAATAGCATGTGAATTTGTTTCCAAACAAGAGCACGTGGAATTTCCCGCCGCCACAAAGAGGGGTAGCACTGTGCTCAAAGATGGCTGCTGTCACGTGGAATTGTCTGCCACCACAGGTATCTAGCTAAAGATGGCAGCACTGCGGTTTGCGATGCAAGATGGCTGCTGTCAAAAAGCATTTTTCAAATTATCCGCCACCACATTTCAAAGGTAAGTAGCTAAAGAGGGCAGCACTGTGCTCTATGGATTAAAGATGGCGGATGACAGCTGTCAAAAAAGCACGTGGCTGTCAAAAAGCACGTGGATTTGTTTATCTCGAGCTAGTGAGGTTAAGTTGGTAGCACTAAGGTTTAGGCCCGCCAAGATGGCAGCACTGCCGATGACAGGTGACGAATTTTACATCTAAAGAGGGCAGCACAGCGCTCTGTGGTTTAAAGATGGAGGATGACAGCTGTCAAAAAAGCACGTGGCTGTCAAAAAGCACGTGGCTTTGTTTACCACGCGCTAGTTAGGTTAAGTTGGTACCACTGAGGTTTAGGCCCGTCAAGATGGCAGTACTGAGGTTAGCGATGCGTTGTTGTCTGTCAGAAAGCACGTGGCTGTCAAAAAACACGTGGCTTTGTTTACCTCACGCTGGTTAGGTTAAGTTGGTACCACTGAGGTTTAGGTCCGTCAAGATGGCAGTACTGAGGTTAGCGATGCGTTGTTGTCGATTACAGCTGTCAAAAAGCACGTGGCTTTGTTTACAAATCTGTCAAAAAGCACGTGGCTGTCAAAAAGCACGTGGATTTGTTTACCTCGCGCTAGTTAGGTTAAGTTGGCACTACTGAGGTTTAGGCCCGTCAAGATGGCAGTACTGAGGTTAGCGATGCGCTGTTGTCTGTCAAAAAGCACGTGGCTGTCAAAACACACGTGGCTTTGTTTACCTCACGCTAGTTAGGTTAAGTTGGCACTACTGAGGTTTAGGCCCGTCAAGATGGCAGCAGTGAGGTTAGCGATGCGTTGTTGTCGATGACAGCTGTCAAAAGCACGTGGCTTTGTTTACAAATTCAAATCTCCCGCCAAAATTCAAATCTCCCGCCAAAATTCAAATTTCCCGCCAGAATTCAAATTTCCCGCGCCGCGGGAGGAGGAGGAGGCCGCCGAACTGTCCTATTATACTACTGTGTACTTTTATATCTACTTAACATATTTTACAGATGCATGACTCCCGTTTACAATCTTACCAACGTCTCGGAGTGATCTTCATCTCTCTTAATAAAAAAATCATCAGTTCTCTGACTTCTTTCTAAGTTTTTCCACATGACAACACCGGAACTTGTCGACACTCACAGCTCCCCACAACAAACTGAACGTGATATCAAAACATGAACATACAGTATTTATGCTGTCCTCTTACTTGCCCATTTATTTTATTTTATTCATATTTCGAAATTAGAACAAAGTATACCACACAAACTTTCTAGACTATATAAGTCTGTAAACATATTACATTATAAATTTAGAAATATTATTCAATTCCGACCAAGAAGTGGCCGTGACCTAAGTTAAGTACTATCCAGGCATTTGCCTGGAGGAGAAGTGGGAAAATCATGGAAAACCACTCCGGAGATGACTAAGGTGAGAATCGAACCCCCTCTACTCAATTGACCTCCCGAGGCTGAGCGGACCTCGTTACAGCCCTCGATTTTTCAAATTTCGTGGGTGGTAGATAATCACACTAACCACTACACCACAGTGGCGGACTCGAGATATTAATGGTACCTATAAATATGTGTTCTTAGAAATTGAAGAGAGCCACGGAAGGCTAATAATTGCACATCTTTTTACAGATTATTTTCAAGATTTCCACCTCCGCCGTAGCGTAACGGTTAGTGTTATTAGCTGCCGTCCTCGTGGGTCCAGGTTCTATTCCCGGTACGGCCAGAAACTTAAGAATGTCAGGAGGACTGGTATGTGGTTAAAATTCTATATGCAGCTCACCTCCATCAGGGGTGTTCCTGAAATATCTGCAACAGCTCGGGATGAGGACATGAGTGTACTTTACTTGATTTCCAATATAGAAATGAGAACTTTTGAAATAATTTTGGAATTGTGCGCCTGTAACCCACTAGCAATCCGACTGTGACAGTATTAATAGTATGAGGTTCATTTTGACGTGCCTCAGCAACATATCGACAAAGAATCTGTTATATCTCGTTAAGTTCCTGGTAACCAGCCAGTGGTAACATATTTCAAGAAATACCGGTACCTTTATTGTTCCACACATAAAATGCGAACATATATTATTGTCCATATTTACTTTCATGAGGAACCTCCGTGGCTCAGACGGCAGCGCGTCGGCCTCTCACCGCTGGATACCGTGGTTCAAATCCCGGTCGCTCCATGTGAGATTTGTGCTGGACAAAGCGGAGGCGGGACAGGTTTTTCTCCGGGTACTCCGGCTTCCCCTGTCATCTTTCATTCCAGCAACACTCTCCATTCTCGTTTCATAGCATCTATCAGTCATTAATAAATCACTTTGGGAGTGGCGACCCCATCGTACTAATAGCCTATATCTGCTTCATTCATTACATCCCTGACCCGGTCAATGACTGGAAAACAGGTTGTAGGTTTTCATTTTCATTTACTTTCATGAATCAACACAACAGTAAGTTATAGTGGCATATGAGATCTGCTTTAAGACCTTTCCAAGTTTCTGTACAACACTAGAAGTGCGCTTCGTAAAACAAATTACTTTAAAAGAAATTAATAATCAAATTATTAAACTAAAAATTACGAATTAAAGATAAGTCCGCCTCTGTGGTGTAGTGGTTAGCGTGATTAGCTGCCACCCCCGGAGGCCCGGGTTCGATTCCCGGCTCTGCCACGAAATTTGAAAAGTGGTAAGAGGGCTGGAACGGGGTCCACTCAGCCTCGGGAGGTCAACTGAGTAGAGGTGGGTTCGATTCCCACCTCAGCCATCCTGGAAGTGGTTTTCCGTGGTTTCCCACTTCTCCTCCAGGCGAATGCCGGGATGGTACCTAACTTAAGGCCACGGCCGCTTCCTTCCCTCTTCCTTGCTTATCCCTTCCAATCTTCCCATCCCTCCACAAGGCCCCTGTTCAGCAGAGCAGGTGAGGCCGCCTGGGCGAGGTACTGGTCATACTCCCCAGTTGTATCCCCCGACCAAGAGTCTGAAGCTCCAGGACACTGCCCTTGAGGCGGTAGAGGTGTGATCCCTCGCTAACCTGGAGGGTAAACAGATGATGATGATGATGATGATAAAAGAATTTCTTCAATCAACTATAAGATATACATTTATTAAACATAAAAATAATGTAATGAACTCTAGTCTATGAATTTCAAGTGACGGGCAATAAGATTCTCCTGGCTTTTGTGGAAAATTTGTGATATACAGTTTAATGAACTTGATAACTGGCAATATTGATCCAAAAAGTAATGGAGGAAGAGGACATGAAACGGCAGTTGATGCAATCGCTCATCAGCAAGATTAATGCCACTCCTTTTCTCCACACCGCACATTTTTGAAACATTAAACACCCGTTTGATGTTTAGCTAAGAACATTACGTAGCGGCTTAAATCTGAAGCTAAACGCTGCCAACACCCTATGACATGGAAAAATAGTTTAGTAAACCATCTGTGGTGGTCATCTGCAAGTTGCGGAGATGACAAAAATGTGCTCACTAAAAGATTTACATCTACTCTCAAACATGTTTGTAATATCCATAAATGAGTCGATGGGAGTAAATTCAAGAAATATGAACACGGTGATATTGGGGTAGATAACATGATAAAGATAATATAAAAGGTCGTGTGTTATAACTTAGGGTTAATCAGAATAACTAAACTTTCCTGATGAGTTTAGCTTAAATCCAGTGTAACTGAAGGGGCTGCCTGGCCGAGGTGGTAAAGGCGTGCTCGGTTCACCCGGAAGGACGTGGGTTCGAATCCCCGCCAGGAAGTCGTAAAATTTAAGAAACGAGAGGTGCGTATGGCCCTGAGGTTCACTCAGCCTATACCAAAAATGAGTACCAGGTTAATTCCTGGGGGAAAAGGCGCCTGGGTGTGGAGCTAACCCCTCTACCCCATCAAGTGCCGCTGTTAACAATGGTGGAAGCCTTTACCTTCCACTCCTCCAAGGGCGTTCATGGCCTGTACTGAGGTGTCTTTGTCGTTGTCCAGTGTAAGTGATGTCTCTTTCAGGAAGTATTTGTCGTATTTTGCTAATTGCGGAGGAAAGTATATCTTTTCTTACATTACCCAGTCAGTCTATTCCACGAATTGTTGCAGTATATAAATTGTCGGTATGCAATGAGATGCCATGCAGAATGTGTATTTCCCTTTAACTGTTCTTGTGACTGTTTTAATTGTATGTATAATTATTAATGGATTGCTATACGTATGCAAGAGTAGATATAAATAGACAGTTAATAAAATACTGATGATTGAGCAAGTGGCCGTGTGGTTAGTGTCGCGCAGCTGTGAGGTTGCATTCGGGAGATAGTGGGTTGGAATCCTACTGTCGGCAGCCCTGAAGATGGTTTTCCGTGGTTTCCTATTTTCACACCCGGCAAATGCTGGGGCTGTACCTTAATGAAGGCCACGGCCCCGCTACCTTCCCAATCTCCCACCCTTCCGTCGCCGAAAACCTTCGATGTGTTAGTACGACGTTAAACAATTAGCAAAAAAAAATAAAAATAAATAAGTACTGATGGAGATTAAGAAGGGAAGACGGGAGGGAAATATTTAAAAGATGATTACTGGCTAAGTAAAGTTAAAATGATGCTTGACAGAATATGAATGGGAGGATTCTGGGACAAAGAATTTCAGAACAAAGAAATTGTGCCAGAAAATAACGATTAGAGTAAAGTCCTCATCCCGAAGTGGTACGGCTCTTTTCAGGCAGACCCTCAATGAAGGTGAGCTGCATGGAACCGGGTCTTCGCGGACGGCAGGTAATAGTACTAACCATTACGCTACGACGGCGGACAACGATTAGAGTTTATTACGAAGCAGATGGTTATGGCAGTGTGTAAGATTAAAGGAACATTATAATAATTCTATGAAATTCTCCAAAAGTGTCAAGAAATAAATAAATAAATAAATAAACTCTATCAAATACAAAAGTAAGAGGTGTGGTTTGGTGGCTAATGGGATTATATATAACAATAAAGGCGAGGGAGATGGAAACATGACGAAAACGGTTGTTTATTTTGTGGAGAAAAAATGGAAGGGGCGCATTTGTTGAAAGTTTGTGGGGAGACGGATGGAATCAGAGTAAAATATCTAGGTAGGGAATATAGAATAAATTAGAAAGAGAGACGTAATTCTATACAATTGCTAAATTAGATTACACCGGGAAGAAGAGAAACTTTTTGTATTTAAAAAATAAATAACAAACATCAAAAATAATTCAGGGTAAGGTAGTGTTTGTCCTAGAGTATGTAGCACTGTATTACATTTAGGACGAAAGGAAAAACGGAGTGATAATGTGTGGAATGGATATAATTACTATCAGGTTTATATACGTCTGCATCTGCGGTGTAGTTGTTAGTGTGATTAGCTGCCACCCCTGTAGACCGGGATCCGATTCCCGGCTCTGCCATGAAATTTGAAAAGTAGTATGAGGGCTGGAACGGAGTCTGCTCAGCCTCGGGAGGTCAATGGAGTAGAGGTGGGTTCGATTCCCACCTCAGCCATCCTCGAGGTGATTTTCTGTGGTTTCTCACTTCTCCTCCAGGCAAATGCCAGGATGGTAACTGACTTAAAGCCGTGGCTGCTTCTTTCCCTCTTTCTTGTCTACCCTTTCCACTATTCCCATCCCCCCCAAAAGGGACCTCTTCAGCATAGCAGGTGAGGTAGCCTGGACGAGGTACTGGTCCTCCTCCGCAGTTTTATCCCAGACCCAAAGTCTCACGATCCAGTACACTGCCCTTGAGGCGGTAGAGGTGGTATTCCTCGCTGATTCCGAGGGAAAAACCAACACTGGAGAGTTAACGGTTAAGACAGAAGGAAGAAAAGAAAGAAAGAAAGAAAGAAAGAAAGAAAGAAAGAAAGAAAGAAAGAAAGAAAGAAAGAAAGAAAGAAAGAATTAATCCGATCTGCAAATCCAGCCTTCCTTTTGCAAGTAAAACCATTTTCCTTTCTTTTTTGAAATAGCAAAATCGATTTTGTGAGAATTCGGTCATGGTGTTTTCTAATGAGGAAATATACTTAATAAATTCATTGTTGTCATTTGTATTTTGCAGGGACTGCAAGCAGGGAAGATGCTATACTTGCCATTGTGTTTTATTTAGGTTTACGGTACGAAAGACTGACGGACGAATGTAGTGCCACCTCTTTTAGTTTGCGTGGAGATCAAGAACCATTCGCGGTTCCTAAACCAGGAATCTGTCCACGCATGGCTTCCAGTAAGACATGTACGCGGAGCGGAGTGCGGCGAGCGCCTGACAAATGTTGTGTATGCAACCCGCTGGCCTGTTCAGCGGGGCAAACTCCCAGAATCTATCTGAGCGATGAGTAATGCTGTAATAATCGCGGGTCCAAACTACCAAGTATGCGGTGTTGTTGCTAGCTGCTGATTCTCCTCAACGCCAACGTGACCAATAACAACAACATTTCCTCGACATTCACTTACCCGCTATTGTGAATAAGACCGCCCAGCCACTGTGACTCCAGTCACGTCTGCAGTTCAAGAATCTGTCAGAGATATCCTCTTACAACTCCGCGATAGATAGGGTGTTTGCACGTCTTATTTTGTCGTGCGGGTATCTGCCAATGAGGAGTTTACTACTCGATTATGCCACGTCGAAGGCATTGTTTAAAAGGAAGTAAATTGTTTGACGTGTACCTGGGTACGAATCAACACACCGCCTTGCAGGGTACAGTAATGGCGATTAACAAAGTAATATTTCCGCCTCTGTGGTGTAGTGGTTAGCGTGATTAGCTGCCACCCCCGGAGGTCCGGGTTCGATTCCCGGCTCTGCCACGAAATTTGAAAAGTGGTACGAGGGCTGGAACGGGGTCCACTCAGCCTCGGGAGGTCAACTGAGTAGAGGTGGGTTCGATTCCCACCTCAGCCATCCTCGAAGTGGTTTTCCGTGGTTTCCCACTTCTCCTCCAGGCAAATGCCGGGATGGTACCTAACTTAAGGCCACGGCCGCTTCCTTCCCTCTTCCTTGCCTGTTCCGTCCAATCTCCCCATCTCTCCACAAGGCCCCTGTTCTGCATAGCAGGTGAGGCCGCCTGGGCGATGTACTGGTCATTCTCCCCAGTTGTATCCCCCGACCCAAAGTCTGAAGCTCCAGGACACTGCCCTGGAGGCGGTATAGGTGGGATCCCTCGCTGAGTCCGAGGGAAGAACCGAACCTGGAGAATAAACAGATTAAGAAAAAGAAGAACAAAGTAATATTAAACACATTCAAACACTTTAGGACTTTTCAATCTTCAAATTACCAGCGTTTCGCCCAAGGATGACAGTGGGATCATTAATTGGGTTGCCACACCTTTTAAAGTAAATTTTACTCCAGAAATCAAATCCCCTGACGCTGCATTCCCGAAGGCCTGTAGACTACGAGGAGACGTGTGGTCCTCACGACGAATCCTCTCGCTTGTTATTCGTGGCTTCCAAGACCGGGTCCGCTTTCTCACTGTCAGATAGCTCTTCAGATGTTCTCATGTGCATTGAGTAGTCCTCGAACCAACACTCTCTTGAAAACTCATTCATGTAATGAAAGGTAATGTAAGGGTGTATTCTGCCCGAAGCCAGGTCCGAACCTCCGCAGAGCCGGAGTTTACGAACGGTAAGGTGGCCAGCTCCGTTCTGCTCCTCCATGCCCTTACCTCCACCAACAGCGCGTGGCAACCCATCCAAATCTTGACCACCCCCAAAGTTGCTTAATTCCGGAGATCTCACGAGATCTGGTATTTCAACACGGCTACGGCCGCTGGCCGTTCATATAATAGAACGCTAGCAATATCGACTAGCCGAGTACCAAACCTGCTCCTTACCGGGAGGCTTCAATGTCGATTCCTAGCCAGAACATGAATTTAACTGGATCTGCATGCTGGTTCCAGGTCCACTCACCTATGCATTTACAACTGTGGTGGTGGTGATTATTGTTTTAAGAGGAAGTACAACTGTGCAACCATTCTCTATATAACACTAATCAGAGAGAAAAAATTGAAGGGATCCGACACTTCGAAAAATGAAGGTATCAGCCAAAGAAAGACAAGGGCCACGAAGGGCGCGGAAATGAAAGACTCCCCAGGCATCGAGTGCTCTAAGACGGTCGGGGTCAGAAAAGAACAAGAGTTGAACAAGGAAAGTCGGATAGGATAGATCAAAGTGGGGAGCCTGGCACAAGTAAGTGGAAACAATGCCAGGACCCAGCTAAGTTCCCCGTGGTCTCCGACCCACGCTCCCAAGTTAAGAGCCCCTGGGCCTCCTTTTAGTCGCCTCTTACGATAGACAGGGGATATTGTGGGTGTCATTCTATCGCCCTCACCCACAGAGGGTGGCATTTACAACTCAGGTGCTATCTGAAGGTAAGATGGCGAACCCTGTGTAGAAAACCGAGAATAACGGCTAAGAGGCAGGCACGTGCATCCCCTAGTGCACTGTCACTGCATTGTCCTACATAAGACTAGTGCCAGCATCTTGGAAAGGTGTGGCATTCCAACTGATGAGGCTACTGCTTACACTGGGGCAAAATGCTGGTAATTTCACGATTGAAACAGCCTAAAGACTTTAAAGAGCTTAAATGTTTTTATCATTTGCAGTCGATGAAATTAAATTATGGTTTCCTTATAGGAACCTTATTTTTTTATAAAGGGTAGCATCCCCTCCTCGTATGAGTTCGTGCGCCCTGTGTGAGAGTTACTCTCATCGCGCGACCAGTAGCGTTGGTGTTGTATTGAAGTCGAGAGGGAAATTTTCTTCTGTTGTAGATGTTAGTATTTGACGTAAGTCGCGCGCGAAACGTTTTCCATTTGCAGTTACTGATAAATGAGTCTTCAAAAATTGAGTCGAGGAAAAATGCTGGGTAATAAGCGCTGTTACAAAATCAAGCTAATTCAAATGTTGGAGAGAAGACCTATTGTACTTTATTCTTGCATTCGTATTGCGTCCGTCAGAAAGTTCTATATTAATAACAATGTTATTGGTTTTACGTCCCAGTAATTACTTTTTACAGTTTCCGCAGATACCGAGGTGCCGGAATTTTGTCCCCCAGGAGTTCTTTTACATACCAGTAAATCTACGGATGAGTATCTGAGCACTTTCAAATACCAGTGGACTGAGCCAGAATAGAACCTGCCAACTTCGGCTCAAAGAACCAGCGCCTTAACCGTATGAGGCATCAGCCTCTCACTCTTGTGAATGTTACGTATTGACATATCACTGAACTAATGATTAATTTCCATTAAGTGGTAATTTTTTTTGTAATATAGGCTAATCATTTCATTTTTAATATAAAATGTATAATGGAGCCTTTGCGTCTCATTTCAGTAATCCATTTCACTCCTGCTCCTCTCAAAATTGAGGACGATATATTTATTTTAAATGAAGTTTAATGTGAGAGAAAGTCTCATGTGCGACCACTCGCGGCTTAAAAAGGCAATTGAACTATCAAATAGGCTACGGAAGCTAAAACAGACAAGAGGGCAAAATAAAAACTCGTCCTACCGTTTGTCTCTATGTGACACTTAGATATATACACTCAAATCAAAAAGGCATTTTGCCTAACTTCCGGGCTCTGGTTGTTGATATGGTGAAAAACATGTACCGATCATCACTCACTGGCGACATCGTCTACGAGCCCCAGTATTAAAAAGGTGGTGAACAGGAAAGGTATCCAAAGATGTCATGAAGAACTAAGATTGTTTAGTTTCATGTCAGTGTTGTCAGTGTAGAATTAGTTCTTGAATGTTTAGGAGGAAAATACACTTCTCGCCAAAGATGTAGGAGGAGGAGGGACGTGACTGGCGGGGAGGGGCAATGGGGCATGTTCTCCGGGCACCGGATAGGAATTTAGGTATGACAAATACGAACAGATATTTGAATTCGGTTACTCTTTCCATTGGACCAATATGTGTTGGTGTTTTCATTATTTTATGAGCCAAAATTTGTACCTAAATATACTTTTTTAAAGGTTAAAGTTGTTCCAAAATGAAATGAAAAATGTTCAGTAATGCTTAGCTAGAATTTAATTTGACACATGTTTGTATACGCATAAAAACTAAATTAAAATAAAATAAGTATTGGGCTGTGAGAAAAATCCTTTGACCTTAGCTCCAACTACGAAGCAACTCTCACCAACCTTCTGCACTTTCTCGGTAAGCAGACGGGATTCATGTCCAATCTGTTGGTAGGACATGAGGCTCAGAAAGCCTGTAGATCAGATCGTGACCTCTGTGGACTGCTAAGGCGTGAATCAAGGTCAGCCGGGATATGATCAATGACGTAACACTTACAGATCAAACATCATTTTATGTAATTGTGACTGAAATATCGGCGCATGGCACAGATAGTGATGACGAAGACTTGTGCTGCATGCCATTCTTCATTGGAGCAGCTTCAAGTGAGGGCTGAGATCGTAACTAGACCACAAAAATAGCACAGTTAACTGTATGCATACATGGTCGCGAATGACATGCATTACAGCTGAGGATATCGTCCTTTCAAAATTTAATTATTGCATGTTGCAGGATTTCTTTCTACGTTATACCCAGTGGTGGCTTCCGGAAAGATGTACAGTCGAAGCCGTTTATTGCGACATCGCTTTTCACGACGTATTAGATATAACAGGGAAATATAATAGTCCCGCTTACTACGACACATCGGATAAAACGACGTCTTTTTATCACGTTTTCGGAGAAATGTATCGACTATAACGTCCGATGTTTATTTTTGTTTGTTAAGTATTTCGGTATTGCTGAGAACATTGCAAACTCTTGTTTTCAGTAGATTGTGGACTTGAAATCAGTCAAGACAAGACGTCGCACAAGAAAAAAAATTTACACTTAATATGGCGATTAGAGAATGAGGAAACACACGTCAGCATCCAGAAGGAAGTGGGTGTATCCCACTCAACGATTTCTACAATTTGATGATGAAGCTTGCTGTTTAAAGGGGGCTAACTTCTACGTCATCGGCCTCTTCTACAATTCGAAAGAACAGAGAACATCTCATTTATTATCCAAGACCGTGTGTGATATTATTGATCACTTTACATTGTTGCTACATCTGTCCTCACTTAGCATTTCATATTTTACAGATATATTATTGCTGTACGTAGTGTGTACACATTAATAGAAGAAAAAATCTTGTCACGCCTACCCCACAATAACAGCACTTATTTCACTTCTGTTCTTTTTGAAGTTTTCACTTTATTCGGTTAATTAACCACGCAAGAGTGCAGCCTAAAACTTACAGGTACGACATTTATAGCAACAAAAAAGATCGGTTTGTTCGATTAGTGCTTATAACGAGGGTTAACCGGCGGTCCCTCCGGAGTCGTTATAACCAGTTTGTGCGACTATCGCTTATAACGACCGTTAACTGGCGGTCCCTCCGGAGTCGTTATAACCAGTTTGTGCGATTATTGCTTATAACGACCGTTAACTGGTGGTCCCTCTGGAGTCGTTATAACCAGTTTGTGCGGTTATTGCTTATAACGACCGTTAATTGGTGGTCCCTCCGGAGTCGTTATAACCAGTTTGTGCGTTTATCGCTTAAAACGACCGTTAACTGGCGGTCCCTCCGTTTCATTATAACCAGTTTGTGCGACTATCGCTTATAACGACCGTTAACTGGCGGTCCCTCCGGAGTCGTTATAACCAGTTTGTGCGATTATTGCTTAAAACGACCGTTAACTGGCGGTCCCTCCGGAGTCGTTATAAACAGTTTGTGCGACTATCGCTTAAAACGACCGTTAACTAGCGGTCCCTCCGGAGTGGTTATAACCAGTTTGTGCGACTATCGCTTATAACAACCGTTAACTGGCGGTCCCTCCGGAGTCGTTATAACCAGTTTGTGCGACTATCGCAAAAACGACCGTTAACTGGCGGTCCCTCCGGAGTCGCTATAACCAGTTTGTGCGATTATCGCTTAAAACGACCGTTAACTGGTGGTCCCTCCGGAGTCGTTATAACCAGTTTGTGCGACTATCGCTTAAAACGACCGATAACTGGCGGTCCCTCCGGAGTCGTTATAACCAGTTTGTGCGATTATCGCTTAAAACGACCGTTAACTGGTGGTCCCTCCGTTTCATTATAACCAGTTTGTGCGACTATCGCTTATAACGACCGTTAACTGGCGGTCCCTCCGGAGTCGTTATAACCAGTTTGTGCGATTATTGCTTAAAACGACCGTTAACTGGCGGTCCCTCCGGAGTCGTTATAACCAGTTTGTGCGACTATCGCTTAAAACGACCGTTAACTAGCGGTCCCTCCGGAGTCGTTATAACCAGTTTGTGCGACTATCGCTTATAACAACCGTTAACTGGCGGTCCCTCCGGAGTCGTTATAACCAGTTTGTGCGACTATCGCTTAAAACGACCGTTAACTGGCGGTCCCTCCGGAGTCGTTATAACCAGTTTGTGCGATTATCGCTTAAAACGACCGTTAACTGGTGGTCCCTCCGGAGTCGTTATAACCAGTTTGTGCGACTATCGCTTAAAACGACCGTTAACTGGCGGTCCCTCCGGAGTCGTTATAACCAGTTTGTGCGATTATCGCTTAAAACGACCGTTAACTGGCGGTCCCTCCGGAGTCGTTATAACCAGTTTGTGCGATTATCGCTTAAAACGACCGTTAAGTGGCGGTCCCTCCGGAATCGTTATAACCAGTTTGTGCGATTATTGCTTAAAACGACCGTTAACTGGCGGTCCCTCCGGAGTCGTTATAACCAGTTTGTGCGACTATCGCTTAAAACGACCGTTAACTAGCGGTCCCTCCGGAGTCGTTATAACCAGTTTGTGCGACTATCGCTTATAACAACCGTTAACTGGCGGTCCCTCCGGAGTCGTTATAACCAGTTTGTGCGACTATCGCTTAAAACGACCGTTAACTGGCGGTCCCTCCGGAGTCGTTATAACCAGTTTGTGCGATTATCGCTTAAAACGACCGTTAACTGGCGGTCCCTCCGGAGTCGTTATAACCAGTTTGTGCGTTTATCGCTTAAAACGACCGTTAACTGGCGGTAGCTCCGGAGTCGTAATAACCAGTTTGTGCGATTATCGCTGAAAACGACCGTTAACTGGCTGTCCCTCCGGAGTCGTTATAATCAGTTTGTGCGATTATCGCTTAAAACGACCGTTAACTGGCGGTCCCTCCGGAGTCGTTATAACCAGTTTGTGCGACTATCGCTTAAAACGATCGTTAACTGGCGGTCCCTCCGGAGTCGTTATAACTGGTTTGTGCGACTATCGCTTAAAACGACCGTTAACTGGCGGTCCCTCCGGAGTCGTTATAACCAGTTTGTGAGATTATCTCTTAAAACGACCGTTAACTGGCGGTCCCTCCGGAGTCGATATAACCAGTTTGTGCGATTATTGCTTATAACGACCGTTAACTGGTGGTCCCTCCATTTCATTATAACCAGTTTGTGCGACTATCGCTTATAACGACCGTTAACTGGCGGTCCCTCCGGAGTCGTTATAACCAGTTTGTGCGATTATTGCTTAAAACGACCGTTAACTGGCGGTCCCTCCGGAGTCGTTATAACCACTTTGTGCGACTATCGCTTAAAACGACCGTTAACTAGCGGTCCCTCCGGAGTCGTTATAACCAGTTTGTGCGACTATCGCTTATAACAACCGTTAACTGGCGGTCCCTCCGGAGTCGTTATAACCAGTTTGTGCGACTATCGCTTAAAACGACCGTTAACTGGCGGTCCCTCCGGAGTCGTTATAACCAGTTTGTGCGATTATCGCTCAAAACGACCATTAACTGGTGGTCCCTCCGGAGTCGTTATAACCAGTTTGTGCGACTATCGCTTAAAACGACCGTTAACTGGCGGTCCCTCCGGAGTCGTTATAACCAGTTTGTGCGATTATCGCTTAAAACGACCGTTAAGTGGCGGTACCTCCGGAGTCGTTATAACCAGTTTGTGCGACTATCTCTTAAAACGATCGTTAACTGGCGGTCCCTCCGGAGTCGTTATAACTGGTTTGTGCGACTATCCCTTAAAACTGCCGTTAACTGGCGGTCCCTCCGGAGTCGTTATAACCAGTTTGTGCGATTATCGCTTAAAACGACCGTTAACTGGCGGTCCCTCCGGAGTCGTTATAACCAGTTTGTGCGATTATCGATTAAAACGACCGTCAACTGGCGGTCCCTCCGGAGTCGTTATAACCAGTTTGTGCGATTATCGCTTAAAACGACCGTTAACTGGCGGTCCCTCCGGAGTCGTTATAACCAGTTTGTGCGATTATCGCTTAAAACGACCGTTAACTGGCGGTCCCTCCGGAGTCGTTATAACCAGTTTGTGCGATTATCGCTTAAAACGACCGTTAACTGGCGGTCCCTCCGGAGTCGTTATAACCAGTTTGTGCGATTATCGCTTAAAAGACCGTTAACTGGTGGTCCCTCCGGAGTCGTTATAACCAGTTTGTGCGATTATCGCTTAAAAGACCGTTAACTGGTGGTCCCTCCGGAGTCGTTATAACCAGTTTGTGCGATTATCGCTTAAAACGACCGTTAACTGGCGGTCCCTCCGGAGTCGTTATAACCAGTTTGTGCGATTATCGCTTAAAACGACCGTTAACTGGCGGTCCCTCCGGAGTCGTTATAACCAGTTTGTGCGATTATCGCTTAAAACGACCGTCAACTGGCGGTCCCTCCGGAGTCGTTATAACCAGTTTGTGCGATTATCGCTTAAAACGACCGTTAACTGGCGGTCCCTCCGGAGTCGTTATAACCAGTTTGTGCGATTATCGCTTAAAACGACCGTTAACTGGCGGTCCCTCCGGAGTCGTTATAACCAGTTTGTGCGATTATCGCTTAAAACGACCGTTAACTGGCGGTCCCTCCGGAGTCGTTATAACCAGTTTGTGCGATTATCGCTTAAAACGACCGTTAACTGGCGGTCCCTCCGGAGTCGTTATAACCAGTTTGTGCGATTATCGCTTAAAAGACCGTTAACTGGTGGTCCCTCCGGAGTCGTTATAACCAGTTTGTGCGATTATCGCTTAAAACGACCGTTAACTGGTGGTCCCTCCGGAGTCGTTATAACCAGTTTGTGCGATTATCGCTTAAAACGACCGTTAACTGGCGGTCCCTCCGGAGTCGTTATAACCAGTTTGTGCGACTATCGCTTATAACGACCATTAACTGGCGGTCCCTCCGGAGTCGATATAACCAGGTTGTGCGACTATCGCTTAAAACGACCGTTAACTGGCGGTCCCTCCGGAGTCGTTATAACCAGTTTGTGCGATTATCGCTTAAAACGACCGTTAACTGGCGTCCCTCCGGAGTCGTTATAACCAGTTTGTGCGATTATCGCTTAAAACGACCGTTAACTGGCAGTCCCTCCGGAGTCGTTATAACCAGTTTGTGCGATTATCGCTTAAAACGACCGTTAACTGGCGGTCCCTCCGGAGTCGTTATAACCAGTTTGTGCGATTATCGCTTAAAACGACCGTTAACTGGTGGTCCCTCCGGAGTCGTTATAACCAGTTTGTGCGACTATCGCTTAAAACGACCGTTAACTGGCGGTCCCTCCGGAGTCGTTATAACCAGTTTGTGCGATTATCGCTTAAAACGACCGTTAACTGGTGGTCCCTCCTTTTCATTATAACCAGTTTGTGCGACTATCGCTTATAACGACCGTTAACTGGCGGTCCCTCCGGAGTCGTTATAACCAGTTTGTGCGATTATTGCTTAAAACGACCGTTAACTGGCGGTCCCTCCGGAGTCGTTATAACCAGTTTGTGCGACTATCGCTTAAAACGACCGTTAACTAGCGGTCCCTCCGGAGTCGTTATAACCAGTTTGTGCGACTATCGCTTGTAACAACCGTTAACTGGCGGTCCCTCCGGAGTCGTTATAACCAGTTTGTGCGACTATCGCTTAAAACGACCGTTAACTGGCGGTCCCTCCGGAGTCGTTATAACCAGTTTGTGCGATTATCGCTTAAAACGACCGTTAACTGGCGGTCCCTCCGGAGTCGTTATAACCAGTTTGTGCGTTTATCGCTTAAAACGACCGTTAACTGGCGGTCCCTCCGGAGTCGTAATAACCAGTTTGTGCGATTATCGCTTAAAACGACCGTTAACTGGCGGTCCCTCCGGAGTCGTTATAACCAGTTTGTGCGATTATCGCTTAAAACGACCGTTAAGTGGCGGTCCCTCCGGAGTCGTTATAACCAGTTTGTGCGATTATCGCTTAAAACGACCGTCAACTGGCGGTCCCTCCGGAGTCGTTATAACCAGTTTGTGCGATTATCGCTTAAAACGACCGTTAACTGGCGGTCCCTCCGGAGTCGTTATAACCAGTTTGTGCGATTATCGCTTAAAACGACCGTTAAGTGGCGGTCCCTCCGGAGTCGTTATAACCAGTTTGTGCGATTATCGCTTAAAACGACCGTTAACTGGCGGTCCCTCCGGAGTCGTTATAACCAGTTTGTGCGATTATCGCTTAAAAGACCGTTAACTGGTGGTCCCTCCGGAGTCGTTATAACCAGTTTTTGCGATTATCGCTTAAAACGACCGTTAACTGGTGGTCCCTCCGGAGTCGTTATAACCAGTTTGTGCGATTATCGCTTAAAACGACCGTTAACTGGCGGTCCCTCCGGAGTCGTTATAACCAGTTTGTGCGACTATCGCTTATAACGACCATTAACTGGCGGTCCCTCCGGAGTCGATATAACCAGGTTGTGCGACTATCGCTTAAAACGACCGTTAACTGGCGGTCCCTCCGGAGTCGTTATAACCAGTTTGTGCGATTATCGCTTAAAACGACCGTTAACTGGCGGTCCCTCCGGAGTCGTTATAACCAGTTTGTGCGATTATCGCTTAAAACGACCGTTAACTGGCAGTCCCTCCGGAGTCGTTATAACCAGTTTGTGCGATTATCGCTTAAAACGACCGTTAACTGGCGGTCCCTCCGGAGTCGTTATAACCAGTTTGTGCGATTATCGCTTAAAACGACCGTTAAGTGGCGGTCCCTCCGGAGTCGTTATAACCAGTTTGTGCGACTATCGCTTAAAACGACCGTTAACTGGCGGTCCCTCCGGAGTCGTTATAACCAGTTTGTGCGATTATCGCTTAAAAGACCGTTAACTGGTGGTCCCTCCGGAGTCGTTATAACCAGTTTGTGCGATTATCGCTTAAAACGACCGTTAACTGGTGGTCCCTCCGGAGTCGTTATAACCAGTTTGTGCGATTATCGCTTAAAACGACCGTTAACTGGCGGTCCCTCCGGAGTCGTTATAACCAGTTTGTGCGACTATCGCTTATAACGACCATTAACTGGCGGTCCCTCCGGAGTCGATATAACCAGGTTGTGCGACTATCGCTTAAAACGACCGTTAACTGGCGGTCCCTCCGGAGTCGTTATAACCAGTTTGTGCGATTATCGCTTAAAACGACCGTTAACTGGCGGTCCCTCCGGAGTCGTTATAACCAGTTTGTGCGATTATCGCTTAAAACGACCGTTAACTGGCAGTCCCTCCGGAGTCGTTATAACCAGTTTGTGCGATTATCGCTTAAAACGACCGTTAACTGGCGGTCCCTCCGGAGTCGTTATAACCAGTTTGTGCGATTATCGCTTAAAACGACCGTTAAGTGGCGGTCCCTCCGGAGTCGTTATAACCAGTTTGTGCGACTATCGCTTAAAACGACCGTTAACTGGCGGTCCCTCCGGAGTCGTTATAACCGGTTTGTGCGACTATCGCCTTAAACGACCGTTAACTGGTGGTCCCTCCGGAGTCGTTATAACCAGTTTGTGCGACTATCGCTTAAAACGACCGTTAACTGGCGGTCCCTCCGGAGTCGTTATAACCAGTTTGTGCGATTATCGCTTAAAACGACCGTTAACTGGTGGTCCCTCCGGAGTCGTTATAACCAGTTTGTGCGACTATCGCTTAAAACGACCGTTAACTGGCGGTCCCTCCGGAGTCGTTATAACCAGTTTGTGCGATTATCGCTTAAAACGACCGTTAACTGGTGGTCCCTCCTTTTCATTATAACCAGTTTGTGCGACTATCGCTTATAACGACCGTTAACTGGCGGTCCCTCCGGAGTCGTCATAACCAGTTTGTGCGATTATTGCTTAAAACGACCGTTAACTGGCGGTCCCTCCGGAGTCGTTATAACCAGTTTGTGCGACTATCGCTTAAAACGACCGTTAACTAGCGGTCCCTCCGGAGTCGTTATAACCAGTTTGTGCGACTATCGCTTGTAACAACCGTTAACTGGCGGTCCCTCCGGAGTCGTTATAACCAGTTTGTGCGACTATCGCTTAAAACGACCGTTAACTGGCGGTCCCTCCGGAGTCGTTATAACCAGTTTGTGCGATTATCGCTTAAAACGACCGTTAACTGGCGGTCCCTCCGGAGTCGTTATAACCAGTTTGTGCGTTTATCGCTTAAAACGACCGTTAACTGGCGGTCCCTCCGGAGTCGTAATAACCAGTTTGTGCGATTATCGCTTAAAACGACCGTTAACTGGCGGTCCCTCCGGAGTCGTTATAACCAGTTTGTGCGATTATCGCTTAAAACGACCGTTAAGTGGCGGTCCCTCCGGAGTCGTTATAACCAGTTTGTGCGATTATCGCTTAAAACGACCGTCAACTGGCGGTCCCTCCGGAGTCGTTATAACCAGTTTGTGCGATTATCGCTTAAAACGACCGTTAACTGGCGGTCCCTCCGGAGTCGTTATAACCAGTTTGTGCGATTATCGCTTAAAACGACCGTTAACTGGCGGTCCCTCCGGAGTCGTTATAACCAGTTTGTGCGATTATCGCTTAAAACGACCGTTAACTGGCGGTCCCTCCGGAGTCGTTATAACCAGTTTGTGCGATTATCGCTTAAAAGACCGTTAACTGGTGGTCCCTCCGGAGTCGTTATAACCAGTTTGTGCGATTATCGCTTAAAACGACCGTTAACTGGTGGTCCCTCCGGAGTCGTTATAACCAGTTTGTGCGATTATCGCTTAAAACGACCGTTAACTGGCGGTCCCTCCGGAGTCGTTATAACCAGTTTGTGCGACTATCGCTTATAACGACCATTAACTGGCGGTCCCTCCGGAGTCGATATAACCAGGTTGTGCGACTATCGCTTAAAACGACCGTTAACTGGCGGTCCCTCCGGAGTCGTTATAACCAGTTTGTGCGATTATCGCTTAAAACGACCGTTAACTGGCGGTCCCTCCGGAGTCGTTATAACCAGTTTGTGCGATTATCGCTTAAAACGACCGTTAACTGGCAGTCCCTCCGGAGTCGTTATAACCAGTTTGTGCGATTATCGCTTAAAACGACCGTTAACTAGCGGTCCCTCCGGAGTCGTTATAACCAGTTTGTGCGACTATCGCTTATAACAACCGTTAACTGGCGGTCCCTCCGGAGTCGTTATAACCAGTTTGTGCGACTATCGCTTAAAACGACCGTTAACTGGCGGTCCCTCCGGAGTCGTTATAACCAGTTTGTGCGATTATCGCTTAAAACGACCGTTAACTGGTGGTCCCTCCGGAGTCGTTATAACCAGTTTGTGCGACTATCGCTTAAAACGACCGTTAACTGGCGGTCCCTCCGGAGTCGTTATAACCAGTTTGTGCGATTATCGCTTAAAACGACCGTTAACTGGCGGTCCCTCCGGAGTCGTTATAACCAGTTTGTGCGATTATCGCTTAAAACGACCGTTAAGTGGCGGTCCCTCCGGAATCGTTATAACCAGTTTGTGCGATTATTGCTTAAAACGACCGTTAACTGGCGGTCCCTCCGGAGTCGTTATAACCAGTTTGTGCGACTATCGCTTAAAACGACCGTTAACTAGCGGTCCCTCCGGAGTCGTTATAACCAGTTTGTGCGACTATCGCTTATAACAACCGTTAACTGGCGGTCCCTCCGGAGTCGTTATAACCAGTTTGTGCGACTATCGCTTAAAACGACCGTTAACTGGCGGTCCCTCCGGAGTCGTTATAACCAGTTTGTGCGATTATCGCTTAAAACGACCGTTAACTGGCGGTCCCTCCGGAGTCGTTATAACCAGTTTGTGCGTTTATCGCTTAAAACGACCGTTAACTGGCGGTAGCTCCGGAGTCGTAATAACCAGTTTGTGCGATTATCGCTGAAAACGACCGTTAACTGGCTGTCCCTCTGGAGTCGTTATAATCAGTTTGTGCGATTATCGCTTAAAACGACCGTTAACTGGCGGTCCCTCCGGAGTCGTTATAACCAGTTTGTGCGACTATCGCTTAAAACGATCGTTAACTGGCGGTCCCTCCGGAGTCGTTATAACTGGTTTGTGCGACTATCGCTTAAAACGACCGTTAACTGGCGGTCCCTCCGGAGTCGTTATAACCAGTTTGTGAGATTATCTCTTAAAACGACCGTTAACTGGCGGTCCCTCCGGAGTCGATATAACCAGTTTGTGCGATTATTGCTTATAACGACCGTTAACTGGTGGTCCCTCCATTTCATTATAACCAGTTTGTGCGACTATCGCTTATAACGACCGTTAACTGGCGGTCCCTCCGGAGTCGTTATAACCAGTTTGTGCGATTATTGCTTAAAACGACCGTTAACTGGCGGTCCCTCCGGAGTCGTTATAACCACTTTGTGCGACTATCGCTTAAAACGACCGTTAACTAGCGGTCCCTCCGGAGTCGTTATAACCAGTTTGTGCGACTATCGCTTATAACAACCGTTAACTGGCGGTCCCTCCGGAGTCGTTATAACCAGTTTGTGCGACTATCGCTTAAAACGACCGTTAACTGGCGGTCCCTCCGGAGTCGTTATAACCAGTTTGTGCGATTATCGCTCAAAACGACCATTAACTGGTGGTCCCTCCGGAGTCGTTATAACCAGTTTGTGCGACTATCGCTTAAAACGACCGTTAACTGGCGGTCCCTCCGGAGTCGTTATAACCAGTTTGTGCGATTATCGCTTAAAACGACCGTTAAGTGGCGGTACCTCCGGAGTCGTTATAACCAGTTTGTGCGACTATCTCTTAAAACGATCGTTAACTGGCGGTCCCTCCGGAGTCGTTATAACTGGTTTGTGCGACTATCCCTTAAAACTGCCGTTAACTGGCGGTCCCTCCGGAGTCGTTATAACCAGTTTGTGCGATTATCGCTTAAAACGACCGTTAACTGGCGGTCCCTCCGGAGTCGTTATAACCAGTTTGTGCGATTATCGATTAAAACGACCGTCAACTGGCGGTCCCTCCGGAGTCGTTATAACCAGTTTGTGCGATTATCGCTTAAAACGACCGTTAACTGGCGGTCCCTCCGGAGTCGTTATAACCAGTTTGTGCGATTATCGCTTAAAACGACCGTTAACTGGCGGTCCCTCCGGAGTCGTTATAACCAGTTTGTGCGATTATCGCTTAAAACGACCGTTAACTGGCGGTCCCTCCGGAGTCGTTATAACCAGTTTGTGCGATTATCGCTTAAAAGACCGTTAACTGGTGGTCCCTCCGGAGTCGTTATAACCAGTTTGTGCGATTATCGCTTAAAAGACCGTTAACTGGTGGTCCCTCCGGAGTCGTTATAACCAGTTTGTGCGATTATCGCTTAAAACGACCGTTAACTGGCGGTCCCTCCGGAGTCGTTATAACCAGTTTGTGCGATTATCGCTTAAAACGACCGTTAACTGGCGGTCCCTCCGGAGTCGTTATAACCAGTTTGTGCGATTATCGCTTAAAACGACCGTCAACTGGCGGTCCCTCCGGAGTCGTTATAACCAGTTTGTGCGATTATCGCTTAAAACGACCGTTAACTGGCGGTCCCTCCGGAGTCGTTATAACCAGTTTGTGCGATTATCGCTTAAAACGACCGTTAACTGGCGGTCCCTCCGGAGTCGTTATAACCAGTTTGTGCGATTATCGCTTAAAACGACCGTTAACTGGCGGTCCCTCCGGAGTCGTTATAACCAGTTTGTGCGATTATCGCTTAAAACGACCGTTAACTGGCGGTCCCTCCGGAGTCGTTATAACCAGTTTGTGCGATTATCGCTTAAAAGACCGTTAACTGGTGGTCCCTCCGGAGTCGTTATAACCAGTTTGTGCGATTATCGCTTAAAACGACCGTTAACTGGTGGTCCCTCCGGAGTCGTTATAACCAGTTTGTGCGATTATCGCTTAAAACGACCGTTAACTGGTGGTCCCTCCGGAGTCGTTATAACCAGTTTGTGCGATTATCGCTTAAAACGACCGTTAACTGGCGGTCCCTCCGGAGTCGTTATAACCAGTTTGTGCGACTATCGCTTATAACGACCATTAACTGGCGGTCCCTCCGGAGTCGATATAACCAGGTTGTGCGACTATCGCTTAAAACGACCGTTAACTGGCGTCCCTCCGGAGTCGTTATAACCAGTTTGTGCGATTATCGCTTAAAACGACCGTTAACTGGCAGTCCCTCCGGAGTCGTTATAACCAGTTTGTGCGATTATCGCTTAAAACGACCGTTAACTGGCAGTCCCTCCGGAGTCGTTATAACCAGTTTGTGCGATTATCGCTTAAAACGACCGTTAACTGGCGGTCCCTCCGGAGTCGTTATAACCAGTTTGTGCGATTATCGCTTAAAACGACCGTTAACTGGTGGTCCCTCCGGAGTCGTTATAACCAGTTTGTGCGACTATCGCTTAAAACGACCGTTAACTGGCGGTCCCTCCGGAGTCGTTATAACCAGTTTGTGCGATTATCGCTTAAAACGACCGTTAACTGGTGGTCCCTCCTTTTCATTATAACCAGTTTGTGCGATTATCGCTTAAAACGACCGTTAACTGGTGGTCCCTCCTTTTCATTATAACCAGTTTGTGCGACTATCGCTTATAACGACCGTTAACTGGCGGTCCCTCCGGAGTCGTTATAACCAGTTTGTGCGATTATTGCTTAAAACGACCGTTAACTGGCGGTCCCTCCGGAGTCGTTATAACCAGTTTGTGCGACTATCGCTTAAAACGACCGTTAACTAGCGGTCCCTCCGGAGTCGTTATAACCAGTTTGTGCGACTATCGCTTGTAACAACCGTTAACTGGCGGTCCCTCCGGAGTCGTTATAACCAGTTTGTGCGACTATCGCTTAAAACGACCGTTAACTGGCGGTCCCTCCGGAGTCGTTATAACCAGTTTGTGCGATTATCGCTTAAAACGACCGTTAACTGGCGGTCCCTCCGGAGTCGTTATAACCAGTTTGTGCGTTTATCGCTTAAAACGACCGTTAACTGGCGGTCCCTCCGGAGTCGTAATAACCAGTTTGTGCGATTATCGCTTAAAACGACCGTTAACTGGCGGTCCCTCCGGAGTCGTTATAACCAGTTTGTGCGATTATCGCTTAAAACGACCGTTAAGTGGCGGTCCCTCCGGAGTCGTTATAACCAGTTTGTGCGATTATCGCTTAAAACGACCGTCAACTGGCGGTCCCTCCGGAGTCGTTATAACCAGTTTGTGCGATTATCGCTTAAAACGACCGTTAACTGGCGGTCCCTCCGGAGTCGTTATAACCAGTTTGTGCGATTATCGCTTAAAACGACCGTTAAGTGGCGGTCCCTCCGGAGTCGTTATAACCAGTTTGTGCGATTATCGCTTAAAACGACCGTTAACTGGCGGTCCCTCCGGAGTCGTTATAACCAGTTTGTGCGATTATCGCTTAAAAGACCGTTAACTGGTGGTCCCTCCGGAGTCGTTATAACCAGTTTTTGCGATTATCGCTTAAAACGACCGTTAACTGGTGGTCCCTCCGGAGTCGTTATAACCAGTTTGTGCGATTATCGCTTAAAACGACCGTTAACTGGCGGTCCCTCCGGAGTCGTTATAACCAGTTTGTGCGACTATCGCTTATAACGACCATTAACTGGCGGTCCCTCCGGAGTCGATATAACCAGGTTGTGCGACTATCGCTTAAAACGACCGTTAACTGGCGGTCCCTCCGGAGTCGTTATAACCAGTTTGTGCGATTATCGCTTAAAACGACCGTTAACTGGCGGTCCCTCCGGAGTCGTTATAACCAGTTTGTGCGATTATCGCTTAAAACGACCGTTAACTGGCAGTCCCTCCGGAGTCGTTATAACCAGTTTGTGCGATTATCGCTTAAAACGACCGTTAACTGGCGGTCCCTCCGGAGTCGTTATAACCAGTTTGTGCGATTATCGCTTAAAACGACCGTTAAGTGGCGGTCCCTCCGGAGTCGTTATAACCAGTTTGTGCGACTATCGCTTAAAACGACCGTTAACTGGCGGTCCCTCCGGAGTCGTTATAACCAGTTTGTGCGATTATCGCTTAAAAGACCGTTAACTGGTGGTCCCTCCGGAGTCGTTATAACCAGTTTGTGCGATTATCGCTTAAAACGACCGTTAACTGGTGGTCCCTCCGGAGTCGTTATAACCAGTTTGTGCGATTATCGCTTAAAACGACCGTTAACTGGCGGTCCCTCCGGAGTCGTTATAACCAGTTTGTGCGACTATCGCTTATAACGACCATTAACTGGCGGTCCCTCCGGAGTCGATATAACCAGGTTGTGCGACTATCGCTTAAAACGACCGTTAACTGGCGGTCCCTCCGGAGTCGTTATAACCAGTTTGTGCGATTATCGCTTAAAACGACCGTTAACTGGCGGTCCCTCCGGAGTCGTTATAACCAGTTTGTGCGATTATCGCTTAAAACGACCGTTAACTGGCAGTCCCTCCGGAGTCGTTATAACCAGTTTGTGCGATTATCGCTTAAAACGACCGTTAACTGGCGGTCCCTCCGGAGTCGTTATAACCAGTTTGTGCGATTATCGCTTAAAACGACCGTTAAGTGGCGGTCCCTCCGGAGTCGTTATAACCAGTTTGTGCGACTATCGCTTAAAACGACCGTTAACTGGCGGTCCCTCCGGAGTCGTTATAACCGGTTTGTGCGACTATCGCCTTAAACGACCGTTAACTGGTGGTCCCTCCGGAGTCGTTATAACCAGTTTGTGCGACTATCGCTTAAAACGACCGTTAACTGGCGGTCCCTCCGGAGTCGTTATAACCAGTTTGTGCGATTATCGCTTAAAACGACCGTTAACTGGTGGTCCCTCCGGAGTCGTTATAACCAGTTTGTGCGACTATCGCTTAAAACGACCGTTAACTGGCGGTCCCTCCGGAGTCGTTATAACCAGTTTGTGCGATTATCGCTTAAAACGACCGTTAACTGGTGGTCCCTCCTTTTCATTATAACCAGTTTGTGCGACTATCGCTTATAACGACCGTTAACTGGCGGTCCCTCCGGAGTCGTCATAACCAGTTTGTGCGATTATTGCTTAAAACGACCGTTAACTGGCGGTCCCTCCGGAGTCGTTATAACCAGTTTGTGCGACTATCGCTTAAAACGACCGTTAACTAGCGGTCCCTCCGGAGTCGTTATAACCAGTTTGTGCGACTATCGCTTGTAACGACCGTTAACTGGCGGTCCCTCCGGAGTCGTTATAACCAGTTTGTGCGACTATCGCTTAAAACGACCGTTAACTGGCGGTCCCTCCGGAGTCGTTATAACCAGTTTGTGCGATTATCGCTTAAAACGACCGTTAACTGGCGGTCCCTCCGGAGTCGTTATAACCAGTTTGTGCGTTTATCGCTTAAAACGACCGTTAACTGGCGGTCCCTCCGGAGTCGTAATAACCAGTTTGTGCGATTATCGCTTAAAACGACCGTTAACTGGCGGTCCCTCCGGAGTCGTTATAACCAGTTTGTGCGATTATCGCTTAAAACGACCGTTAAGTGGCGGTCCCTCCGGAGTCGTTATAACCAGTTTGTGCGATTATCGCTTAAAACGACCGTCAACTGGCGGTCCCTCCGGAGTCGTTATAACCAGTTTGTGCGATTATCGCTTAAAACGACCGTTAACTGGCGGTCCCTCCGGAGTCGTTATAACCAGTTTGTGCGATTATCGCTTAAAACGACCGTTAACTGGCGGTCCCTCCGGAGTCGTTATAACCAGTTTGTGCGATTATCGCTTAAAAGACCGTTAACTGGTGGTCCCTCCGGAGTCGTTATAACCAGTTTGTGCGATTATCGCTTAAAAGACCGTTAACTGGTGGTCCCTCCGGAGTCGTTATAACCAGTTTGTGCGATTATCGCTTAAAACGACCGTTAACTGGCGGTCCCTCCGGAGTCGTTATAACCAGTTTGTGCGACTATCGCTTATAACGACCATTAACTGGCGGTCCCTCCGGAGTCGATATAACCAGGTTGTGCGACTATCGCTTAAAACGACCGTTAACTGGCGGTCCCTCCGGAGTCGTTATAACCAGTTTGTGCGATTATCGCTTAAAACGACCGTTAACTGGCGGTCCCTCCGGAGTCGTTATAACCAGTTTGTGCGATTATCGCTTAAAACGACCGTTAACTGGCGGTCCCTCCGGAGTCGTTATAACCGGTTTGTGCGACTATCGCCTTAAACGACCGTTAACTGGCTGTCCCTCCGGAGTCGTTATAACCAGTTTGTGTGATTATTGCTTGTAACGACCGTTAACTGGCGGTCCCTCCGGAGTCGTTATAACCAGTTTGTGTGATTATTGCTTGTAACGACCGTTAACTGGCGGTCCCTCCGGAGTCGTTATAACCGATTGTGTGATTATCGCCTAAAACGACCGTTAACTGGCGGTCCTTCCGGAGTCATTATAACCAGTTTGTGCGATTATCGCTTGTAACGACCGTTAACTAGCGATCCCTCCGGAGTCGTTATTACCAGTTTGTGCGACTATCGCTTAGAACGACCGTTAACTGGTGGTTCTCCCGGAGTCGTTATAATCGGTTTCTACTGCATTGTAATAATCTTATTGTTTCTACGTCATACTACCTACTTCTGAAGGTTTGTGGAGACGACGACCTGCAGGAATTGTGTTCCGCAGGAGTTGTTTTACGTGCCAGTAAATCTGCCGACACGAGGATGACGTATTTGAGGGCCTTCAAATACCACCGACTGAACCAAGATCGAACCTGCCAAGCTGGGGTCATAAGGATAGCACTTCAACCGCCAGAGCCACACAGCCGGCCGAAAATTGTATTGGGTGAGCCCAAACTTGAAGTTACTTACATGCTCATTTTATACAAAATCAAAAGCACAATAATTTTCAAAATGTCATTAATGAATTCGTGTTATCAGCATAAGTAAAATTGTTTCCAGACAATGTATTCTCTAAATGTTATGTTATTATTTATTTAATCCAATTACCGTTCACGGTTGGTTTTTTCCCGGTCTCAGGGAGAGATCCCAACCTACCACCTAAAGAACAGTGTTCTGGGGTGTGAGATATTTTGTCAATGATACAAGTAGGAAGGAGGACCACTACCTCTCCCGGGCGGCCTCAGCTGTTATGTTGAACAGTGGCCTTGTGCTCGGTGGGGAGATGGAAAGATTGAGAGGAGTAGGCAAGGAAAAGGGAAGGAAGCGGGCGTGGCCTTAATTGAGGTACCATCCCGGCAGTTGCCTAGATAAGGATTGGGAAACCACGGAAAACCACTTCGAGGATGACTGAGGCTGGAATCGAACCCTCTCTACTCATTTGATCTCCCGAGGCTGAGTGGACCTCGTTCCATTCCTCGTACAACGTTTCAAATTTCGTTGCAGATCCGAGAATCGAACGCGGGCCTCTGGGGGTGGCAACTAATCACACTAACTACTACACCAAAGAGGCAGACACATTTTCATAAAAAATGATTATGCTGTATCATAAACATATAGAAACCCGCCCCGTGGTCTAGAGGTAGAGAGCCTTCCTCATACCCGTAGGCCTAAAATTTCATTCCCAAACAGGTCAAGGATTATTGCCTGGATGTGATGGTGGTGATGATTGTTGTTTTAAGAGGAAGTACAACAGGGCAAGCATCCTCTATATAACACTTATCAGACAGAGAAAATGGAAGGGATCCGTCATTTCGAAAAATGAAGTTAACCGCCAAAAAGGACAAGGCCCACGAAGGGCGTGAAAATGAAAGACTCCCTATGCCTCAATACCTAATACCGTTGGGGTAGGAAAAGAACAAGGCTTGACCAAGGGAGGTCGGAGAGGATAGATGAAAGTGAGGAGCCTGGTAAAAGTAAGCGGAAGCAATGCCAGGACTCAGGTATGGGCCCTGTAGTCGCCAACCCACGTTTCCAAGTTCACAGCCCCTGGAGCCCATTTTAGTAGTCTCTTACGACAGGCAGGGGATACAGTGGGTGTTATTCTACTGGTCCCACCTCCAGGGTGTGCCTGGATCTGAGGGATTATTCGAGGTCTTCTCAGCCTGCATTCGAACAACTCAGGAGCTATGTAACGGTAAGATGGTGACACCGGTCTAGAAAGCCAAGAACAACGTCCGATACGATTCGTCGCGTCACCTCGTAATTTGTTGGTCTTAGAGCTGAGCAGCGGTCGCTTGATAGGCCAAGGCCCTTCAGGGCTGTAGTGTAACGGTGTTTTATAAAGATGAAACTAATTCGGAAATCTGTTTATTACCCACATATCGATATTGTGAAGCAGTGGCCGTCCAGTTTCCACTGATCAGCATGACGATATTTTAAGGTATAATAATAATAATAATAATAATAATAATAATAATAATAATAATAATAATAGTTCCGAGGTATCTGATTTTTTGCTTGTTGCTTTACGTCGCACCGACACAGATAGGTCTTATGGCGACGATAGGATAGGAAAGGGCTAGGAGTGGGAAGGAAGCGGCCGTGGCCTTAATTAAGGTACATCCCCAGCATTTGCCTGGTGTGAAAATGGGAAACCACGGAAAACCATTTTCAGGGCTGCCGACAGTGGGGTTCGAACCTACTATCTCCCGAATACTGGATACTGGCCGCACTTAAGCGACTGCAGCTATCGAGCTCGGTCCCGAGGTATCTGTGGAACAGCAGAGGTGAAAGAAGGTGCGGGCTGGAATGGGTCTAACTACAAAGCGGAGATATTGATTAAAATTGCATTAAAGGTTATATTTTCAACAACAGTAAAACTTAACAAGTTTCACATAAAACTTCAGATTTTAACCAATAACAACAAGTTAAATCAGGTACAAAACCAGGAAAGCCAAGATTTACAGACAATTAAACAATCTGGGCCACAAGCCCTAATTTTTACACTTTTCTGAGTACTCAGCTCACAATCACATATTACCGAAGGGCAGATATCTCCTAATTACATGGAGCACTTGCTCCCACCTAGCAATGTCAAGCCTCCTAGAGGCACATATCCAAATACAAGAAAGAGCTGACCCGCTCTCAATTTTTCCAGCCTATTGAAGGCAATACCAGACTTTTACACAAAATTGCCATCAAGGCACAGCTTACATCAAATGAAATGGGGGTATCTTGTACCCAACCTACTGGGCTTTAGTAGAAAAATAACAGGTTAAGTTAAGGGCCCAAAATGCAAAATAGAATGGAGGCGTGAATTTGCACTCCTACATGAAACTTCTTAAAACCTAAGAGGCGCAAGGCCAATGAAACAGGGGCTATTCCCAAACTATGGAGGTGACTCGTATACAGAATAAATTTAACACATTAAGGAAGAGTAGAAAAACAGTTACGAAAACATAGTCACCTCAAATGAAAAGGAAGGGGAGCTCGAGAGGGTAAAGCACTCTCTATCCCCGATTTACAGTTAAAGATATTTGAAGTTTCACAAAATTTTACATGTTTAAGAGATAGGTTACATAATAAAAAGGTTTCGGACCTTCCCCCAGGGTTAAACTGCTAAGCTAGCAAGAAATAAAGATGTTAAACGGCCATTACCTTGTTGATGAGCTGCTGACCGAAGGAAGAGGCGCTACCCGCCCCCTGCTTCACGTCCATACACTAAGCTAAATGTTGATGATGTGGCGGAGAGCCAGGGAAATCAGCAGTTTTTATACTCTCGGGGAAGATTTGAGACCTTTCAAGAATAATTAAGACACACCCACAGTCGTTTATTAGGTAGCTTACAGTTACACATCCAAATCGAAGAAGAAAGACACGATTGGTCAAAAGTTAATTACAGAAATTCTGGCTTGGCTAAGTTCAAAACTGGCGGAAAGAAAATATTTATATTGTCAACCCACAAATGAAAGAACGAACTTTAGTAAAGAACAAACTTATGAATACAAAGTTTCTTCAAATAAAGTCCTTTCACTTCGCACCAGGGTGCATGGTCATAGTGTTTTTGTAGAGACATCTATCAGAGACTGTCCACACTTCTTGATCAATAGAAAACAGAAAAAGTTGAACTCCACACAGTACTGACAACTTCGTAATCACAAAATTTACGGTAGTGACATCTTCTGAGAAAACTTATGGGTTGATACAGTTGTTAAAGTTCAGAGTTTCTCCTGTAGAGGAGTACTTTAAGGCGGAAAATTCAAATGTGCGGCGTAGAGGTGTACCAGCCTGTACAATAATAATAATAATAATAATAATAATAATAATAATAATAATAATAATAATAATAATAATAATAATAATAATAATGATAATAATCAAGAAATGGGAAAAAGAATTGAAAAGTCGCAACATCTGGAAACCTGTCATGTTAGGTAGAAAACAGAATAATATCAACTTTACTTGCTTAGCCTCTGCTGATGATTTGGCTATCCTCTCCTGAGATGAACAGACGGCAGATCACCAGATTGAAGTCCTCAAAGAATGTGCTGGGAAAGTTGGTTTACAAATCTCCTTCACAAAAACTGCATTCATGACTACAAAACACATTTAACCACAAATGCTGGTAACAAAATACGGCACAATAAACAAAGTTAATAATTTCAAATATTTAGGTGAAATAATTGAACCTACAGGTACAGAAAGAATAGCACCAAGAAAACGTGAACTCAAAGTTTGGAAAGCATAGGGAAAACCGTGAACATCTACAACAAAAAATGCATGAGCATTAACAAAAATTCGACATTACACGACGGTCGTCAAACCTGAAGCACTCTATGCCAGTGAGACCTTAAATCTCAATTATATAGGGGACCTCAAAAATATCAAGAAAGCTAAAAGGAACATCATCCGAAAAATCCTTGACCCAAATCTTACAGATGAAAGGTATCGTCTGCAATCGCACACGATCACAGAAAAATACTCAAATATTGAAACAGATTTCTGTAAACGACGACTGAAATTTTATGGACACATTATGAGGCTAGATGAGAACTGACTAACATAGAAAATATTGATGTACTCACAAACATTAAAGACTACAACGGTTTGGATCAGCCCAGCAGATCCAGGAGAAAATGGACTGACGAATGTCGAGCTAAACATAGCGACACGATAAGAGAATTATGGAAGAACAAGGAAAATAACAATAAAAATGCTTCATGTGATCCTTTATGAGTCGAAACAAACGCAATAATAATAATAATAATAATAATAATAATAATAATAATAATAATAATAATAATAATAATAATAATAATAATAATAATAATAATACCGGGCGTGTTGGCCGTGCGATTAGGGCCGCGCAGCTTTGAGCTCACATCCGGAAGATAGTGGGTTCGAACCTCACTGTCGGCAGCCCTGAAGATGTTTTTCCGTGGTTTACTATTTTCACACCTTAATATAAGGCCACGGCCGCTTCCTTCCCATTCCTAGGCCTTTCCTGTCCCATCGTCGCCATAAGACCTATCTGTGTCTGTGTGACGTAAAGCAAATAGAAAAATAATGATGATAATAATAATAATAATAATAATAATAATAATAATAATAATAATAATAATAATAATTGTTACGTGGTTACCCGTGGACCAGCAGAGGTGTAACAAGGTGCCGGGGTGAATGGGTCTAACTACTAAGTCAAGAAAGAATTCAAACGGAAATGGAAGGTTATATTTTCAAAAAGCAACAAGTTAACAAATTCTCACTTAGTAATGACATAGCAATTTAAAAACAAGACTTAGATAGGTCCAAGATTTCAGAATTTTTACGCTCTTGGGCTACAACCCCCTAGTTTTACAACTTTTGAGTTCCCAGCTTAAAATTAACAAAAGAGTACAAATTTATATCAGGGCAGAAATCCCTCAACACATGGAGCGCTGGCTCCCAACTCACAATATCAAGCCTTCAAAAGGCATTCAGCAATCTTACTTTGAAAAAGAGCTAACAGGCTCTCAGTTTTCACGCCTATTCAAGGCAACACCAAAAATACCTTACACCTTTTGGCCTTCCATCGCCCAGCTTACAAACTGATACAGGGGTATCTCGTACCCAACCTATAGGGCCTTCGTGTAAAAGAAATAACAGTTAAATAAATGGCCCGAACACAAAATGAATGGAGGCGTGTACTTGCACTCCTAAATATGCATTCTTAAAACCTAAAGGGCACTAGGCCGATGAAACAGCCTATTCCCAAACTATGGAGGTGACTCGTATAAGAATAAATTAAGACTTTACGGAAAGGAAGAAAACCAGTTACAAAACGTAGTCACCTCAAACCAATGTGAAGGGGAGCTCGAGAGGGTATATCACTCTCTATCCCCAATTTACAGTTAAAGATTTTATGAAGAAATTACATAAGCTGGCAGAAATTACATTTTCAGAAAAGAAGGTTACATAGTTAAGGTTTCGGACCTCCCCCTCGGGTTAAACCGCAGAGCTAGCAAGAAATAAAGATGTTAATAGGCCACTACCTTCCTGAAGAACTGCTGCCTGATGAAAGAGGCGCCTCCCGCCTCCTGCTTGACACACACACACCCAGTTAGATGTTGATCAAATGGCCAAGAGACGTGAAAATCCGCCGTTTATAAACCCTCGGGGAAAGTTCGAGACCTTTCATGAATAAACTAGCCCCACCCTCTCAATTTTATTGGAGAATTTAAAAGTTACACTCAAAATCGAAGAAGAAGAAGAAGAAGATGGTGATTGGTAGAAAATTAATTACAGAATTTCTTGATTGGTTGGATTCAAAACTGGCGGAAAGAAAAGATCAACGTTGCCAACCCAAAAATGAATTAACATCATTTAGTAAAAAAATAACTTATGAATACAAAACTTATTTGAATCAAAGTTCATCCACTTTGCACGAGGGTGCATGATCATGGTTTTTTAGCAGTGGCCTCTGTTGAAGAAAGTTCAAACTTCTTGATGACTGATAAACAAAACACGTAGAATTTCATACAGTACATGAAACGTCACAATAAGAAAATTACGTCAAATTACTGTAGTGACATCTTCTGAGTAAAGGTTTAAGCAGGTCTATTTTCCAGTTCACAGTTTCTCCTGTAGATGAGTTCTTTTAGGCGCAAGATTTAAATGTGCGGCGTAGAGGTGTACCAGCCTGTACAATAATAATAATAATAATAATAATAATAATAATAATAATAATAATAATAATAATAATAATAATAATAATAATAATAATAATAATAATAATAATAATAATTCACTGGCATCGCTTATATGCTTCTCTCTCATTTTATGCTTTCACCTTTTCACAAAGGTGATTTATATCTGAAAACCCGACTGATGTCCATGCAGTATTAACTACATTCATTGCCAAACATGAGTAACAAAAACGCATTCCTTATTTCACATCCGCACAGCCAGTCAGCGGGTTTATAACGTGACGAACTTAATTTCCTATTTTATGCATTTTGCTGTAATCTTCTGTTCTTCTGCATTATTTAAATTCGGCCGGGGAGGCCCTAAGCACTTTAATTCTAGACTAAAATTTAAATTCTACATGCTGTATTCATCTTCATTGTCTTCTTAAATTAAGGCCGTAACATCTAGTTTTCAACTAGGCAGATAAACACTCGACACACGAATGAAGAAAACGAGACTTAAATATTGAATTTACATTGTTATTTAAACTGTATATGAAGCCTCCGTGGCTCAGGCGGCAGCGGGCCGACCTCTCACCGCTAGGCCCCGAGGTTCAAAGCCCGGTCACTCCATGTGAGATCTGTGCTGGACAAAGCGGAAGCGGGAAAGGTTTTCCTACGGGTACTCCGGTTTTCCGTCATCTTTCATTCCAGCAACACTCTCCACTATCACTTCATTTCATTTCATCTGACAGGCATTAATCATTTCCCCAGAGGAATGCGACAGACTTTGGCAGCCGGCACAATTCCTATCCCCGCCGCTAGATCGGGGCTTCAAGCATTCCATTCCTGACGCGGTCAAATGACTGGAAACAGGCTGTGGATTTTCATTTAAACTAGTATGATAGTTTTGTCTGCTGAACACTTACACTGCAACAAAAAATTTACCAACCTTCAAATGGTGCCGTCACCTTAGACTAGTTACATTTTAAATCCTTATTTTAGCTTCTTTGTAGAACTGAATTGTTTCAGTGGTCAGTATAATCAAATTCATTCTTTTGTAAAATGTTTTGAAATTAATCTCTAACAGCAGTTAATGCAAGACGTGGGGGGGGGGGGGGGGAGAGCCTAGGAACATTGTAAAATGGCTGGCGATGGTGCTAAGGATTCCACCGGACAGCCTTTAAAACCGTCTGCACTCTTCCTGACCCTGACAAGCGTATATCGTTCTTCCAGGCTCCTCCCGCACCCCGCACACTTGCTAACTCTTGGCTCTCCTGCCATAGCTCGAGTACCTCAAGACTAAATAGAAAACATCGTGCTTGCTGCACAGCAGCCACGGTCTGACAGCCTTTACCAGATAGTGAAGTGAAATACCGAAAATAGAAAAGCGAAATGTTTATAGCCAAAATAATAAAGATAGCACACCACCATGAGTTCTACTTCACTACATTTCTTCATCTCTTTATGTAATCAGTTACAGAGTGAAATTATGTTGAGTGATTCTGAAAAGGCGATGGGGTGGCGCCCAAAAACTCTTTATGAGCCAACCGCCACTGATATGTGGTACTGGGCAAGTCTGTGTTAAGGTTGTTGCATTCTCATCGCTTACGCGCCTTTTCTGTCTGATTGTGATTATTGCTGTTAACATTTCTAAAGTTACGTTACGTTTTTTCGAAATTAGAAAATCTCAGATCTTTTGGTCGGTCCTGTATTGACAGAGTGTTCAGAGAAGAAGTCTACTTGTGCTTTCCTACTGAATGTGATGCTAGTTAATTCAAGTTCTGAACTGTTTCTCAGTTCATCAGAATGTACTCTTCAGAACCTCGCGTGAACCTGACGAGATCTCAAAAAAGATTCAACGTCCACTAAGAACTCCCAACGTAATTAATTCAACGAGAAAATTAACAACACGCAAACATGTTAACAGCTCGAATAACACGGATGCTAGTAAAATATTAAGCAATAACAACTGTTTGGGAACCCTCCGTGGCTCAGGCGGTAGAGCGCCGGCCTCTCACTGCTGGGTTCCGTGGTTCAAATCCCGGTCACTCCATGTGACATTGTGCTGAACAAAGCGGAGGGGGCACAGGTTTCTCTCCGGGCACTCCTGTTTTCCCTGTCATCTTTCATTCCAGCAACACTCTGCAATCTCATTTCATTAATCATTCATTAATCATTGTCCCAGAGGAGTGCCACAGGCCTCGGCAGCCGGCACACATCCCATCCTCGCCGCTAGAAGGGGGCTTCATTCATTCCATTCCTGACCCGGTCAAGTGACTAGAAACATCCTGTGGATTTTCATTTTCAACGACTGTTTGGGAGAGAGAGTCCATTAGGAAATTAGCACAGGGTAGAATAAAAATACCCTTTCAACCAGGAATTATTAATAACTCATTTTCCCATGGTTAATGTGCCTAAAGTACTAACTGTAAAATGTAAACTCACAGCATATCATTGCAATATGTTGTGGTTATTATATTTTTTATCTAGTCATTTGTTTTGTATCAAAAATGTTTCCCAATGGGCAATTTTGTCTGTTGAGTTTGATATTACATACGTCGATCACCTGGCAGTGTTTCATTTTAAATATACCCTGGTTTCACCATGATCAAAACAAGGAAGAACTTATAAAAGCTGGCTATCAGGGATGGGACGTCAATACGTGGACTGTGCCAAGTCTCTAATCAGAATATGACCCACCTCTTACATTCCTATTGCGTCCTCAGAAAAGATCAGGGGGCGTCCCTGACAACTGAGTGGCGGGACAGCTCGTTCGTTATAGGAACCTCATTGATACTCTCTTGAAGTCGCTCACTTTCCATTATTATTATTATTATTATTATTATTATTATTATTATTATTATTATTATTATTATTATTATTATTTCCTTTTTCTTAATCTGTTTACTCTCCAGGGTTGGTTTTCCCCTCGGTCTCAGCGAGGGATCCGACCTCTACCGCCTCAAGGGCAGTGTCCTGGAACGTGAGATTTTGGGTTGGGGATACAACTGGGGAGAGGACCAGTATCTCACCCAGGAGGTTTCACCTGCTATGCTGAACAGGACCTTGTGGCGGGATGGGAAGATTGGAAGCAATAGACAAGGAAGAGGGAAGGAAGCGGCCGTGACCTTCAGTTAGGTATCATTCCGGCATTTGCCTGGAGAAGAATTGGGAAACCGCGGAAAACCACTTCGAGAATGACTGAGGTGGGAATAGAATCCCCCTCTACTCAGTTGACCTCCCGAGGCTGAATGGACCTTGTTCCAACCCTCGTACTACTTTTCAAATTTCGCGCCAGACCGAGAATGGAACCCGGACCTTCGGGGTTGGCAGTTAATCACACTAACCACTACACCACAGAGACGGACATTATTATTATTATTATTATTATTATTATTATTATTATTATTATTATTATTATTATTATTATAGACATGATACTGTATAGGCTTTTGGGCTTATGTCGTGACAAGAAAATAAGATGCAATTCTTTACGTTTGGCAGAGAACTATACTCTGCGTCGTCAGACTGTCCTCAAGAAAAGCTTCTAAAACAATGAGCTTTGAATTTAGACGTTACCCAATAGAAGTGGAAAGTGAAAGCATTAATGGCAACATTATTATTATTATTATTATTATTATTATTATTATTATTATTATTATTATTATTATTATTATTATTATTATTATTATTATTATTATTATTATTATTATTATTATTATTATTGATCTTTCTAAGAAAAAATGTGGTGGTGCTCCCCCAAAATTCTTCATAAACTGAATCTCACTCTTTGTTCATATCTCTTCCAAAGGTACTGAATTTAGGCTGGTCCACTCTGAAGAAATTTTCACTTCAATCTATTTTTATGGCTTTAAACTTGTAAAATCTTGGTACTCTTTACAAAGTATCATTTTAATTGTCTCGTAAAGGCACTCGTTTCTCTGGAGGAAGTCATTCTTCTGAGTTAATGTCTAACAATCTGGCCCATCAAGATCAGATTTTTTTACATCTTGAACTGTAGTAAATTTGTCGGTACTTGCGATGTTTAGTTCACAGCAGTGGCGACGCGTGATGTTTTGAAAACTGCTACCACACACCTTCTGAGAGTATATCTATCTAAATCGTCCACTCAGTCTTTATTCCAAGCATTTTTTTAAATAGGAAAATAGAATACATGCCCAACAGTACAGTTTATTCATTTTTGCACAACCACATAACCAATCCAGATCTGTGTACTACGAGTCACTGTTGCGCCATCAAATGTCTGCTACTAACTTTTCACCACATTGAAAATTATTGTAACTTTCCAAAAAGATGTTTATAGAGCAGAACGGTCACCGCCTACATCACCGTATCTCAAAAATTTCCCTAATTTTCGCCTGCGAGGCTAACATATCTAAATACCGTCGAGAGATGTGCTGTGTTAGAAACGTCTGTACTTTCATCCAAAATAACGGAAATAAAGTTTGTTTTCTTAACCTCATCTTTAATTTCACTGGTAATAAAAGTAGCTATGGCGTCAAGAATATCATTTTGAATGTCAGATGAAAGTCGTGAGACCGACCACGATAGCTGCAGTCGCATAAGTGCGGCCAGTATCCAGTAATCGGGAGATAGTGGGTTCGAACCCCACTGTCGGCAGTCCTGAAGATGGTTTTCCGTGGTTTCCCATTTTCACACCAGGCAAATGCCGGGAATATACCTTAATTAAGGCCACGGCCGCTTCCTTCCACTTCCTAGGCCTTTCTTCTCCCATCGTCGCCATAAGACACATCTGTGTCGGTGCTGCATAAAACAAAATAGCAAAAAAAAAAGTCCCCAGAAAACCGTAGATGTTTCTAAGTGGTGCCAAAATGTTATCGTTCTTAGCAATTAACGTTAGCAACTCCCTGTAGTCCGCCTCTGTGGTGTAATGGTTAGCGTGATTAGCTGCCACTCCCGGAGGGTCGGGTTCGATTCCCGGCTCTGCGACGAAATTTGAAAAGTGGTACGAGGGCTGGAACGGGGTCCACCAGCCTCGGGAGGTCAACTGAGTAGAAAGGGTTCTATTCCCACCTCAGCCATTCCCGAAGTGGTTAACCGTGGTTTCCCACTTATCCTGCAGGCAAATGCCACGGCCACTTCCTTCAAACTTCCCGTCCTCCCACAAGGCGAGGCAGCCTGGGCGCGGTACTGGTCCTCCTCATCGGTTGTATCCCCGACCCGATTTCTGAGCTCCAGGACACTGCCCTTGAGGCGGTAGACGTGGAATCCCTCGCCGAGTCCGAGGGAAAAACGAACCCTGGAGGGTAAACAGATTAAGAAAGAAAGAACTCCCTGTAATTACCTCTGTTATCAGATTCTTCAGTTTCTCGATGACCACTGAAAGGTCTTCCTTTCTTTCTTTCCTTGACTAAATTTTTTAGAGAAGGCGTAGGTCTACCTTTTCAAATTATGTTTTCCTTTCTTTCAAAAGTTCTTAACGAAAATGGCGTATTCATTAAGCTTTCTATTATACATGAATATTCTGGGCCCGCCAACTCACTTATTATCGAGGTGCAAGCGACAGCACTCATTTTAATGTTTAATACGTTGTACAGTGCTATAGGCTATTCTTATCTAACATAAATTAAAGATAAATTCACACTTTAACAAGAGAAGTCACATCGTGTTATAATAGAAAACAATAACACAATAATATAACAATGCACTGTGGAGCGCGGTGGAAAGAACGGAGTGAACAGCTCAGCTTCTACGTTATAGGCTTTTGTTTCCACTTTCCATTGTGGTAACAAGACCGGAGAACGTAGTAGGATACATCTGAGTCTCGAGAGGAAAGGGGCCTTGCTTAGCGCAGGCGCAGTAATACTCACCTAGCTGTTAGGAGAGATTCATCACGTAACCACTATTATCTGCGCACTTTTTAGCGATAGATTTGTGTACGGGTTTGAGGGTTAAGGAGGGAGCACGTCCGGTTCCGTTAGTACTGCCAACTGAATGGAAATGAAATCGGAATTGAATCGATAATATGATCGATCGATATGAATGTTCAAAACCTTTGTTATTTTAAGCCAACAGCTGTTGTCACACACACATTATATAACATTATATAACATTTCTCGATGGGAATCTTATTCCTAGAGTGAATTCTGTAGTTTGGCTTTGCTGTGTAAATAACGACAGTACTAGTACGTACAGTGTACGCCAGACGTCGCACAGCGATGCATAAGCGATTCATAGTTTGTGTTTCAACGATTGCTAGTAAGAATCTCGAAGATTGCCGAGGTCGACCGCTTCAGCACTAGGGTGTAAATCTATCGCTAAAAAGTGCGCAGATAGTACATGGAGTGTTAACAACCTCTCGCTCAGCTTTGACGGAGGCAAACTGCTGCAATAGAGTTCGCGCGACACGTCCAAGCGAAGAAGCAAAAGTATTAAATATTAATATTAAAGAATATTCGATTTTTATAGTTTCAAACTGTTACCAGTTGTAACGGTGGATACTAGCACGTTTCGCCACTGGTTCACAGGCATATGATTCACTGTTCACAGGTTCAGGATATGCTTCAAAATCATCTTCTTGCTTTCTTTTATTGCGCAGTGGTACAAAATAATTAATTCTGTTACTGGTTTCACTTCTCTAACTTGTGAACCACGTGCACCGCTTTCTCCTACTAAATAACTATGAACTCCCTTGCCATGGCAGTAAAAAATGCTTTTCATATTATTTAAAAACAACGAAAACCGTTATATTTTAACATACATTAACATTTGCGTGTCAGTGGTAGAGAGTCGGCCTCCGGATCCCAAGATAGCGGGTTCAAACCCGGCAGAGGTAGTCGGATTTTTGAAGGGCGGAAAAAAGTCCATTCGACACTCCATGTCCTACGAATCGGCATGCAAAAGATCTCTGGTGACACATTTGGTGTTTACTCGACAAAATTATTTAAATCTCAGCCATAGACGTCCAAGAGAGTTTCAGTTTACTCGGTCTGCCATCTGGTGGGCCTAGAGTAAAACGGAACGTCGACATTGACGAGCAGACAGTCGGATGGCGTCAAATTGAAATGTCTGCACACGGTAACTGGGGCCATACGATTATTATTATTAATATTAAACCCCAGTTCAACTGCGATGCTTAACTATTTTCTAGTTGTTTGCTGCGTTGGTATTAACGCCAATTAGTGCAAAATGGATACCGTTAGATATTCCTTGACAAGAGCAGTTTGTTTACTTCAGAGCGAGAAAACCAACCCCCTATTCTGTTGTATTATGTTGTAGCCAAACATGTGGAAGGCTTTCTATCATGATGTCTCCCACTACCTCCACCCTCCCCAGCCCAACCCGGCCACCGATTGAAGAAGAAGCTCACAACGCTACCGTGGAAACAGAAAGACCAAGATCACCGCCACCAGCTCCCGAGTCCGAGTCCGAACCCAACAGAACAACGCCGCCGCCACCAGCACCAGACTCCAACACCAGCTGCGTCATCCGAGGCGTAAATCCAGCGACCGCGCCAGAACTCTTAATCCAAGAACTACGGCGAACGGGACTCCAGCCGAAAAAAGCCACGAGGATCCACAACGCAGCCGGGCCAACCTACATGGTACGGCTCCAACTCCAGCTTCCCGAAGAAACCCATCGTCTCATACAACACGGGATCCAGCTCTTCGGGAAGCAACACCGAGTAGAACCATCTCGCTCCCCTCCTAAAACTCACACCCGCCCAAACCCACTTCACAACCAGCTCCGTCCCCAACACCACCTCCCAAATCCACATCGCAACACCAATCTCCTCCACCTTCTACTCACATCCTTAGCCAACATTACCTCATTCTACCACCAAATTCTTCCCCTCCTACTCCCTAGTACCAGATAAGCAACTATATAAACTGTAATTCGCAATATTTGTAACATGTATCCAACCTAATGTAAGAACAATATGTAACCAATGTATAACCAATGTATGTAAACAACCCAATAAAAAGCACGAGAACAGAACTACACCCCTTAGCCAAGAGGCCAACCCCCCAAAATCTCCAATTAAACACATCACCGTTCCCCCCTCATCCAACTCCTTAAATCTCAAACCCCGCCAAATCTCCTGGCCAGAGAAAAGGCGTTACTTTCTAGGTGGCCCGCCTCTTCCATTCGGGAAGGGGAATGAAAACATTTCCCTTGGTCCTTGGATAAGAAAGAGCAAGACGTTATGATCTATTTCTTTTTCTTTAACTCCGAACTGACGACACGAAATGGTTAACGGAACAAGAATGATAATTTTAGAATGGCAGTTTGCAGAAACTTCAGTTTTATGATCGTAAGCATTATCTTTACAGAAACGTAAAAAAAGCGGACAAGCAAGCCATAAGCCAGCACTTAACAGGAAATGTGACTACGACAAACGTAAAATTAAACAGTTTACTCAATATTTCCGAACGTTTAAGGGATAAAGGGCCCGGAAAGATTTCGAATTGTAAGTCCTGGATAACGTCCGCCTCTGTGGTGTAGTGGTTAGCGTGATTAGCTGGTACCCCCGGAGGTCCGGGTTCGATTCCCGGCTCTGCCACGAAATTTCAAAAGTGGTACGAGGGCTGGAACGGGGTCCACTCAGCCTCGGGAGGTCAACTGAGTAGAGGTGGGTTCGATTCCCACCTCAGCCATCCCCGAAGTGGTTTCCCACTTCTCCTCCAGGCAAATGCCGGGATGGTACATAACTTAAGGCCACGGCTGCTTCCTTCCCTCTTCCTTGCCTTTCCCATCCCTCCACGAGGCCCCTATTCAGCATAGCAGGTGAGGCCATTCTCCCCAGTTGTATCCCCCGACCCAAAGTCTGAAACTCCAGGACACTGCCCTTGAGGCGGTAGAGGTGGGATCCCTCGCTGAGTCCGAGAGAAAAGCCGACCCTGGAGGGTAAACAGATTAAGAAGAAGAAGAAGAAGAAGAAGAAGAAGTCCTGGATAACTCTGTCAAACTCATAAAAAAACAAATTTCGGAAAATTACTTCCGGCCTAAGCGCAGTTGCGGAACAACAGCCTAAAATCACCTGTTTCTTTACTCTTTCATTCAAATCGTAGCCAAATTAACTTATTTGCATAATTATTTATGTAGTGTGTTCCTTGGTTCAATACCCTCAGGCTCTTTTCGTGTTTTAAGGAATGTCCACACCGAAAGTATTTATAAGGGCTTAAGTGAAACTCTTCATTGACTCACATTAGCGCTCGTAGGGGTGGAAAAAGGCAAACTGCTAATCTAATCGACCGAATAACGATGATTGAGAAAAGGATTGAAATTTTTAGGAATAAATAAAGAGTATATTTTCATACATTATTAAATTTTATTTACCTAAAATTCGTAGCTCATATCCCTAGGATGTTTTCAACGTTGAGTTGCTTCCTGAAGGGCTAGAACTATGGATGTCTTGTTTCGAGAAAAAGGTGGCGGTACTGTGTACCGTTGCGTACCGCCACAGATTATTACTATTAGAACACAAGAACCTCGTTTATTCGGCCCTCATTAATCCGGATCTCCGGTTTATCCGCATCGAAAATAATGAACATTTATTTTTACTTGTGCACTATTTCTTTTACGTCGTCGACTCTTCTTGAATATCCTCCCCGCCAAGGATAGTTAAGGAAGTAATTCGGCCACGGTCTATCAAAGGTACCGTCCCGGCGTTCGCCTGGAATTGAGAACGGGACACCGTGGAAAATCATTCCCAGGACGGCCGAGGTGGGATTCGAACGCACGCTCTTCTGAATCAAACGCACTATTAATTCACTGATGGTGAATTCGAAAATGAAACTGGCGCTTCATCAGAAGAAACAATGACTCATGGAGGGGCAACAATGTAGCTGGACAAACTGATGGCCTATTTAGAATCCTTGACTGAAACCACACCGGCAGAACTGAAGTTAGTAAAACGTCTTCGTGATCGTGCTGCGCGCAAACGCTATACAAATGTAAAACAGAAAAATCCCCACAGATTATTTTAGTGCATAAAACAGAGTCGTAAATGTACGAAAAGTGTTCTTACATTTTTTGTACAATTGAAAAAAGGTATTACTGTAAACTGAAGTTAGTAGATTATAGGCCTATAACATGTAGCCTACTGTATTTGTTTCTTTAGTTTTTCCCGATTATCCGGTTTTTCGATAATCCGGATCAGTTCCGGTTCCGCTTATTCCGGATAAACGAGGTTCTTATGTATATGAATATAGACATGATTGCATTTATTATGATACTGATTGTCTTCTGAATGCAGGGTAGAGTGGTGGTTGTGATTATTGTTTTAAGAGGAATTATCACTTGGCAACGCAACCATCCTCTATTAACTCTAATCAGAAGAAAAATGCATTTCGAAGAATGAAGGTATCGTAAAAACAAAGCGAAGAGCCACGAAGAGCGAGAAATTGAAAGACTCCCTAGTCCTCGCAACTCTAATACCGTCCGGGTCAGAAGCGGACAAGAATTGACCAAGGGAGGTCGGATAAAAAGGATGAAAGTGAGGAGTCTAACAAGTAAGTGGAAGTAATGCCAGACTCATCTAGGGGGACAGTGGTTGCCAACCCGCGCTTCCAACCACAGAGGCCAGGGCAAGGCAGCCTCTATTGTTGGTAGATAAATCCCACCACCACCCCATACCAAGCTACCCTACTCACGTGTGGCCCTGTTCACGATCATGCCCTTGCTCATCTCAACTCCCTGCTCGTTCTCGTCATTCGATCCATAATTAACTCCAGCTCCCTGATACTAGTCGTTTTTATGAGTGTCCTCGGCGTACCTCACTTTGCTGATCGTTTTCGCTCCCACTAGTGCATATAACACTAAGCATTGAGCATAGCCGGTCCCAAGTCTGGTAAAGGGGAAAGGAAAATGGCGCGATGGTGAAGGAAACATGAGGGCATGCAAATAACTCATCGTGCGGGAGTTTACGTAACCTCAGTGTTGAATATGATCGTGTCGATATTTAAACTGTACTCCGGCTTGATGCATCTATTAAAGGCAGAAAGTAAGAAGAGCATGTGGACTAGATTGCACGTAAAACTAGAAGTTAAGCCCTGTGGAAATCGACCCGTATGGATGTGACGCTGCATTTAATAAACCGTACGTACATTGACCGGGAATTGAACCACGGCTGCGTTGGTGAGATATTACTGTCGATGTCACTTGTGTCTTACACCTCAGACAAGTAACATTTTCGTGTTCTGACTTTTGTTTTGGGAGATGGCGTGGAATGGTATTAGTAGACGAGTGGAATTTTTAAAAATAGGAAAGATCATAACATGGAGATAAAACTGGAATTCAAGAGGACAAATTCTATGGAAAGAGGAATTAGAGGTTGGACAAATTTATCAAAGGAAATGTTAGATAAATTTCCAATTTATTTGAAATCATTTAAGAAAAGACGGGGTAAACAACTGATAGCGAATCTGCCACCGGGGTGACAACCAAATCCAGATCATTTGATGACTCATTATGAATATCGGCCTCAAAATTTACTGAAAATCTTGTCTTAATGTTTACGGCACTTTTGACCTTGAGTACATCAGTTTAGGGTAATGGTATTTCGCTTCAAGTACTGCTGAAGTACCGCAGCATTAAATTTTCCATTAACTGCACAGATACCTTAACAAAACTATCTTTATTTGACTCTGACAGCCTTAGCTAATCAGTTATAACTGCAAACGTTTATGTCCGTGTTCCTTTAGGGTGGCGGTTGTCCTATTTGATTTGCGATACGACTTACCGTTTAGCCACCAAATACTTCCAAACGAAGGTCTGTACCGTCATTAGAATTGCCTCCATATTTCGATATTTTTCGGGGAAAAAGATAAACATTGGAACATCTCGGAATATTGGCGTCCACCACACGCTTAAAGCTAAATTTCAATTTTCTAGCTCTCTGGAAGATTGTGCCTGCCTTTTAGATTCCGGGACATGGAGGAGGGGATAATAATTTAACATTTGAACTTTTTGGAATCTCTCCTTCGATTACAGACTAAAAACTATCAGTTTTTTTAAATTTCAAGTTAATAGCTCACTTAGAAGTGGGCAAAGAAGAATGTCAGTGAGTCAGTCAGTTAGCCATGTGCCTTTATATTATATAAATATACGAAATGATGTGCATGTGTATAAGTACAAACCCGTTCATATAGAGGTTTCACGTTGCATCATCAGATATACTATGATATTTTGTCGTATTTATACCTTAGATAGAGGTAGATATTTGGATCTAGGGCAAATTTCATACCTTTTTCACATGTTAAGTTATTTTCCCCCACCTAATGGGCCACTACAGTCTTGAAACTTGGCAGGCCTATGGAAAATGAAGCTCTCTAGAATTTTAGGCCCGTGACATTTTGTCGTATCTTCATCGGATATGCCTTAGACTGAGTCAGTAACTTAGATTAGGGTGAAATTTGAGTACAGTTTTCACACATTCCTTTAGATTTCCCATACTTATGTGGTATCGTAGGTAGAATAACAAAATTTGGCTCGCGTATGGCCACTCGAATTTCCGATGAGTCTGCAAAATTTGGGCATTATATCCATCCTATAAGTGTGTCAAACAAGAAAAGAATATATGGAAAATGTACAAAATTTACCCAAAATGTAAAAAGCAGCTCTATCTAAGGCATAAGGTATCGATATACGTTTAAGAGTCACAGGACCTCTGTTTTAGATTTCTCCAAATTGGGCAGCGATTGTACTATCTTTCTTGCGATACGACTTACCGTTTAACCCCCGAATACCTCCAAACAAAAGTCTGCACTGTCATTTAACTGCCCCCATTTTTCGATACCTTTTGGAGGTAAAAATTTAAACGTTGGAACATCTTTGGAATATTCATGTACAGTAGGTTACTATCAGTATTCCAAATTTCAGGTTTCCAGCTCATTTGGAAGTGGGTAAACTTTGATGTCAGTCAGACAGTTAGCCATGTGGCTTTATATTGTACAATATGTATGTCGTAAGGTGTAAGAGAAGGCCATGAGCCCTAACTTCACCACTCACAGGATTTATCTATCTATCTATCTATCTATCTATCTATCTATCTATCTATCTATCTATCTATCTATCTATCTATCAGTGGCATATACTGAGGTCTAGCAAGGCTATCGGTGAAGCCCAAACCTCAACTGAGAACGATGGAATTCTTGAGTTCATTACAGTGTAAGCATCTGACATACAGTTCCATTTACAAAACTATAAAACAATGACAAAAACATCGGACATATTTCTGAGAGCAAGGAATCAGAGACTGATATTGCAGTCCAAGTGCTGCGTCCATTTCCCCTCGCCTCACCTCGCTCAGCTTGCTGCTGAATGTCTGATAATTGCGAGGACCGGAGGGATCGCCACTGCTGACGCACAACCATGCGTTACTCATCGTATATACTTCCTCATCTCATACTTATGACTTAATTATGTGAATAACAGAGTGCTGGTACTTCACTCGCGTTTACTTCTACATCCTTCTAGGAAGTCGATGCAGGGCTGTTGTTATAGGAGTAATGTAGTTTTCTTTTTAGAGGTAGATCTGCTAAAATGAAATGTAATCTTTCAGACTTAGTGTTTTCTTTTATTGGTTGGAATCGAACCCGTGATCATAGGTCGGACACTACCACTGATCTCTCGAGGAAGCTGAACGATGGGTACGACCATTAATACTGTAAAATTCAGTTTTATAATAATAATAATAAGAAGAAGAAGAAGAATGGCGCAGGGCATCTGTATATGCCTGGTAGTGACCTATTGAGGATGAAATGAATGGCGAAGACGCCATAACTACCAAATCATCAAGCCAGGGGAATTAAGAGGACGAGGGTTTGATTCTGAGAATTGGATCGTGGCCATAGCTCCAAAGCCAAGTATTCTATGCATTTAGCCGCAAAGCCGGACTTTAATTTGCTAAATGTTAGGCTACCATTTCCACTGATCATGTTGTGTTGAGTATCGACAGTAGCAGAGGCCAGGGCAGTAGCCTGTGAAACAACCTTGACAGCACAACAGGCTACTCTGTTGTCTATTGGCTGCAGTTCAAAACGCTTAAGGCTTAACGTTCACTAAATCAACTAAAGAAAAGGGGTAATATAAGTCTAGTTGTACCCCACGTCTTGATTCCAGCTTACGGCACTGCTATCTATCGTTCGTAAATTTTACTTATATCGAACATTTCTTACATAAATATAAATTTACGTATTAAGTATTGAATTTTCACGACCGCATTGTAATCGAAACAGACTTTCAACGTATTAGGTCGTGTTACGTACATGTAGTACGTGTTGAAGAGATGTTAAGTACAGAACAAAAATGGCCAGCCGGACACCAGTGGGATCCGAACCCACAACCACCCGATTTTGCGTCGGTTGCTCTACCAATTGAGCTATGGTGGCCTAGGCCATCTTTGTTCTGTTTGAAAGGATCTGAGCTACAGGTCTGGCACTGCTACTAGCACACTGTAGAGTGCGTTTAAGTCGCCCGTTGTGGGGCATGTCAATGAATATTGTACTTACCATCTCTTCAACACGTACTACATGTACGTAACACGACCTAATACGTTGCAAGTCTGTTTCGATTACGTATTAAGTATTTCAGCAAGTCAATAAGTATCTGAAATTTTTCTCCAATTGCCTTTACGTTGGCTCTGTGGTACTGTGTGCGCACCAGCTGCTAGAGGACACCGTTGGCTGCACCTGCGGTATCAGCGTTATCAGATCAGTACAGCTTGCACTGTTGCGACGTAAAGATGGCCGCGCCACTCTCTGTTTGCACCAAGGAAGTACAGCGTTCCATAATCCCCCCCTTTTTTTTGTCTGAAGGTGAACCAGGAGCGGAAATTTATAGAAGACTTTCAGCACAATACGGGGACAGTGTTTTGCCACAGTGAAGTGTTTACCAGTGGATTGAATAGTTCAAAAGGTGTCACACGAGCGTGAAGGACGAGGAAACATCCGGGCAGCCATTTGCAGCCGTAACTGATGCCAGTATTGAGCAAGTGCGTGATATGATCGTGAATAACAGAGGAGTGACTGTTCTATGAATTTCCTCTCTTGGCACACCCTCAGACTACAAACAACGGGTTACGGAACGCTATTCTTCCTTGGTGCAATCAGAGAGTATCGCGGCCATTTTTATATCGCAACAGAGCGAGCTATACTGATCTGATAACGCTGAAACCTACCACAGACGTGGACAATGGTTCCATCTAGCGGCTGGTGAGCACACAACGCCATAGAACCAACCTAAAGACAATTAGAGCAAAATTGCAGATACTTATTGACTTTTCCTCGTATAAATTTACGTACCTCGTGGAATGTCTCTAGTTGTACCTATGTGTTTAATTACCGAGTATCTACTAAATATGATGTGATATATGAGAGTTGGGGCATACGTCACGGGGATTTTTTCTCGCACAAATGCTGGATCTCCCACTCAAATGGAATATGCAAATTGGAGTGGGGAGTGTAAGGTGATTTGGGATGTGTGAATAATGTCGAGTAGGTTTACCAGATGTAGGATATAAAGCGATGAATAGGTCAGCCACGCAATGTTTATCCTCAGAGAGTACAGTAACATTTACAGTAAACGCTCAGAGTAGTTCCCTAAATTGTCCACAACACGTTGCGAACAATGTGGGAGACCTCGGATACCAGCCACCTCGCCACGTGTGAACTTTGCAATCTCATGTTTCACAGCGTTGTCAATGTCCTCTCGTATCGCAAACCGTCTCCCACAGAATAGTTCTTTCACTTTGGGGAAGAGGTCAAAATCGCATGAAGACAAGTCCGGGAAGCATGGCGGGTGTTCCAGTACTTCTCACCTCGTCACATCCACTTTGCACAGAGCCTCACTCACTACTACTGTGTGTGGTACCTGCCCAATACACCGCCATCTCGTGCTGTGTACATGTACTATGAGTGCCATGCTTTCCAGGACATCTGACCGTTGTATGTTAGCAGCATAACTGCCATGCCTTAGGGTCTGTGACCCAATCCTCGTATTCAACACCCAGAAATGAGGTAATTTCTCTCATTAGTAAAACAGATGTAGAACAAAATGTTGACTACTGTATTTTAACATTTGGGGAAGTTGAACACATTCGGATAAAATGGCTATGTCAGGGTTTTATCGTTTCTTCCTTCAGTTACGACTACTTTCCCTAATTTTATTACTTCTCTGCCTATGCAGAAAACAAGCGAAAAGTCATTGGCCTCCAGTATTCATTAATTATTAATTTAACTTCAAGTTCCTCCTGCGCTGAAGAAGTTTTTTTCTTTGTTCTAGTGACGCATTCAAATTGAGTGCTGTTCTTGTGTTCCGAAGGTGCTTCCAGCTTCTAGCACCACAATGATGACGGCCGAAGAAGACTAAAGAAGCGAGCTTTGAGATCTATAATGATCGTTCTCTGTCGCTTTGTTGTCTTGTAACTGCCGACCCTTGGTTGATAAGCAGCATGCGGAGAGACGCACACCATTATCACCATTGGCCTACACCCCCACTTGCGACCTGGGTCAGCTGCTGACGTATGATTCCATTCTTCTATTCCCAATACCAGTTTTGTCGGTGTGGTTAAAAAATCAGTAAACGGCTGATACGAGTACTCTCTAAACACATTTCTTATATGGAACTGTCTGTTAGGTCATCAGCCCAGAGGCTGGTTGGATCCTCAAATAGCATCACCAAAGGCTATGTGGTTATAGGCAGATATAAGAAATATTATCCGCATCTGTTGCCTGCTGTCATTTTTTGATGGATACAGTACTTTCGTATCCATCTCTTGGTACAGGCCAGAGTAAAGTGTAGCTTTCACCGAATTCCCAGTCTCATCCATGGCTGTGACAATATGGAAGCTGCTGGGGTATGGGTGGTACTGAGTAATGGCATTCAGAGCACGACTAGTACATCTGAGTGTTAGGAAAGGTGGTGCTCATAGGGTCAGTCGTGCTGCAATAGCACTTTCTGACCCAGTGAGGAAAGCAATGGCAAACTACCTCACGCCTCGTCTTGCCTAGTACACCTAATTTTGGTGCTACCATTGGTTTTTGCGGTTTCCTTATAACCGCATAACCTTTGGTGGTACTATTTGAGGATCCTACCAGCCACTGGGCTGATGACCAAACAGACAGACATCCGCATGTGCTCCGCAACCGCATCGGCAGGCGCGAATGGTCATCCGGGGATATTGTAAATAATTAACTACATAATATATATATAAAGCTAACGTGTATGTTTCACGAAACTCAAGCTCTTAAACCAGATGGAGTTAAAAACTGCGGTTTGTACCAACATTTTCAAAGTCGTATCATTAGCACAGGAAAAATCTTGCATTTCTTGAAAAGTCAACGGAAATATATTTATGTTATGTAATTCATTTCATTACAAAGCTGCACCGAGATTTTGATCGACCTTGCTGGACAGATTGTCGCTAGGTGACAGCGACTTACTCTGTATCATGATAGTCCGGTAAGAAATGCTTTATATACGAGCAAATACAGTAGAGTTAATACGCGACACTTCCGGATTAAGCCTTGTTAAAATGGGAGACGATTCGCAGGTGGCGCTCCTAGTGGCGTGACCTGGAAATTTGCACTAATTCAAATATCAATGGAAATGCATATACGGAAATGGATAAATAAATTACGTCTAAAGAGTTACTAAGATATTAACTCCAAAGTTGCCAAAGCAATTCTGGATAAATGAATGAAGAATTATTGAACAGTTTATTATTTAAAGACTGAAATTAGACATATAATCAAGATGTGAAATGGATTGTTGTGAAAGGGCTTGATATTTACTTTATGCATTACTTTTTTAGCTTTAGCATTCCTGTCTGGACTTTCACGGCTAGATCTGTCGTTTTTCTCATTTAAAAGAATTGTATTATCAAATTAAGACACTTGTCAATAAAAATATCGGCACATTCCTTACACACACTATTAATTGAATTAACATTTAAGAACTGGACAATTTTCCTCTTAAATTGAAGCCTACTAACAGAAAGAAAATCTATAAATTTAGCCTCAAATAATTCAAAATTTCCCTATAAGCAATACTAGCCATTACATTACGGTAAAGCAAATTTGCATAATCATATTGTTTCAACAAAATATGTACATTTCTAAAGTTACCCATATTTTCTTCAGTGCTTGACAACGCATTACGGCACTCCAAATGGGGTAACTTAGAACACAACCAGCCACACATATATGCATATGAATTTTTCTGAATTAAATCAAAACCCACAGGCCACACCTACAACAACACATCGGTACTGAAGGTTAACTGCTGCACTAATGCAATAAAATAAGCTTATTATATTTTAATCCAGTTAAAATATGGGTAGCGCAGGTCATAAGTTTAGTAAGTACTCAAAAATCTCTTTGTAACTGGAAGAATATACAGGTTGTTAGGGGTATACCTGCAGATATTTCTTCTAGCAATAGAGAACGATGTGACGAACCACTATATATCAAACTTTTAGTAATCCTCGGAAGTTATTTTCGAGAGCAAAGAGGTACGATGTTTTTAGAATAGGTAGTATGGCTTGTTCTTGTGAATGAATAGCTCCCCTTTGATAACAGGCAAGGCACGCGCCATCCGTGCCAAACTGGTTTCTGTTTCTGTTTACGAGCAAATGTACTACTGTAACAGCTGAACGCTACCTATGCAATGCATGAGGTGTTACGTACCATACTTGTCAAACTGGTTTTATGTTTAAGAGCAACTAAACTACGATAACAGCTGAAGGCAGCTACTACAGTAGTGTATGCCGTGTTACGTTACATTCTCGCCAGACTGGTTTTGTTGTTGTTAGTATTTAGTTTCAGGCTTACGGACTTCAGATAGCCCTGGTCATCGGTTTCGGACCCTGGAGATGTGTCGAATTCTCAGCCCTAATACGGGTTCATTTGCTGTTACGTCCTTTTGGGGATATGGATATCTGTGGCTATCAGCCCCGTGGTCTCCTGAGTATGGAAATGACATGAAAACCTGTATGAGCGTGTGATATAATTATTGGATGGGATAGGCGCGCCGGGACGTGAAATACGGTACGATCCCCGCTGCGCATTGCGTAAAGGTAGAAGAAAGAAGGCAGTTCCCTACGCCAACGAAAGCATTCATGGGATAGAATGTCCAAATGAGTAGCATCGGAATTGAATTATCGAAACAAATCGAACGTTTAGTTTCAAAGGAATAATGGACATGTTATACAACTAAGTAAATTAAACGTACCTACATTTCGTGCCTCCTTCCGTGATGAGTGGCTCAGACGGTTGAGGTGCAGGCCTTTTGACTCCAACTTCGCAGGTTCGAACCAGGCCCAGTCCGGTGGTATTTGAAGGTGCTCAAATACTGTACGTCAGCCTCGTGTCGGTAGATTTACTGGTACATAAAAAGAACTCCTGCGGGACTAAATTCTGGCACCACAGCGTCTCAGAAAATCGTAGAAGTAGTTAGTGGGACGTAAAGCACTGAACATTATTATTATTATTATTATTATTATTATTATTATTATTATTATTATTATTATTATTATTATTATTATTATTATTATTATTATCAGGTCATTAAAAGCTGAAATACGGGGAAGAAAATAGTAAAATATGCGTGGTTTAAGAGGAAACAAGATGAAACATACGTACGTGAGGCAGCATCGGTCGCAGTATTTAACTACAGATTACTATGCGTAAGACGAGAACCAGGTCAAGCTCATGGGGATGAGTCAGCTGTAACCTCGTATTGAGTATAAACATCAAACATACACATCAACAAATCTGAGAATCATAAACAAGGTTACACGTTAGAGACATGTAGCTATTAACCTGAACACCAGGCCGACGGTCGCTTTCATGAGTACAAGATGAGTTACCAAATTATACACATTTCCCAGATGTCGAACGTATCTAAGAAGATTCCGCCACAACTACGTCCTACATTTTACTATGATGGTGCTAATAACAAATCGCAGCAGATTACGGTACTGCGTGTTAAAATGATGTCGGTAGAATACAGTGTACCTGTTAAGACATAAGGCTGCAGTAGAAGAAGATGAAGAAGAAGGTAATGAGAGCCAGATAGTCAAGCAGGACAGAGCCGAACAAGGCGCACATTAGTGACACAGACGTAAGAGTGGCGTGGTCGTACGAACTACAGTCGCAATAGTAGCACCCTGTTGTAAAAATGAATGAACTAACATAGAGTAGGGGCTTCGTAATTCCAGGTGGACGGTAACAAGACTATCTCGAATAGAAAAGCACGGATTTACGAACGTACACGAAAACGCCCGTGTACAAAAAATGTACCAATGTTAAACATTACAGTACAACAGTTTAGAAAACAAAAACATACAGATTGCCTTACACTAAAAGAAATTTTAAACTTTCTTTTGTAAATTAACAAAAAACTCTAGGCAACCTTCTTAAGTTAAATGTTAACGTATAGTTCCTATTTCAGTACTGATGAAAATGAACCAAGCATTTTATTGAATTTTTATACGCGATGATGATGACGATGATATGATAATGATGATTGCTGTTTGTAGGTCATCGGCCCTTAAAAAACGGAAAGTGTCTTCTGTTTTAACTCGTAGTGAATTAGAAACAAAATATAAATTGCTCGAACACACGTAAAGAACCCAAACCACTTGCAGGGTAGGATTGAGGAACTGCCGAACTCCGTTCAAGGTCAATGTCTGGCGTTTTAACAAGCACGTCTTCCGTGTGTTGTGTTCAGCTTTCGCCACATACAAGGCACTCGCCCACTGAAACTCTCGATTTATAATTGTTGTTACCGGTTCATCAATTTCAGTAGTATAATTGGATGGTTCTAACGCCACCACCGCCACAGGCCCACCGCAGAGGCCTCCAAAACAGCCACCCGGGGGGCCCTCCCAGGGGTCTCCTCCACCACCGCCACCCGGGAGGCCTTTCCAGGGGCCTGCTCCTCCTCCCGCGGGAAATTTGAATTGGTAAACAAAGCCACGTGCTTTTTTGACAGCTATCATCGACAACAACGTATCGCTAACCTCAGTGCTACCATCTTAACGGACCTAAACCTTACTGGTACCAACTTAACCTAACTAGCGCGAGATTTGAATTTGTAAACAAATCCACGTGCTTTTTGACAGACAACAACGCATCGCTAACGTCAGTGTTGCCTTCTTAACGGGCCTAAACCTTAGTGCTACCAACTTAACCTCACAAGCGCGAGATTTGAATCGGTAAACAAAGCTACGTGCTTTTTTGACAGCTGACATCCGCAATCTTTAATCAACAGAGCACCGTGCTGCCCTCTTTAGCTACTTACCTTTGAAATGTGGTGGCGGATAATTTGAAAAATTCTACATGCTCTTGTTTGGAAACAAACTCACGCGCTTTTTTGATAGCCGTCATCCGCCATCTTTAATCAACAGAGCACAGTGCTGCCCTCTTTAGCTAGATACCTTTGAAATGGGGTGGCGGCAAATTCCACGTACTCTTGCTTGGAAACAATGCCATGTGCTATTTTGACAGCTGTCATCCGCCATCTGTAATCAACAGAGCACCGTGCTGCTATCATGCGGGCAATTTCGTCAGCTGTCATCCGCCATCTTTAATCCATAGAACACCGTGCTGCCCTCTTTATGACATGTAGTAGCGGACAATTTGAAAACTTCTGTTAGCTATCATCCGCCATATTTAATCAAGAGAGCACCGTGCTGCCATCTTTAGCTAGATACCTTTGAAATGTGGTGGCGGCAAATTGAAAAATTACGTGCTCTTGTCTGGAAACAAGCTCACGTGCTTTTTGACAGCTGTCAACCGCCATCTTACATCACAAACCTCAATGCTGCGCTCTTTAGGTACATACCTTTGAAATATAATGGCGAATAATTTAAAAAGAAAAATTCTACAGTAGCCATCTCTCGACGCTAATTGCACAAGATGGTGGCTATACATGACTCCTTAAGGGTGCTTACGCAAGATGGCTGCTATACATAGGTTCTTATGAGACTCCCTTGGGATGCTTGCGCAAGATGACAGTTATACATGGCTCCTTATGAGATGCCCTAGGGATGCTTGCTCAAGATAGCGGCTGCTCTTATGGGACGGCTTAAGGGTCCTTAAACAAGAATGCTTGAGACTCCCTAAGAATGCTTGCGCAAGATGGCGGACGCAAAATGGCGGCTATACACAACTCCTTATGAGACGCTTTAAGGGTGCTTGCGCAAGATGGCTGCCGCTCTTATGAAGAAAGCTAACTTAGAGGCTATGGTGTCGCGCTAGTTCGATTCATTAAATTTAGGTCTTAAATGCAAAATGTTAAATATCTCGAAAACGGTGCATCGTAGAGCAAAACGGACAAAATGCTTCTGCCTAATATCTAGGTTCGCAGTATGAAGAACATGATAGCATAAGAAAAAGTACGTTATACTCTCTACCATAGCTAGACCTGATCATGTTACGAAGACTCGCTTCAATACAAGCTAAAACAGAGCAAATGCCAAAGGGGCTAAGTAGGAACCGAACCGTTGATCCCATCATTAGACTATGTTTTTCTTATGCTATCATGTTTGTCATACTGCGAACCTAGATATTAGGCAGAAACATTTTGTCCGTTTTGCTCTACGATGCACCGTTTTCGAGATATTTAACATTTTGCATTTAAGACCTAAATTTAATGAATCGAACTAGCACGACACCATAGCCTCTAAGCTAGCTTTCTTCATAAGAGCGGCAGCCATCTTGCGCAAGCACCCTTAAAGCGTCTCATAAGGAGTTGTGTATAGCCGCCATTTTGTGTCTGCCATCTTGCGCAAGCATCCTTAGGGAGTCTCAAGCCACCTTGTGCAAGGACCCTTAAGCCGTCCCATAAGAGCAGCCGCTATCTTGAGCAAGCATCCCTAGGGCATCTCCTAAGGAGCCATGTATAACTGCCATCTTGAGCAAGCATCCCAAGGGAGTCTCAGAAGAACCTATGTATAGCAGCCATCTTGCGTAGGCACCCTTAAGGAGTCATGTATAGCCATCATCTTGTGCAATTAGCGTCGAGAGATGGCTGCTGTAGAATTTTTCTTTTTAAATTATCCGCCACCATATTTCAAAGGTATGTACCTAAAGAGCGCAGCACTGAGGTTTGTGATGTAAGATGGCGGGTGACAGCTGTCAGAAAGCACGTGAGTTTGTTTCCAAACAACAGCACGTGGAATTTTTCAATTTGCCGCCACCACATTTCAAAGGTATCTAGCTAAAGATGGCAGCACGGTGTTCTCTTAATTAAAGATGGCGGATGATAGCTAACAGAACTTTTCAAATTGTCCGCTACTACATGTCATCAAGAGGGCGACACGGTGTTCTGTGGATTAAAGATGGCGGATGACAGCTGACGAAATTGCCCGCATGATAGCAGCACGGTGCTCTGTTGATTAAAGATGGCGGATGACAGCTGTCAAAAAAGCACATGGCTTTGTTTCCAAACAAGAGCACGTGGAATTTGCCGCCACCACATTTCAAAGGTATCTAGCTAAAGAGGACAGCACTGTGCTCTGTTGATTAAAGATGGCGGATGAAGTATGTCAAAAAAGCGCGTGAGTTTGTTTCCAAACAAGAGCACGTGGAATTTACCTCCACCACATTTCAAAGATATCTAGCTAAAGATGGCAGCACGGTCCTCTCTTGATAAAAGATGGCGGTTGATAGCTAACAGAACTTTTGAAATTGCCCGCTACTACGTGCCATAAAGAGGGCAGCACGGTGCTCTGTAGATTAAAGATGACGGATGACAGCTGACGAAATTACCCGCATGATAGCAGCACAGTTCTCTGTAGTTTAAAAATGGCGGATGACAGCTGTCAAAAACACATGGCTTTGTTTCCAAACAAGAGCACATAGATTTTTCAAATTGCCGCCACCACATTTCAAAGGTATCTAGCTGAAGGGGGCAGCACTGAGGTTTGTGATGCAAGATGGCGGATGACAGCTGTCAGAAAAAAGCACGTGAGTTTGTTTCCAAACAAGAGCACGTGGAGTTTGCCGCCACCACATTTCAAAGGTATCTAGCTAAAGAGGGCAGCACTGTGCTCAAAGATGGCTGCTGTCACGTGGAATTGCCTGCCACCAGAGTGCAGCACGGTGCTCTCTGGATTAAAGATGGCTGCTGTCAAAAAGCATTTTTCAAATTATCCGCCACCACATTTCAAAGGTAAGTAGCTAAGGAGGGCAGCACGGTGCTCTGTTGATTAAAGATGGCGGATGTCAGCTGTCAAAAAAGCACGTAGCTTTGTTTACCGATTCAAATCTCGCGCTTGTGAGGTTAAGTTGGTAGCACTAAGGTTTAGGCCCGTTAAGATGGCAGCACTGACGTTAGCGATGCGTTGTTGTCTGTCAAAAAGCACGTGGCTGTCAAAAAGCACGTGGATTTGTTTACAAATTCAAATCTCGCGCTAGTTAGGTTAAGTTGGTACCAGTAATGTTTGGGTCCGTTAAGATGGCAGCAGTGAGGTTAGCGATACGTTGTTGTCGATGATAGCTGTCAAAAAAGCACGTGGCTTTGTTTACCAGTTCAAATTTCCCGCGGGTGGCGGAGCGGGCCCCTGGAAAGGCCTCCCGGTTGGCGGTGGTGGAGGAGGCCCCTGGGGGGCCCCCCGGGTGGCGGTGGTGGAGGCCTCTTCGGTGGGCCTGTGGCGGTGGTGGCGCTAGAACTATCCAATCATACTACTAATTTCTCTGCTCGGATTGATGAGAATATCGAACTATCGGGAATCAAAATACTGTATCCGTTCTGTACTGTACTCCCAAGCCATTACGTTGCAGAAATGGCGTAGCATCTGACATACCGAACTAAAACAAGTAGCAATTGTTCAAAGTGAACACCCTGGGCTTCTCTGCAGGCTTCACTTCTCCGAATCCAGTTGCGACGCATTCGAGCCAAGACACCAGGGTTGTTCAGAATATCCTCTGCTGCTTAAACAATACGTTCACGGAAGTCATCCGAAGTGGTTACTTCAGTTCGATATACTTTGTGTTTCATGTCCCCCAGACATAAAAATTCATTGGAATGGAATGGCCAATTGATAGTTCCACATTGTCCTGTCCACCGTTGAGGAAATGTCTGCACCATCGTGTAAAATCCACGTGGCTCTGCGTACTCGAAGCGACACCTCCTCTGAAAGCTCCAGTAACGTACTGTATCTACAGGAGCAAGGTAACATTAATAAAAAGATGATTAGTCCACGTAACCGACCCTCTACTACACCCATTCAAGTTTTATTTCAGAACCGGTGCTGGAAATTGTCTTTTCCTACTGAACGGGGATGTTCCACAGCCCTTGAGTGGGATATAGTGGGTTCGAACCCCTCTGTCCTCAGCCCTAAGGATGGTTTTCCGTGGTTTGCCATGTTCACACCAGCAAATGCTGGGACTGTTCCTTAATTAAGTCCATGGTTGCTTCTTAACGATCCTAGTGCTTTCCTGTCCCATCGTCGCCATAAGACCTCTGTGTGCCGGTGCGACGTAAAGCAACGAGCAAAAAAAGACATACATTTTCATAACGTTCACGAAAAAACCTAAATGGGATGAAATTACAAGCGAACTTTTTACTGGGCAGTTGGCTTCTGATCAGCATGATAATGTAGCAAGAGTTTTTAAACAAAACTGAAAAAAACTATCTCTGTCGTGGCGACGTACATCAACTCGTAAAAATATGGTAATCAGCTGTGAAAGACACTGCACCCGCTGAATGTGGTCAGGATGCACTCCCTCTTCATGCAGTGTCCTACGTATTGTCCAAGTTGGTACACCAACGGTACGTGTTATACTACGCGTCTAGGATTACACGCTTTTCAAAGCGTGATGTAACACAACCTGCATCGCGAATACGCTGCAGTACAGCAAGTATCGTTGCTGTATTCGGCACCCATCTGTTGGGAAGCCTTTCCCGATAGATTCATGGAGGGCGACCCGTGTTCTGTTCTGCCACACGATACACTAGCAGCATATCATGGTATTCGTGGTATTCATACACTGGTATTATTCAAATACTACTACTACTGATGCTACTACTACGAAGTAACTCGCGTTCTAGTACGGACGATAATTCGCCTCTCTGACAGCTGTTATTCAGGTCAAGGGCAGATAGACAGCTCATACCTCTAGTCCGGTTTCATATAGGGGGCGCGAACCCGTCCAACCACATCCCCGTCGATAGGAACAGCAGGCAACCGAACCGGCACGTGACAGGCCGAGTGCTTTTGTCGAACTGCTTACGTGGAATATTCTCCCTCAGTGTGATTTCAATATCATGGATTTTAGGGAGACCAACTCTATAACCCTTTCAGACCGTGTACGCACAATTGTGCGGGTTCGTATTTTATTTATGTCTGAGCTTATTTGACGTTTTCTTGGTGCTAGACCGGACTGCAGTGCTTGTGCGGGACACGTAGCATGTACTTCAGCTGTTTTTATTTTGTACTTGACCACCAGGGGGAAGGAAGAAGAGTTTAAAAATACAGTTCATTAGCAATATGGCGGGAAGCAGTAATGCCTAAAGTAAGTATTTATTTATTGCATTCATATTAATCTAGAAGCTTTACTGAATATCAGAATATAATCTATGAAGTGTGTAGATTGTGTAGCAAATGTAAATTGTGAACTTACAACATCGTACGTAATACCATGAGGTTTTGAATGTTGATACGCACATATGTGCGGGCTAGGTTTCCTTGCAGCCAATGCATGCAGGAGTGCTGGGTGCTGTCGCAAAAAGGACCGAGAAAGAAAAACTCGTACTCGACATGAGAAATGTAATGTATAAGATTTTAACAGTTTAAAATCGTTCCACACTGTAAAATAGAACATTTGATCATGTACATGTGCATATTCACATGTACTGAGATGAATTTTTTTATTTTTTTATTTTTTGCAAGTAGTGAATGAAGTCCTGACACGCACAATTGTGTGGGTTCTGTTTTTCAGGCGATAGTTCATATTTTGTAAAATAAACTGTAAAAACATGTATTTGAGAGCATTTTAGTAACTTTTTGACGTTTTGACACCTCCAGATTTCATTCAGGTCTGACCACAAGCTGCTGATGCCAAAAGGGCAGTAATGTCAAAACTCCTCCTCAATGTAGAAAATGTAACGTTTACTTGTGTTTGAACGAAGATTTAATTGTTTTAAATTATTCCCCACTGGAAAATAGAACATTTGATCATGTACATATGTATATTTACATGCAATGAGGTAATTTTTCTTTTTGTAAGTAGTGAAGTAAGTCCTGACACGCACAATTGTGCGGGTGCTTTCTTTCAGATGTTAATTTTTATTTTGTAGAATGAACTAAAAATATGTGTATTTAAGAGCATCTTAGTCAGTTTTTGACGTACAAACAAAAATTCACACCGCCAGTTTTCTTTCAGGTCTGAAAGGGGTATGCTGAAACACCCCGTGTTGACGTGTACGTAAATTAAGTTTCTCACGCCAACGAAAGAATGCGTGGAATAGGATTTCCAAGTGAGTAGTATCGGAATTGAATTGCCAAAGCACATCGAACGTTATGCTTCATACCAATAAGGGACATGTTATAAAAATAAATTAATTAAACGTACCTTCCTTTCGTGCTTCCATACGAAAAGAACATATTTAATGGTAAATTAAAGCATTCTAGCTTACTGCTGCTTTTGCAGTGCCTATTAACCGTATCAAAATAAACGTTGCCAGGCTGAGTGGCTCAGACGGTTCAAGAACTGGTTTCATGAACTTAGCAGGCTCGATCCGGGCTCAGTCCGCTAGTATTTGAAAGTGCTCAAATACGTCCGCTTCTGATCGGTAGATTTACAGGCACGTAAAAGAATACCTGTAGGCAAAATTCCGACACCGCGCGTCTCCATCGGCACGTAAACATTTATTATTATTAGTAGTAGTTGTAGCAGTAATGGTAGTAGTAGTAGCAGTAGTGGTAGTAGAAGTAGTAGTAGTAGTAGTAACATTATTATTACGGAAGTTCTAATTAAAACGGGCCCATTACATTCATCAATCTACCGGCACTTACTCTCCAGTAATAAGCCTTCTGTCCGCCTGTGTGGTGTAGTGGTTAGTGTGATTAGCTGCCAACCCCGGAGGCATGGGTTCGATTCCCGGATCTGCCACGGAATTTGAAAAGTGATAGGAGGGCTGGAACGTAGTCCACTAAGCCTCGGGAGGTCAGATTAGTAGACGTGGTTCGATTCCCACCTCAGCCATCTTGAAAGTGGTTTCCCGTAGTTTCCCACTTCTCCAGGCAAATGCCGGGATGGTACCTAACTTAAAGCCACGGCCGCTTCCTTCCCTCTTCCTTTGTCTATCCCCTCCAATCTTCCCATCTCCCCGCAAGGGCCCTGTTCAGCATAGCAGGTGAGGCCGCCTGGGCGAGGTACTGGTCATTCTCCCCAGTTGTATACCCGACTCAATGTCTCACGCTCCAGGACACTGCACTTGAGGCGGTAGAGGTAGGATCCCTCGCTGAGTCCGAGGGAAAACTAACCCTGGAGGGTAAACAGATTAGGAAAAAGAAAATTAAGCGTTCTATTACAAATGCCCAGCGACAATTCCACAGTAGCTCTTTTTCCTTCGGGCAATGTTCACGCATGGATGAAACTACAGTTTTTAAAATTTGTCTCATTATTAACAATTTCACTCAATACGTATAGCCTTTTCTTTCAGCGTCCTTTCATTGACCTGAAAAGTTTATGAATAAGCATAGACAACTCGCATTGTCTATTGTCAGAAATTCATCGTAGACTGTCGCAATAACAGCACAGAAATGTTGCGCCCATTGTTCATTTACTTATTAAGTATTACGTCTTATAAATCACACACAACTACACAACACTCGATTCGCATGTATGTGCTGGTACGGATCTTCGACGTCACTGTAAGGATTCTGTGTACTTTTCACACAGAGTCCCCTAGATCGGTTTTCGAGAACAGCAAGTGGCTGGCACGTGAGTCAACCTCTCCTACTTGCCAAGACTTTAGGGGAAGTGCACAAGAACATGTGTTGGCCTGCGATAAGAAACAGGTTCAACAAGCCCTATACTTTGCTACTGTACTTCCACTACGCGTGGACAGACTGACACAACCGGCGTATCCTGCTACGGCCGTTCAAAACACATTAGGTCCTGAAATATTTGGCTCAGTTATGGGAAAACTAATAGGACAAGGTAAAAAGTACATAGCGTACATTGTGAGATGTATTTTTCTTTGCCGACTAGCTTAATATCTGCACGTATACCCCTAACAGCCTGTATATGCAAACACAATATTTACTTACATTTTCTTGTCACGAAGGAAACGGAAGAAAGACCGCGAATCCTTCTACACTTCATAGTTATTGCAGCAAAACACAGCACATATTATTCCACTCATACTGAGAGGAGATATAAAAGAGTGACACACGCTACTATTTTCTTATGTCAACTTTAAGAAAACGCATAAATAACGCCAAACACTTCTATATATATAAAAGCAAGTCGGTCTGGAGCGGTGTATATATAAAGATTTAAAAATGAAAAAATACGTGAATTAATGAGGCACATCCAGAAATCTCAGAAATTTGTAACTTGGTACGGGAGAAGCTGATGACCCCAGGATCCCTAGAAAAATCGAAAATTCTCAAAATTCCCTGAAGGGGCATACTGGGGGCCTCAAATTTTGGGCTCAGCATAAGAACGCAGTCGTATAATTTATCCAAAGCAACAACCTATATGTTCCGTGGGCTTAAACATTTTCAAGATTTTTCCAATTTTTTTCCTCCGTCCCCCCAAATCAAGATGGCGGCACAACCTGCCAGACGAGGTAGATAATTGAAATTTGGTGAAATTATAGCTTTTGGTCCCTAACCGACGTAAAAATTCCAAGATGTTCAAATTTTTCAGTTTTTACCCCCAAAGATATATGGAGACAATTTTAATGACTGTATAGACATTCTTTTGAGTTATTTGTTGGCTAAACGGTAAGTTGTATTACAAAACGGATGGCACAACCTCCTTCAATTCGGAGTGATCTACAACATTGGTCCTATGACATTTTGTCGTATCTCTCTCTCTTATACGTTAGATTTGGCCGTATTTTTGGATTGTTCGTAAATTTGGTGATTTTTACAAGTATATATCATTGTTTGACACACTTATAGGAATGATAGGATCATAAAGTTGGGTGCGCACATTGGCACAATGAAGGGCCATATGTGGACCAAATTTTATGATTCTAACTTGTACATAAGTAGGCGAAAGGTAATGTGAAACGTTAAAAATATACAAAAATTTCACCCTATTCACGTTTTGAACTCAATTAACCCCCTAAATATGGGAGATACGTGGAAAGAATTTAGAAATAAATATGTAAAGCAATAAATGGGGCGTCAGATGGCGCAAACTGTTTGTTAATATCATGCACCATTTAGGAGTTATGAATCTCGAAGTGGAAGTCTGCACTTTTCAACGTGCTCATGCTTATCCGTCATCTCTCTATATAAAAAAGCAAGTCGGTCTGGAGCGATGTATATATAATTATTTAAAAATTAAAAAAGACGTGAATTAATGAGGCACTTCCCAAATCTCAGAAATTTGTAACTTGGTAGGGAGAAGCTGATGATCCCAGGATCCCTAGAAAAATCGAAAATTCTCAAAATTCCCTGAAGGGGGCACGCTGGGGGCCTCAAATGTTGGGCTCAGCATAAGAACGCAATCGCATAATTTATCCAAAGCAGCAACCTATATGTTTCGTGGGCTTAAAAATTTTCAAGAATTTTCCAATTTTTATTCCCCGTCCCCCCAAATCAAGATGGCGGCACAACCTGCCAGACGAGGTAGAAAATTGAAATTTGGTGAAATTATAGCTTTTGGTCCCCAACCGACGTAAAAATTCCAAGATGTTCAAATTTTTCAGTTTTTACCCCCAAAGATATCGAAATATGGAGACAATTTTAATGACTGTATAGACATTCTTTTGAGTTATTTGTTGGCTAAACGGTAAGTTGTATCACAAAACGAATGGCACAACCTCCTTCAATTCGGAGTGATCTACAACATTGGTCCTATGACATTTTGTCGTATCTCTCTCCCTTATACGTTAGATTTGGCCGTATTTCTGGATTGTTCGTAAATTTGGTGATTTTTACAAGTATATTTCATTGTTTGACACACTTGTAGGAAAGATAGGATCATCAAATTCTACTCGAATATTGGCCCACCCAGTAGCCGTATTTGTGCCAATTTGTATGTTTTAGGCTGTTACATATCTGAAAAGTAATTCTATATGTGAAAATCTTACACCAATTTCACCCTACTCAATTTTTCCAAAACAATCTTTCCTTTAAATAGATGAGATAATTGAACATATCATAGGACTACACACTTAGATCGCTAAATGTGGCCAGAAAGTTCTGTCTTATTGTACAATCCGTTTTTCGATTTGAAGTGCCGTTTAACAGCAGTTATTCTGTAAATGAATGTAAACATCCATATACTTCCGTATGACGACTATGTTCTTTCATTGACATCGATTTGTGGCTGTCTAGAAAGGGTTTGTCTAACATTGTTATTAAATACTTTGCAAATCGATAGTGACTGTCAGAAGGAGGGCGTCTGCTATTGTAATCCCTCCTCCCCACATCCACTTTGACAGGCAATATGAATGGGGTCGTACTCCATCTACTGTGCACTATTTTAATGCATAATTTCCTTCTCGATTCGACTAGCAGAAGACTAGGGAGCGTGCAATTTTGTTCAAAACTCTTTTACCTGATCCTGTTTGTCAGTAGGCAAGGGTGTCTTCCATTATAAATAAATTTACTCATCTAAAATGTGACTGACGTTAGGCATAGTGGCCTGCTCTTATAATGGAAACTCACCAACTCAGTGTGAGTTTCAGTAAGCTGACTGGCATTAGAAAATGCGTCTGCCATTATAATGATAAGAACGCAACTCACTTTTGACTGGCAGTAAGGAAGGTCCTTGCAAATATAATAAAAGTTCCTCAACTGCAATCTATCTGAAAGTAGGAAATGGGGTCTGCCATTGTAATGAAACCTCCCCAAATTGATTTTGGCGACGAACTAGGCAAAAATTCTTATTCACTTCATGTGCATTAATTTAATTCGATATCCGTATACAATGTAGAGTACCGTAGCTAAGCACGGGTACATTTGCTAGTCACAAATAAATACACGTGCTCTTACGACAGAATCAGTAACTCCAGGTCACTCCGCTAGACAGAGCTCTAATCGCTGTCCCTCAATATCTCGCAGAGTGTCGCGTATTGGATATCTTCTTGACGTGTACAGTCGATTGTTTCATCAATGCCTTCTTGATCACTTAACTTGCATCGTTCAAACCATGGACTCCGCCGCATGTGGTGTTGCTGGACCTGAATGTCACACATAAAACTTGCTTTATTCGCCCGCTGACATGTGATCTTTCATTTAATGGTTTCCGCTTATACACTAGATGATGTTTTATGGATATAATTATCCGATAACCACGGGGTTTTGAGCTTATGAATTTACGCCTTCATTCTATTTTGATCAAAATGTCCTATTCGAATGAGCGAGTTATCTCGGCCGACAGACACAGTTGGCCGTATAGTAACTGGAGGTATACTTCCGTGCAATTTCCACTGACTTTTCTTTACCGTAACTTTCAATGGCTCTATAACTGATCTGGGGACCATTGGAAGGTTATAGTATACGTTTCACTGTTCGCCATCCGTCTCCTTCTAATTGAGTCCAATTGACTTCATGGAAAGTCTCTCCATTCAGCTCCTTCCAACCAACCAACCCACTATCTCCCGGCCGCCCCTAACCGCGTGGCCAACTCGCCCGGTCACAGCCTGTTTCCAGTCATCTAACCGGGTCAGGAATGGAATGAATGAAGCCCCTATCTAGCGGTGAGGATAGGAAATGTGCCGGCTGCCGAAGAGTGTCGCACTCCTCTGGTATAATGATAAATGACTAACAGATGAAATGATATTGGAGAGAGTTGCTGGAATGAAAGATTGACAAGGGAAACCGGAGTACCCGGAGAAAAACCTATCCTACCTCCGCTTTGTCCAACACAAATCTCACATGGAGAGACAGGGATTTGAACCACGGTATCCAGTGGTGAAAGGCCGGTGCGCTGCCGCCGGAGCCACGGAGGCTTCATATTTGTGATTAGTGCATACATTTCAAATTTCGGATTTATTGTGTATGTTTTCGACTTTTATTGTGCATATTTTAACGCGTTTATAAACAGTCTTCAACAAAATGTAAAGTAATTAATGTCGTGAAATCTTTCGGCAATGAAACGGTTCAAAGGGAACTGGCACTTATCAAGACACATTTCCAAATCACACCAGAATCAGTCAGAAAGGTAGAAACACATGGATTGCGCCTTGGTGATTTGCTGGACAATATGGAGAACTTGAGGCGTAAAATGGAAGGTATCCCATTGAAACCTCGGACTTCGTCTGCAAACAAAATATCGTGATGTCCTTAAGCGTAATCCGGGCTACGGCATTATGATAGCTATAAACAAATATTTGGCTGGTACTGATAATGAGGATCTACCAGAATATTTAACATCTACACTCGCTCCCGAATTCAAGTACTGTCCTGTTACATCCGTGGATGCAGAGATATCGTTCTGCGCATTGAAGCTAGTTTCAACAGACAAACGCCACAGAACGTTCTTATAAGCCAATTGCGGACAGGAAGTCCGACTTGTTGGCTGAACGGTCAGCGTACTGGCCTTCGGTTCAGAGGGTCCCAGGTTCGATTCCCGGCCGGGTGTGGGATTTTAACCTTAATTGGTTAATTCCAATGACACGGGGGCTGGGTGTATGTGTTGTCTTCATCATCATTTCATCCTCAACACGACGCGCAGGTCACCTACGGGTGTCAAATAGAAAGACCTGCTCCTGGCGTGCCGAACCCGTCTTGGGATATCCCGGCAGTAAAAGCCATACGACATTTCATTTCATTTTTGCGGACAGGAAAAGTAGAGTGTGCAGTGTAAAATGAAAGAAGAATGTGTGTTTCAGTGTGTTTCTTCACGTTTGTGGATTCTTTCACGGTTTTTTTCAAATCTTACTAAGTTAATTGTTTTATCATGTGCAGTAAATAACAGGCTGTATCTTATCTAGGAGACGTGTGCATATTGTTTTAACAGTGAACTCTTTTTATTTTTATATTTGGTATTTGCTTTACGTGGCAAAAAAAAAAAAAAAAAGACAGTGCACACTAAGTGACTGATACGTCTCACGAACTATGCACGGATCGCTTGTGGAACAGCCGCAGCTGTAAATAATGTGATTTTTAATTTTTCATTCAGTTTTTTTTCATGATCATTATTTAAGGTATTGGTGTGGGTGAATCGCGCGTGTCAAGTACAGGAATGTTACGTTTGCATTTCATACAAGTGTTTAAATAGCATGAAAATAGGTGCATGCTGAAATACATTTGTCGCACTCTTTGCAGCATAGTTGCATGCTTGCATTGGTGATTTATAAATCCGATGTCTAGTGATGAAAAGATCTGCACGGCCAAGATCGCGTTGGTTAGATGACATCAAACGCGACACCGGTACGTCTCTTGCCGAACTGAAGGGAGATGCAAGAAGGAGAGGTGATTGGCGACATGTGATCCGTGGATAACCTAGAGTCGTATTCGACTGAACGGAGGAAGGCAAGAAGGAAGGAAGGAAGGAAGGAAGGAAGGAAGGAAGGAAGGAAGGAAGGAAGGAAGGAAGGAAGGAAGGAAGTGCTGACCTCAAGTAATTGGCAAAAGAACTGGAACAATATTCTACTCATATTCGCATTTTCGTCCGCCTCTTTGGTGTAGTGGTTAGTGTGATTAGCTGCCACCCCTGGAGGCCCGGGTTTGATTCCCGGCTCTGCCACGAAATTTGAAGTGTGGTACGATGACTGGAACTGGGTCAACTTACCTTCGGGGGCGTTCGATTCCTACCTCAGCCATCCTCGAAGTGGTTTTCCACTTCTCCTCCAGGCAAATGCCGGGATGGTACCTAACTTAAGGCCACGACCACTTCCTTGTCTGTCCCTTCCAATCTTCCTCCTCCCCCCCCCCCCACAACACCCCTGTTCAGCATAGCAGGTAAGCCTGCCTGGGTGAGGTACTGGTCCTCTTCCCAAATTGTATCCCCGACCCAATGTCTCACGCTCCAGGACACTGTCCTAATGGCGGTAGAGGTGGGATCCCTCGCTGAGTCCGAGGGAAAAACCAACCCCGGAGGGTGAACGGATTAAGAAAGAAAGAACTCGTATTTTCCCCCCGCAGTTTGGTACTGTTCGTTACAGATACAGACGTTACGATGCTGTTTATCCCGCTACACACAAAAAGATGAGAAACGGAAATCCAGTGCAATGGGTCAAGGACAGATAAGTCTGTTTGCTTTTGGCAAGGAGCTGGACGGAGAAATGTGGAAAGTGCTAAAGCTATTTGTTACCCACAATGCAAAGTGAAGTGATGATAACTTCTATCTGTTACCCTACTTATTTTGGGCTGTTAGTTAATGGTTGCAGGCACAAATCTATTACATGAACTCATTGCCAGCATTTCCTGCGTCATTCTTTACGTTATCACTTGTGTGTATTGGTAAAGACGATCTCTTATATACCCCTCACTCATTTTATCACCCGAAATGTTTGTTATATTGCAGATTTGATAACCTTGGATAAAACAGCGTTCCTAAATATCCATGACTAGTAATCTGCCTTTTGAAATACCATGACGGTATATTAACTGACACAGATCGTCGGAGGTTTTTTTTTTTTTTTTTTTTTTTTTTGCCAGTTGCTTTACGTTGCACCGACACAGATAGGTCTGGGAAGGAAGCGGCCGTGGCATTAATTAATGTACAGCCCCAGCGTTTGCCTGCTGTGAAAATAGGAAACCACGGAAAACGGTTTTCAGGGCTGCCGACAGCGGGGTTTGAACCCACTATCTCCCAGATGCAAGCTCACAGCTGCGTACCCCTAACCGCACGACCACCTCGCCCGGTGCAGCTCGTCTTTGATGTATCAGAACACTAGCGGCGAATGGGAATCAGAAGAGTGTGTGTGTGTGTGTGTGTGTGTGTGTGTGTGTGTGTGTGTGTGTGTGTGTGTGCGTGTGTGTGTGTGTAGGGGGGGGGGTAAAATATGTACAAACAACAAGATGTACCCGAGTTTGTGGGATATAGTGAGGCGGGGATCGGGCGTATAGGCTACATGCGTAGAGAAAAGCTACAAAATGGTAAGTTTTTAGTGCTCTCTGATCTAATTTCGACAGAGAGGTAAAGGTTGAGAGTTTACCAACTAAGTGCGGTAATAACAGCTTTTTTGAGATTTTGATCGAATACTATACAATAAAACTTTCACCAAAGGAACAATATTACACATGTATTACAATTAAATAGAAGTACAGCGACCGAGCTCGATAGCTGCAGTCGCTTAAGTGTGGCCAGTATCCAATATTCGGGAAATAGTATGTTCGAACCCCACTGTCGGCAGCCCTGAAAATGGTTTTCCGTGGTTTCCCATTTTCATACCAGGCAAATGTTTGGGCTGTACCTTAATTAAGGCCACGGCCGCTTCCTTCCAACTCCTAGCCCTTCCCTGTCCCATCGTCGCCATAAGACCTATCTGTGTCGGTGCGACGTAAAGCAACTAGCAAAAAAAAAAATAGAAATACAGCGTGATTATACAATCAAAAATCATTTAGTATTTGATTACACACTAAGAAACTAACAGACACTAAAGAGACTGCCAGATTGGAGAAGGCGCGCGGCAAGCGGGTGAACAATAGCTGCGTCTAAATTGCGGAGCAGAATGAAGAAAAAGATCACTTCGACTTAACTTAATATTCGTGCCACTACTACACAAGTATTCATTCCGTCCTTGAATGGGTCGGTGGACCTTTGGAGCGTGGGTTGGCGACCACGAGGCTCTTAGCTGAGTCCTGTCCTTGTTTCCACGTCCCATTTCTAGTGTGAATGGCAGTTGTCAAGTGAGCCTGCCGTTAACGAAGGGCGTACTATATTGTTTTGCACTTTATTTTTTCTACCCAAATGAAGTACATTACACATCAGTTGTTACGTCCACCTTCTGAACATAACCTCCTTGTAACTGTCTGCACTTTTGCCATCGATGTGTCAGTCTCTCCAGACCTTCCTGAAACCATTCTTTCGGAGTGCTGCGTACCCATGCCTTGATAGCTGTGTCCAGTTCTGAAAAACCTGCACAACGGCGACCACGCAGGGGTTTCCTAATGTTCCCGAACAGGTGATAATCACCTAGTGCCAACTCGCGAGAGTATGGTGTGTGTGGCAGCACCATGAATCCCATTTGATCAACGGCAGCGGTGGTCTCTCGGCTAGTGTGGGGCCGGGCATTGTCATGTTGCAGAAGTACACCTTTAGCCCATTTTCTTGGCCGCTTAGTTCGAATGGCACGACGTAAGCGCTTAAGGGTTGTCTCATATGCTGCACTGTTAATCGTGGCCCCGAATTGCAGCCAGTTAATGATGATGCCCTTTTTGTCCAAGAACATTGTGGCCATTCGCTTGCCAACTGATGACACTGTTCGTCACTTCTTTGGCGATGGACTGCCCCTATGCTTCCGTTGCATCGATTGTTGTTTCGTTTGTGGCTGATGGTAATGGAGCCATGTTTCATCACCAGTCACAAGCCCAGCCATGAAGTCGGCTGGATCTTGATCATGGCGTTGCGAAAGTTCTCTGCACACGTCCACACGCCTCTGCTTTTCGTCTGCAGATAAGAGTCTAAGCACTGTAAGTGGCCGTGCACGATCCGCTGCAGGGTGTTTCGGTTTATTCCCGTCAAATAAATACAGTAGAGACAATATGAGACACACTGCAAGATATCGAGGGACAGCGATTAGAGCTCTATCTAACGGAGTGACCTGGAGATACTGATTCTGTCATAAGAGCACGTGTACTTGTTTGTGAAATTTTTGGCGTTATTTATGCGTTTGCATTAAGCTGACATTAGTAAATAGTAGCGTGTGTCATTCCTTGATATCTCCTCTCAATATGATGGAAAGATAACTGCTGTGTTTGGCTGCAATAACTATGAAGTGAGGATTCGCGGTCTTTCTTCCGTTTCCTTCGTGACAAGAAAATGTAAGTAAATATTGTGTTTGCATGTATATTCTTCGAGTTACAAAGAGATTTTTATAGTACTTCCTTAACTTCTGGCCTGCGCGACCCATATTTTAACTGGTTTAAATAGGCTTATTTTATTGTATAGTGCAGCAGTTAACGTTCAATATCGATGTACTGTTGTAGGTGTGATCTTTGGGTTTGATTTACTTCAGGAAAATGCATATGCGTGTGGCTGGTTGTGTTCCAAGTTACCCTATTTGGAATGCCATAATGCGTTGTCAAGCACTGAAGAAAATATTGGTGATTTAAGAAATGTACATATTTTGTTGACACAATATGATGATGCAAATTTGCTTTACCCTAATGTAATGGTACTTTGACAAGTATTGCTTATAGGGAAATTTTGAATGTTTTTGAGGCTAAATTTATAGATTTTCTTTTTGTTAGTAGGCTTCAAGTTAAAAGGAAAATTGTCCAGCTCGGAATGTAAATTCATTGAATCATGTGTGTAAGGAATGTGCCGATATATTTATTGACAAATGATTTAATGTGATGATACAATGCTATTAAATCAGAAAAAAGACAAATCTAGCCGTGAAAGTTCAGACAGGAATGCTAAAGCTAGGAAAGTAATGCATAAATGAAAGATAAAGCCCCTTCATATTAGTCCATTTCACAACATGATTACATGTCTAATTTCAGTTAAATAATTCTTCATTCATTTATCCAGAAATGCTTTAGCAACTTTGAAGTTAATATCTTAGTAACACTTTCTTTCTAGACGTAATTTATTTATCGATTTCCGTATATACATTTCCATTGATATTTGAATTTAGCGTGAATTTCCAACTCATGCCACTAGGAGCGCCACTTGCGAATTGTCTCCCATTTTAACAAGGCTAAATCTGGAAGTGTCGCGTATTATCTCTACTGTATTTGTTCTCGTGGCTGCCTCCATTTCCGTAAATGTGATGCATTTGTTTCCTTGGATGGCCTGTTCGACCCGAGCAATGTTGGCTGGTATTGACAACGTAGAATACCGGAGCGAATCACGAGTACATTTACTAGTATTCTGATATAAGTAATTTTCATCCTTAGTAACGTGATTGCATGCAGCCATGTTTGATTACTATACTAAAGCCCACGAGATTTGGAGTCTGACGTTCAGCGCCACCGGTGAGAAAAAGTTGACTAACACTGCTCGAAAATGGTCTGTTGCTATGGCAAAGATAACATTTAAGGAAGTTATCGGCACGTGTGTTGGCTTGCTCTCAGTCACTCTTGTGATATTATTCGGAGTGGTACTGTGTTATCTGTTGCTACTTTCTGTACTTACGTGTCTGTTTTCTGAATGTTATTTTCGTCGTTTTTTTATTTTTCTGTAAGTTAATCAGTGGCTAGTTCTATTCTGTATTTAAGATGTGCATTTGTTGAGTATGTTGTCAGAAACGGATGATTTTGCTAATGATTATGACATCTCATATTTATCGGCGATGACGTTTTCTGTCTTAAATGCTGGAATTATTAGCACGAGCTGAGGAACGGCTCAAAGTTTATTGAATTCCATTAGGCCTACATGATTTATTAAACGCTCAGCCGGTATGAACGTGTGATGCGCCGCAGATGGAGGTAACTATGACAACGCAGCATATTCCGTAGTTACTGCTTTCGCCGTTCAAATGTCAGACTCCAATTCTCGTGAGCCCAACTATAGCTGTCAAGCCAGAGAGTATACACTTCCTCTGACCATGAAAGAATACTGTTCTCTGCTAGATGCTCTTTGAACCTCTCACTTTCCCCAGCTTCTAAATATACTGAACAGGTGGCAGCACGTTCCTAATAACTTAAATGCTCCTAAGAGAAAGCAGTCGTCGTACGTACAGACGGGAAGGTATCAGGTCATCTAGCCTTCTCTATGACCATTCTTCTTCTTCTCCTTCTTCTTATTCTTATTATTATCATCGTATGGAATTTACAAGCATCATGTGTAAAAATATACAATGAACATATAAATTAAATTATAGAATTAAACTAGAATGTCCAGCTTCGACAACCAGTCCACCGCACTTGGTGTCAATTCATGCAGAGCCTGTAAACCATCCTTAAATGCTGACAGTGGACAGCTCTCAACAGCATGAAGCAATTTCTGCTTCTCAGCACCACACTCACACGCAGCACTTTCACAATATCCCCACTTTTTCATCATATATCGGCATCTGCCGTGGCTTGTTCTGAAACGGTTGAGTTTTGACTACTCATGTCGAGAAGATCGAAACCTGGCACTTTCTTCGTTGGTTCTTTAATCAGAAAGGCGTTGGTGGGTGGACATTGTTCCCATCTCTGTCTCCATTTTGCTTGTACACTGAATTTTTCATAGGAGTGTAGATCAGTAGATCAGTCCGGGATTTTAACCTCGTCACAGGTGGATCTCGTAAGGCATTGAACAAAAGTGAGTTCCTGTGTGCAAAGGTCTTCTTTATCAACTGTACTTTCGCTGCTTTCCTCCTCAGATCTGGAGGAACAATGTTTGCTAAAACAAGCAGCCACTGAGTACGAGTGGACCTCACTGTACCTGTAACAACTCTCATGGTTTCATTGAGCTGTACGTCAATCCTGCTCGAATGTACGCCGTTTTCCCACACAGGAGCGCAGTACTCACCAGCCGAGTATGCTAGAGAAAGTGAAGCAGTGCGAAGAGTGTTTGCATCTGCACCCCATTTATTGCCCGCTAGTTTATATGCAGCAGATTTACTCTTGTACTCAGCTTCTTTGACAAATTCAAGCAATGCTGTTTGAACGACAAGGATCGATCCGATGTGACACCCAGATATTTTGGTAAGAAGTTGTGGGAGACTTCTGTTCCCTTAAAAACCACATGTAGCTTCCGATTAGCTTTCATGTTATGCAAGTGGAATGATGTTACTTCCGTTTTACTAGGATTTGGTTGGAGTTTCCATTTGTGAAAATAGTCACACATGGTAGGCAGGTCCTCTGTAAGTGCATCCTCACCGTGTGCCAAATCCGTACTCTGAGTAATTAAAGCTAGATCGTCTGCAAACTGTATCTTCTTTGAAGTTGTTTTTGGCAGGTCATGGATGTCCCCTCAAGATAACAGTTGTGAGGTTAGGAACGTTCTCTTTTTCAAAATTCCACCTGTCAAAAAGCACGCGACTAGGTCCCGTCAAGATAACAGCTGTGTGGTTAAGGTCGTTCCCAATTCCGCACCGAACACAAGCAGGTGGTTATGACCTGACAAGATGGCAGAAGTGAGGTTAGCCATGCACACGTATTCAAAATCCGCCCCAAACAAGTGCACGTGGTTAGGATCTGTCAATATAACGGCTCCCATGTTGTCTTTTTCAAATTCCGCTCCAAACAAGTGCTAGGACCTATCAAGATGGCAGCAGTGAGGTTAAGATTGTAGCAGTGAGTTTAACCACGTTCACTTGTTCAAACATTCTGCGTCTCACGTGGCTTAATGTGTCAAGATAGCAGCTGTCATCTTGACAGCTGTCACTTATTCAAATTCCGCACCCACCTAGCTAAAAACTAAGGATAGGACCTGTCCAGATGGCAGCAGTGAGGTTAGGACCTGTCAAGATGGCAGCAGTGTTGTTAGCCGCGCCCACGTGCTCAAAAAAATGAAGTTAGAGTCTGTCAAGGTGACAGCTGTCATCTTGACAGCTGTTAAAAGCACATGGCTTTGTTTACAAACAATAGCACGTTGCCGGTCACGTGGTCATGACGTCATGGAGTCAATTACCTCGGGTGCTGACTCAGCAGAGAAAATGCTGACGAGGTGTTTTATAACATACATAGCCCTACTACTCGTATGAACGTTTGTTGCATTTACTGTAAAGCTTTAAGGTGGAAATATGAGTCAAAAGGACTTCGCCGTTTTTCTGGTGAAGCGGCCACCTGAGCCACTTTAGTCTTTGTTTTGTGGCAAGCATGATCCATTTCAACATTTCATGAATAATATTAGACGTTATAATTCGGCTTTCAAACGATTTCTTTCGGGGCAAAAGAAGTTCATGAAGAGAATTATGTGTCTACGTTTAAAACACAGGGGCACGTGTATCATTTAATTGGTTCCCTTCTTCCAGTAGTAATGCGAGGGAATCATTTTAGCAAATATATTTCATTAGCGATTATTTACTACAAAGGAGGACAAGATTATAATGTTTTTCAAATCTAAACGCTTCATTAGTATAAACCTTGTAAAGTATGCTTATTGAAATAAACAGTTACAATTGTAATTTCAAAACCGTTCTTCAATCTTTCACACAAAATTCAAACGAAAATGACTATGACATAGTTATAAATGCTGATCGGTGACCTTCTGCAGAGCACAACAAACGAAGTATCTGTGTTACTGGTAAATCAAGATTGTGATAAACGGAAGATAGTACTTCGCAGACATGACAATAGATTGCGGAGAATCGCCGAAACTCACAGATCTTATGATGTTTGTTTATGGGGAAGACGGATATAAATTTCGGTCTATCAAGTCGAGCCAAACACAGGCGAACCAAAAGTTCAAAAAAAAGTTTACGCACTACAATACTATTGTTACCGATTACTGATTAGAGAGAATGAGTACAGTCATTTGCATTATTATAAACAATTATTCAATCAATACTTAGTTGACGTATACGCTAAAAATGAAACAGAGAAGAGACTCATTTTTATACGAAGTAATCAAAAGAAGCTTTGAGTTGACAATTATATTCACCTTCAAGACGCAATCAACCATAATGAGAATGTAGAGGACTTGGGCCAGTTACTTGTTCTACCTTCATCACTTACGGGAGGACCTATATACAGTATATGCACCAACGCACATAGGATGCATTTTGTTATGTTAGGAAATATTGACGTCCCGATATTTTCATACCGGGCGAGTTGGCCGTGCGGTTAGGAGCGTTCAGCTGTGAGCTCGCATCCGGGGTTCGAACCCCACAGTCGGCAACCCTGAAAATGGTTTTCCGTGGTTTCCCATTTTCACATCAGGCAAATACTGGGTGTGGGGCTGTACCTTAATTAAGGCCACGGCCGATTCATTCCCATTCCTAGGCCTTTCCTGTCCCGTCGCCGCCATAAGACCTCTGTGAGTCGGTGCGACGTAAAGCAACTAGCAAAAAAAGAAATACATTTTCATAACGTTCACGACCAACCCTAAATGGGATGAAATTACAAGCGAACTTTTTACTGGGCAGTTGGCTTCTGATCAGCATGATGATGTAGCAAGAGTTTTTAAACAAAAGTGAAAAAAAAAGATGGATCTCCTGCTGAAAGGAAAATTTCCGGCTCTGTTCGCTGTTTTATGTATAGTGTAGAATGGCAGGAGCGTGGTTTGCCCCATGCCCACATTTTTATATGGTTAGAAACTAGAATAAGGCCACAGAAATTTGATGATGTTATTCGAGCAGAATTCCCAGACCAAGAAATTGATCCAGAACTATTTGATGTTGTAAAAACCCACATGGTACATGGTCCATGTGGCCCTTACAATCCTCAATCTCCGTATATAAGAAGAATGGTATTTGTAGTAAAATATTTCCTAAATCTTTCAGAACATAAACTGTTACAGCTGAGGGTGGTTATCCATTTTACAAACGTCGTTCACCTCAGAACGGTGGTATAAGAATGACAATTCGATCATGATCTAACTCTATTGACCGGGCGAGTTGGCCGTGCGCGTAGAGGCGCGCGGCTGTGACCTTGCATCCGGGAGATAGTAGGTTCGAATCCCACTATCGGCAGCCCTGAAAATGGTTTTCCGTGGTTTCCCATTTTCACACCAGGCACATGCTGGGGCTGTACCTTAATTAAGGCCACGGCCGCTTCCTTCCAACTCCTAAGCCTTTCCTATCCCATCGTCGCCACAAGACCTATCTGTGTCGGTGCGACGTAAAGCCCCTAGCAAAAAAAAAACTCTATTGATATCGATAATCGCTGTATTGTTCCATTTGCCCTAGTACTGTCGCGTGCTCTTAGAGCACACATCAACGTTGAACTTTGTAGCAGTGTTAAAATCAATAAAATATACCTGCAAGTGTGTCAACAAAGGTTCAGACTTCCCAGTATTTGGAGTAGAAAATGCTAACGATGAAGTGATATCACATCAAAATGCAAGGTATGTTAGTACTTCCGAAGTAATCTGCTGCATATTGTCATTTTCGATTCACGAACGTTTCCCTTCAGGAACACATATGGATATACATTTAGAAAATGGTCAGAGAATTTATTTTAATCCAAACAATGTCCGTGGACTGGTAGAGAATCCGAGGAATACCACATTGATGGCGTTTTTCGATCTGTGCCGTAACGACGAATTCGCAGCCAGATTATTGTATGAAGAAGTACCAGCTTATTACACATTTAATAAAGAAAATAGCATATTCCGAGCTACACCTGTGGAGGGTCATGCCGGCATATTTCACTAGCATACTCTTGGTAGAATTTATACAATTCATCCTAATAATCGGGAATGTTATCGTCTAAGGATGTTATTAAATGTCAACGGACCAACTTCTTTCGAAAGTCTCAAAAGCGTAAATGTTATTCTACATCCTACATAACAAGCAGCATGCCTTGCACTTGGTTTACTAGAAAGCGATAAACACCGGTGCGACACATTAACAGATGCCAGTATAAGTAGCAGAACATCTCAATTGCGAGAGCTATTTGCCATTATATTGGTATTCTGCAATGTTTCTAATCCCTCAGAATTATGGGACAAGTTTAAGGATCATTTCATGGAAGATTATGTAAGAGACCTCCAACTACAGCCAGATTCAGACATAAATGCTCATTTACAAAACTTTACTTTCCATAGGCGGCAATACTTACCCTCATCATGGTTTACCATCTCCACAAGCGACCGATGGGATTGTTGATCATTTGAACAGAAAATATATTACACAAATTTTGATCCAGTTGAACTTCAACATACGATAAATCAGAATGAACCAAGATTAAACAACGAACAAAATCAAGTTTACCGACTCGTCATTGACAGTGTGAATGCTGCTAACGCTCGTGGTGTATGTAGACGCTCCAGGTAGTACTGGCAAACATTTTTGATAAATCTTTTACTGGCCAAAATACGTTCAGGAAAAACGATTGCCATAGCAGTCGCATCTTCGGGAATATCTGCAATTTTACTTCCTGAGGGTAAACAGCACATTCCATGTTTACCAATAGAAGCAGAGCGTATGGAAAATCCAGTCTGAAGTGTATCGAAAAAGTCATAAGACCTAAGTATTACAAGAGCGTGTCTTTGTAGTGTAAGACGAATGCACTATGACAAACACAATTTCAGTCGAAGCCATGAACAGAACAATGCAAGACCTAAGAGGTAATACTCTATTATTTGGAGGAGTAACATTTTCTTCGCCGGAGATTTTAGACAAATATTACCAATTGTCACCAAAGGTACGCCAGCGGATGATTAACGCCTCTTTAAAACGTTCTGTACTTTGGAGACATTGTAAACACTTTCTTTAAAAGAAAACATGAGAGCAAATTCAGCTGATTCAACAATTAGAAAAATTCTCCTTGATGTTGGAGAGGGGAAGTGTCCAGAAATGAATGATATTCATGATATAAAAACTACCTACCGGTCTTTGTTAGGTTGTGGCGGACATTGAACTTTCAGTAAATAGTACAACCTCAATATAAAAGTTCGTGGTTGTGTAAAAGATCAATTTTAGCATCAATGTATGACCAGGCTACTGCACTTAATCAGCGCATTTTAGATAAGCTTCCTTGTGAATCACAAACATACCTTTCCATCAATACAATCTGCAATCCTGATGAGTCTGTTAATTATCCAACAGGCTTTTTCAACAGTATGATTGCGCCTGGTCTACATCCTCACAAACTAGAATTTAAGATTGGCGTGCCCATCAAATTACTCCCTAATTTAAACCCACCGAAACTTTGCAATGGTACTAGAATGCGAGTAGTATCATTGAAAAGAAACGTTATGGAAGGTCGTATAATATCCGGATGCAGAAAAAGGTGAGATTCCCATCATACCGTCAAATTTTCCCTTTGATTTCAAAAGACTGCAATTTCCTATCAATATCAACTTTGCTGTGACAATCAACAAGTCACAAGGGCAAACGTTGAATAAAGCTAAGGGTTGTTTTGCTATACGTCGCATGTTCACGAGCGAGGGATGCCACTAGCGTTGTTGTTTTAGCCCAAGGAAATCGTACACCAAACATTGTATATGAAGAGATTTTCCAATGAGATTAATACGAAAAACCAAAAAAGTTGACAAGGAAGCTTTATAAGTCAAAAAGAAATTCAACGCGTTTGAAGTCGCGGGAACAATTATAAAAATAAAAGTACTGTATTTCATCCAATTTACCTATGTAAAAACGATGTGTGTTAAGTCTAATAAAATATAATGTTTTGTTTTGTTTTCAAATAAATAGTTTAAAACATCTAACGGCTGAATTAATAAAAGCGGGTGAAGCCGAGGGTACATGCTAGTAATAACAATACTACTAATAATAACAACCAACAGAACAAGTTTAAGAATTTCTGTAGAAAAAAATTATGATAAAATAAAAATGCTCCAAGATTTCTAGTAACAGAAACTGATTGAATAACGAAGGTAAAGACATTCAAATATTTGGGAGAAACAAATCAAAAAAATGGTTTGGAAAATTTCGCTGTATAACAAAGGATATACAAGATGGAAAGAACTTACGGTGTAACTAGGAATATCTACAGCAAAAAAGTGTTTATCTAAAAACCTCAAAATACAACACAACAAACCGGAATGCCTATACGCGAGTGAATATCTAATACTTAAACAAGCTGAAAAAATGAGGAGTACTGGAAAGAAAAATTATACCGGAAATACTCGGCCCGCTAAGAACTACAGAACTCTGGAAATCAAGAAGGAATGATGAAATATACCGGAACATAGAAAACATAACAGATACAATGCGGAAGAGGCAATTGATATATTTTCGACATTTATACAGAATGGATGACAACAGGTTAACCAAGCAGATCTTCAAATATCTTTGGAACAAGAAGTCAACAACAACCTGGATTCATGAAGTCAAGGAAGATTTGGAAAGAACATAAGGGAAGAGGAATCGACAGAGAGAGAGAAAGTTTTAGAAAGTGTTAAAAACGGAAGGATTCCAAGGTCGCGAGGGAAAGAAAACAGGCTCAAAATGGTTCGAGAAGGAGAAATGGAGGCATAGTGTGCAGATGACGGAGTATTGGAGGAGGAAGAAGGAACAACAAGGGATGAAACTTTGAAATTGTCTCGTAGTCCCTAGATGACCCTAAGGAAGAAAGAAAAGAAGAATAAGCCCACCTAAGTTCCTTCAGTTCGTATAGATTTTAAGTGACGCCGGTTAAGTAGACATTATCTCTTCAAAGAGTTTCTCGTTCATTCAAAAACTGTGCATGTAAAAAATACTTCTGAGAATCAAAACGTACACTTTTAGTTGCATAGTCACGTAGTCTTGACCTCTGATCCGCATCACATCTATTTGGGGGATTTCTTCTTCGCGATTAGTCGGTCTGAGGCCCCACTTCCGTACGGAAAGATAAGAGAATATAATCTACTGGGTCAAGGTCTTGGGTCAAACTTCCTGGCACTAGGAACCTGATTTTAGTGTTAACTGCTCTTCTTGTCAGTTGGCTGGAACGGAATTTAATGAGAAGATAGCATTTGATTGCACATTCTATCTGCAGTCACTCAGGAGAGAAATAACTCTGGTCTGGGCCGAATTTAACAACTGCAACACCCATTAGGCCAATAAAGTTTGCACCAATATCTCATGTCCCAAACTTTTGCTATGTACGCACTTTTAAAGGAGAATAATCAGCCGGTTAGTGATTTCCGTCAAGCTGTTTCATTAGTAAATTTGTCTGTGACATCTTCGTAATCCAAACATATAGTTAAATCATTTTCAGTGATAAGCAGTGGCGTATGCTGGGATCAAGACATGGGCTACCACTAGACTTAGGTTACCCATATTTGATAGTTGGTTTGGTGAATGCCAATCCCTAAGCGGAGTAGTCTGCTGTGTCGTCGGTGCTCTTTCACAAGCTACAGCCCTGACCTCGGCTACTGTCAATAATCAACACCTGGTCAGTGGAGATGGTAGCCTAAAGTTTTCCCAATTAAAGTCCGGCTTTGTGGCGAAATGGATAGAATGCTTGCCTTTGGTCCGATGGTCCCGGTTCAATTCACAGAATCAACCCCCTCGTACTCTTAATTCCCCTGGCTTGGGTACTGGGTGTTTATCACGTCTTCGCCATTCATTTCATCCTCATTAGATCACTACCAAACCTATACAGATGCCATTCACTATTATTATTATTATTATTATTATTATTATTATTATTATTATTATTAAATTAAAATGTTAAATTTTACAGCTTTACCAGCATTAGTACCCATCATTCACCTCGCGAGATCAGTGGTGGTGTCCGACCGATGATCACAGGATCGATTCCAGCCAACCAAAGAGAACACTAAACCTGAAAGATTGCATTTCATTTTAGCAGATCTACCTGTAAAACGAAAACTATATTTCTTCTATAACAGTAGTTCTGCAGTGTCTTACTGCAAGGATGTAGAAGCAAAAGGGAGTGAAATACCAGCACTCTGTCATCTGTATAATTAAGTCAGAAGTATATACGATGAGATACCCATGTGTCAATTTGGAAACTTTCGGAGAACTTCAAGTCTTTGAGCTATCTCTCCTTTGTTAGCAGTGGCGATCTGACGGACCGAAGCCTAGCACACCTATCCCCGCCGGTCCCCGCCCCTCAGTGGCAGTTCGTGCATTAAGGGCTTTTGGGCGCCACCCCACCGCCTTTTCAAAAACATTTAACGTTATTTCACTCTGTAATTGATTACATAAAGAGATGGGCAAATGTAGCGAAGTCGAACTTATAGTGGTGTGCTGTTCAGGTATACAATGTTATCTTTTCTATTTTCAAGAAAATGGCAACAGCTTTTAGAACGTGGCCGCTATCCAGCACGCTCGAGGTTTCCTCTGAAGTCATGAGGCGTTCGAACTGTGGCAGCTGAGCCCTGAGCAGGTCTGCAGGCGGGTGTATGGTCTGTCCGGCAGAGCCCTTAGTAAGTTCCTAGAGTTTAGCAAGGGTGTGGGGTGCGGGAGCGGGAGGAACCTGGAAGGGTCTTATATTAACTGTTGTTAGAGATTAATTCTAAAACATTTTACAAAACAATGAATTCAATTATAGTGACTATTTAAGCAATTCACTTCTATAAGAAGCTTAAATAAAGATTCAAAATGTAACCATGACCTCACGGCACTATTTGTAGTATGATCAAATTGTTAAATATATTGTCATGCTTTGAAACTGAGCAAGGAGAGAGAAATTCGGGAGTGCGCTGTTTATTTGTTTTCATGAATGTTATTATTATCACTGGTGATTGTGATCAGTGAAACAGTGCATTTCCATAATAGTCGGAATTTCTTTAGCTGTTAGCCTATAATGTGTGTGCATAAATGCCATTGTAGTGTAGTTAATTCATTAATTAATGTTGTAATGCAAGCAGATTTCTATTCAGCCAGTGCCATCGGATTATTATTATTATTATTATTATTATTATTATTATTATTATTATTATTATTATTATTATTATTATTATTATTATTATTACCGTGTTTTGGTGGATCGCAGAGAGGTGAAAGAAGGTGCGGGCTTGAATGGGTCTAACTACAATATCAAGAATTAAATTAAAGTTTAAATAAAGGTTATATTTCTTTTAGAATTTCAAAACTTAACAAATTTCTTCACTGAGTGAACAATAACAAATTTTTGGATTAAAATAGAGAACCCCAGAATAGGGCGTTTAACAATTTGTGAGCTTCAAGCCCTCAGAATTACAAGTATTTTCGCAAATGTTTCGATGACCAGACAAAGAGAGATGTCTCCCAAATACAAGAGCACTTGCTTTAGCTTCCTGAGGCACCCCTCTCTATTACAAAACTTATGAAAGAACTTACATGCTCTCAATTTCTTACAGCCTACTCAAGACAACATTACATCGAAATCTTACACTGTATGGCCTCACAAGGCACGATTTACAAATGGAAATAGTTTTACACAGGGGTATCTAGTACCCAACCTACTGGGCCTTTGCGGAAAAAGAGCAGGTTAAATAAATGGCCCGAACACAAACTGAATGGAGGCGTACACTTGCGCTCCCAGATAATGAAATATTAAAAACCTAACAGGGCTCTCGGCCCGATGAAACAGGGGCTAGCTCAAGCTACTGAGGTGGCTCACATGGAAATGAATTTAATATATTACCGGAAAGAAAACAGTTACGAAATTGTAGTCACCTCAAACCAAGATGAAGGGGAGCTCGAGAGGGTAACTCACTCTCTATCCCCGATTTACAGTTAAAGACCTTATGAAATTTTAGATTAGACGAAGGAAAATTTACATTTTAGAAAAGTTTGTTACATAGTTAAAAATTCGGACCTTCCCTTCGGATAAGTCTGCGGAGGTAGCTACAGAAAACAAAGTCTGGTTGGCATTACCTGGCTGATGTTCTGCCTGCCGAAGAATGAGGTATCCCACCTCCTGCCTTAACACACACACTCAGAAAAACGACGATCAATGAGACAAGGAAACTTGAAAAGCCGCAACTTATATACCCTCAGGGAAGGTTCGAGAGGATTCTGGGCAATCCGGACACACCCTCTCATTTTTATTGGCTGAACCCAAAAGTTATACTCAAAACCGAACAAGAAGCCAGTGATAGGCTGAAAATTAATTACAGAAAAATTTCATTGGCCAGATTCAAAACTGGCGGAATAAGAAGGAAGTTTTGCAAACCTAGAATTACCTAAAAGACAAATGAAAGTTGAGAAAACCAATAAACACAAAATTTATTTCAATAACAACTTCCTTTATCTTGCACCAGAGTGCATGGCCATAGTTTTTTGGTAGTGACATCCGTGGAAAAATGTCCAAACTTCTTGATGTACAGCAAAAGCAAAACCAAGAGAAATCCAATCAGTTTAGGAAACTTCACAATTGCACAATTACTTAATACTTCAATGGTGACAACTTCTGATTAAAGTTCCAACTTTATGTAGTATCAGTTTCACCTTTTGGTCGATAGAGGAGTTCATTAAGGCGCTTATTCTGAATGTGCGGAGTTGAGGTGTACCTCCCGGTACAGTTATTAATATAATTTTCCTATTTGCTTTACGTCGCACCGACACAGATAGGTCTTATGGCGACGGAAAGGCCTAGGAATGGGAAGGAAGCGGCCGTGGCCTTAATTGAGGTACAGCCCCAGCATTTGCCTGGTGTGAAAATGGGAAACAACGGAAAACCATCTTCAGGGCTGCCGACAGTAGGGTTCGAACCCACTATCTCCCGGATGCAAGCTCACAGCTGCGCGGCCCTAACCGCAGGGCCAACTCGTCCGATTATTATTATTATTATTATTATTATTATTATTATTATTATTATTATTATTATTATTAGAGCCTCCGTGGCTCAGACGGCAGCGCGTCGGCCTCTCACCGCTGGATACCGTGGTTCAAATTCCGGTCACTCCATGTGAGATTTGTGCTGGACAAAGCGGAGGCAGGACAGATTTTTCTCCGGGTACTCCGGTTTTCCCTGTCATCTTTCATTCCAGCAACACTCTCCATTATCATTTCATAGCATTTATCACTCATTACTAAATCACCTTGGGAGTGGCGACCCCATTGTAATAACAGCCTATACATGTTTCATTCATTTCATACCTGACCCGGTCAATGACTGGTAAACAGGTTGTAGGTTTTCATTTTCATTTTCATCATTATTATTATTATTATTATTATTATTATTATTATTATTATTATTATTATTATTATTATTATTATTATTATTATTATTTATCTAAAAGTATCGTAGTGCTGGTCGGTGAAAACTCGACCGATTGGGGAGGGGAAAGGAGATGGTGGCACAACCCTGCCAGAGTAAAATGTCGCGAACCACCACTGCGGGCGCTCCTATCGGGCATTCAGCAGCAAGCCGTGCGAGGTGAGGCGAGGGGAAATAGACGCAGTGCTTGGCCTGTAATATCTTTCTCCGACGCCTTGCACTCAGAAATACGAGCGACGTTGTACCTCATTGCGTTCAAGTTTTGTAAATGGAACCATGTGCTAGATACTCACTTTATAATGTGCTTTAGATTTCCATCGTTCTCATTTGAGGTTAGGGCTTCACCGATAGCCTCGGTAGCCCTCAGTTAACACCACTGGTGGTAAGCACAGTAATGTGGACCAAGCAAAAAATGACCTCTAAGCTGAGCAATTTGAAAGGCAATGGTGACGTTTAGATATTAGTCACAACGATCTTTTAATAATCAGACAGTTCATATATAAGTGGTTAATGGTGAACTGTTCCTTCCTCTAATAAAAAAAAAAAGATGTATGCATTCTCTTCAAAATGTTACGGACATGAGTATGTCACGCAGGGCAATGGGAGTTTCCCTACGCAATCATATCTGTACGATAACACAACCATGAACCAGTGGATGGGGGTAGCATTAATTCATGAAAAGATGCGTGAGTGTAGACTCCTTAGGTATGAACATGTCGTAAGAGCAGAACCTGACACTGTTATGAACACTAAACACCACCTTGACGTTTATGGACGAAGACCGCATGGACGGCCAAAGTTGCCGTGGTTGGACACACTGATTAGCGACATGAAGCTGCAAACTATACACCCTTAAGACGCGGCCGATATAAGAAAGGAATAATAATAAGGAGAAGATTCTGTTTCTGCCTTATCAAAGAACCTCTCACCGGGCGAGTTGGCAGTGCGGTTAGGAGCGCCCAGGTGTAAGCTTGGATCGGAAAGATAGTGAGTTCGAACCCAACTGTCGGCAGGCCTGAAGATGGTTTTCCGTGGTTTCCCATTTTCACACCAGGAAAATGCTGGACGCTGTACCTTATTAAGGCCACGGCCGCTTCCTTCCCACTCGTAGGCCTTTCCTACCCCATCGTCGCCATAAGACCTATCTTTGTCGGTGTGACGTTAAGCAATTGGTAGAGGAAGGGAGAAGAACAGCGTATAGGCTTACTTCCGTGTGTATTTCTTACTTGATGTATGTCTGCCGTTTTGTTTCTCCCATACTTCTATAATTACTAGTAGACAGTTTCATTCAGACAGGTGATAGGAGTTATACAAATGGAGCACTGTACCAATCAGCATAAGAAAGGAATCATACTGAGTTATGCAGATCCTTTTCCCTAAATCTAACAACGCCCACAGTTCACCGGTGTATACAATTTTCATCATTTGCGTTCCTTCGTGAATGAATTAAGAACTTGTAAAAATGTTGTGGGCATGGTTAATTTGTGACGCCTCCCTAAATTTGGCACGCTGGTCCTGGGCATCTTTCGCCACTCTCAAAATACGGCCCTAATTCCTGGAAATGTTGCGCTAAATTCATACTGCGAAATGAAATAAGAAATTCTATTTTATTTTTATTAAGTTATGAAACTTTTCGTCGTTTGTGGACCAAATAGTACAATAATACAGCAGCTGCTGGTGATATAACACATGTCGAGTCTCTCAATGCTAATACCAATAATAAAACCTACTAATAATAATAATTATATTCTTTTCATTTTGGTCATCTAAGGACTACGGGCTACCTACCGTTATTCCTTGACTTCCTCTAGGCACGACCTACAATTTATAAGATCGTATCAGTTGTCTTATACTTTACATGGAAGGAATAATAAGGGGTATCGAGTACCCATTCTACCGGGCCTTTGTGGAAAGCAACATGTTCAATTACTGGCCCACCGGGCGAGTTGGCCGTGCGCGTAGAGGCGCGCGGCTGTGAGCTTGCATCCGGGAGATAGTAGGTTCGAATCCCACTATCGGCAGCCCTGAATATGGTTTTCCGTGGTTTCCCATTTTCACACCAGGCAAATGCTGGGGCTGTACCTTAATTAAGGCCACGGCCGCTTCCTTCCAACTCCTAGGCCTTTCCTATCCCATCGTCGCCATAAGACCTATCTGTGTCGGTGCGACGTAAAGCCCCTTGGAAACAAAAAAATTACTGGCCCAAAAATAAAAAAATGTATGGAGACGAAAACTTGCGCTCCTTCAGATCAAAGATTAAAACCCTACTTGGGCTTGTGGCCCGACAATACAGAGGTTAATCCTAAACTACTGAGGTGACTAGATGGACAAGATAAGTTACAATTTACAATAGTGAAAAGAGTTACAAAATCGTAAACGCCTCCAAATTAAATTGAAGGGGAATTCGAGAGGGTAACGCACTCTCTATCCCCGGATTTCAGTTAAGTACTCTTGACTTACTTGAACTTTTACATGCGAAAGAGAAAAGTTTACATTTTAGGAAATTTACAGTTACATTATTAAAGATAAGAAACCTTCCCCTCGAGTTAGCTTGCGGAGATAACTACTGAGTTAGAAAAATGGTGGCCATTACCTTAGCTAATGTTCTGCTTGGCAATTGATGAGGCCCACGCCTCCTCTCTTAACACACACACTCATTAACAAGACGATCAATAAGACAAGTGAGCTCGAAAAGGCGTCAGCTTTTATACCCGAGAGGAAGGTTCGAGAAGGCTCTGGACTAAGTCCAGACACACTCTCTACTTTTTATTGGACAATCGAAAAGTTACAAGAAGCATGTGATTGGCTGAAAATTAAATACACAAAATTTCTGATTGGCCAGACTCCCAAGCTGGCGGGATGAGTTAGAATTGTTGCAAACTTTGAAATATCAAAAACAAGGAATACTTGATTCAGTTTTAAAAAACATAAAAAATGTCTTTAAATTCTTAGTATTTACACTTTATACCAGAGTGCATGATATCAGTTTTTTAAGAGAGACATCTATGGACAAAAGTCCAAATTTCTTGAAATAGTTGTTGCAAACTTTATGTGTTAGATAGCGTTCTTCCAGGCGCTTTAGTTAAATGCACGGGGTTGAGGTGTACCTCCCGGTACAATTATTATTATTATTATTATTATTATTATTATTATTATTATTATTATTATTATTATTATTATTATTATTATTAGTTGCAGTAGTAGTAGTAGTAGTAGTAGTAGTAGTGGTGGTAGTAGTAGTAGTAAGTGCTGTTAATATTGTTATTATTTTAATTTATTATATCATCTGTAATTTGAGAAGTAATAACTCTCTTGATGATGAATAAACAAATTAAAAGAAATCAAATCAAATTCAATTACATCTAGCAAGCTCTATTCATAACAGAACATTCTTTTTTTACTTTTCGCTCAATGTCGCACCAACATAGATAAATCTTATGACCATGATGGGATAGGAAAGGAAGCAAGAGACCGTGGCCTTCAGGTGCCAGGCACTTACCTGGAGTGAAACTGGAAAACCGCGGAAAACTATTGTGAGAGCTGCCAACAAGGGGTACAAACCCACTATCTCCCGAACGCAAGCTGACAGCCACGTGAGCCAGAACTAACATATTTATTTTTAAGGGTCCCAAACGCATACATTTTCCGATTCGCTCTAGAAACGGCCTCCTCAGGAAGCATAATTCTACTAGATAGCATTTTAATAGGGAAAGAATTACTGGAATCAGTTCAATCCTTTCCATTTTTATGCTCCAGATACAAATTAAAATCATTTATAAATCTATACGACCTTCGAAATATTTTTTGAAAGGCAAGTCATTGTCATTGTTTGCATACGTCTTTCCAGGCGAATGATTTGTTCTTGTTCCTCTTCATCTAACAAAAGTCCGCCTCGGGGATGAACTGGTTAGCAAGCTGGCCTTTGGTGACCTGGCCGGGGATTGAAGCCGGGACCCCTTTTGCTAAAGGTCAGCTTGCCAACCATTAGGTATGGTACGACCTCTTAATTTCCACTTGCACAGGTACACGGCGTTGAGATTTCGTCGAACTTCGTTCGAAGTTTTCCTTCACTGGAGCAATGTTTTTAATTTTCGAACTCTTTTCGGATAGTTACGGTTTTTATTCGCTACAGATCCCGTTTCGCATCAGTTTGCCACTATGTTTTGCATGCAGATGTTGTTATGCGTGTTGCTCACGGTAAAATTTTCTGTCAAATTTATTGTACAATAATTTAATTTTATAAAATTTCTGTTGCTCACTGTCAAATTCGAGTTTTGTAAAACCTTTGATAAAACTTTTCTTAAAATAGGACATGTTCTATTCCGTGAAATTAATTAACGAACCAATCAGCGAAGCTGACATCACTGTGATGCTGGCGCTACGTCGTGAGAAGACTGTGAAGCTCGGTTGTAAGCAAACACTTTTTTCTAAAATGGCAGGATCCGGGTGAACCAAGGAAGCTGTTAGTATTTCACTGGACGAATACCATAAATATCCTTGTTTGTACGAAGTTAAAACTCTACTTTACCACAACAGAAATGCAAGAAGAGAGGCAGAAAACACAATCGCCGAATTCCTATATGATTGCTGGTCTTCTAACCTCAACTAATTTTCGACCAAGTACAGCAATCCTCTACCTTCTTCTCTTCTTTTGATCCATCTTAGTTCAGAAGTGAGTTCATAGATGGCCTCCTGACGCTTCCACGGATTTTATAAAATAATTTTACCGTGTGCAACACAATTTATTTTCACCAAATTTTTATATAATTAATTGTACAACAAATTTTACGAAACACTTTAGCGTGAGCAATAGGCTTTAGAGGTTTTGCCAAAACTCTTCTAGTATTAAACTCTTGCACAAACAGTTCCACACAAGTTTTCCACGAATCGTGTTCCGCATAACACTCCACAATGCACACGCGCTGTTTTATTGTGAGCACCATTTTGTGTTGCATTCTACCGGTCACTCAACACCTCTGCTCCTCTCACTCACTCACATGTAATGACACAGCGACGTTCTCGGGAGATGCGCAGGCGGAGGCATGTGCGGCAACTGATTGGTGCATCGAAATCACGGTTTCCAGTATTTCTTATGATTTGTGATGGGCAGTTCCACGTCAGTGTTATAAATATTTTCCGGACCAGTTTTATTCCCCCCCCCCTGTAGTAATAAAGAAGAAGAAGAAGAATCGTACTTCCTCAGCTGAGTTGACTGCATTTCATTTTCAACATTTTCTTTTTACTTTACCGGATGACAGAGAACTCTGGTGGGTGATCTATGGCAGAGTTGTAGTTTGAAATGTGCTTTTACAGAAGAGTGCTGAAGGTGACATGGATAGATCGAATCATGAAAGAAGAGGTACTAAATCGAAATGGTGAGAGAAAAAGGACTTGGTGAAATTTGGCTTGAAGAAGAGACAGATGATAGGACACATCTTAAGACCAATATACACTGGGCAGTACAACTTGCAGGTGTTAATATTTTAGGAGTACCTCACCCAAAATGGCTGAAAGAATATAGATAGATAGATAGATAGATAGATAGATAGATAGATAGATAGATAGATAGTCTTTATTTTATCTGATATACTGATATACAGTGAAACTTCTCTATAACAGACAGGCCTACGGAAAAAATAAATGTCCGTTATTAAAAGGTGTCAACTGAACACGATTTTCTACAGACGTTTCAAAAAGGGATGATGTGTGGGGTACCTAATTATGAACTTGTCAAGCCATCCCACAGATGCTTTAAACTCATGATGCCCTTATTATTTGGTGATTTTGAGTGCTTTTTCGTAGATAAGAGGTCCGCTCACAGGTATGTTGTTGCTACGAGCATGACAAAACCATTCAAATTGTCAACTTTTGAGCCCTGTTTATTGGGAAATGAGCACTTACCAGAAATATTTTCATTTCCAGTCCACAATCTGTGAATATTACTTTTGTTTCTTATAATGTCACTGAACTGGGGTTTTCTAACAACAACCTGCACGGCCATGTTTTGAACACCAAGTTTCTCTTTCACATAGGATTTGTTGAGGGAAGTCTAGGTGATAAGAACGGTGAAGTAGATCAAGACGTGAATATGACAAACATACTAGAAGTGGAATGTAGTAGTTGTATGAATCAAGAGTTTAGCACAGCGTAGCGTAGCATGGGGAGCTGCAGTCCATGGACTGATGACACAAATAACAACGCAACAACAGGGGCGTAAGGTTAGGACCTGCAATACAGCTGGACCCGAGCATCTAAGGACCCCGGAGATTCATCACAAAATGCACTCTGCAGGGATATGGCCAGGCCAGTTTTGTAGAATCAGTCTAAATAGTTTGCTTTACAGCTTGTACGTTGACAAATCGCCATTTGGTTGCATCTAGCTGCAATTGTTATAACTGTGGTGAATGAAAAACATCACAGCTGTAAACAAAGCTTGCAACACCGCATCAAACTCCTCACAAAAGACCTGAAACAAATTATTTTAAAATAATACTACAGCAATGAAAATTGATACCAATATATCATACTTTATACTTTCTTGATGTGTAGTGAACCTGAGATCGTATTATGCAAAAATTTTGCTGAACTTATTCGACTACAACATATATATTAGGTCATCAGCACAGAGGCTGGTCGAATCCTGAAATAACACTACCAATGGTTGTACGGTTATAGGAAAATCACAAAAACCAATGTCAGCACGAAAATGAGCTGTACGAGGCAAGATGAGGAGTGAGGTAGTTTGCCATTGCTTTCCTCACTGGGCCAGAAAGTGCTATTGCAGCACGACTAACCCTATGAGCAACACCTTTCATAACACACATAGTCATGTTCTAATGTCATAGCACCACCAATGGTTGTACGGTTATAGGAAAACCAGGAAAACCAATGTCAGCACCAAAATGAGTTGTACGAGGCAAGATGAGGAGTGAGGTAGTTTGCCATTGCTTTCCTCACTGGGCCAGAAAGTGCTATTGCAGCACGACTAACCCTATAAGCAACACCTTTCATAACACACATAGTCATGCTCTAATGTCATTACTTAGCACCACCCATACCCCAGCAGCTTCCATATTGTCACAGCCATGGATGAGGCTGGGATTTGGGTGTAAGCTACACTTTGCTCTGGCCTGTGCCAAAAGGTGGATGGAAAAGTACTGCTTCCATCAAGAAATGACAACCGGCAAACTAAAATATATAGGCCCCGTTTATTCAACCTCAGTTAACATTTAACTGCCTGTTAAAATAATTTAACAGTGGACCTAACCAAATTAGCATTTAATAAACATTGGTTAAGACTAACAATCTGTTAAACTCTCAGTTAACTTAACTGGCTAGGTTCAAGCAGTTAAATTCTCTGTTAGTTCAAAATATGGCAGGTGCATTAGATGCAGAACTTCTCTATCTTGAATATTTGGAATATGATAGGCCTTTTCCAGAAAGAGTTAGAAACGGAAGAGATGACATTTATACAGTTGTTTCCCGTTGACTAACGTCAGTATGTGGATTGAATTCACTACAAATTTTCTGTCAAGTGTCACTTTTAGCTTTAAACACGGATCCATTAGTTTGCTTACTTTCCATAATAGGTATACAGTGTTCTCTCTAGAAATTCTCGCCAGCCGGGTGGCAGGAATGAGCAGCCGCGCGGGAAATTCTAAGTATTAACAATATTATCAGGCATGTAAACATTAACTGCAAAAGTTGAACTATTTTAGTGTTATAATCACCAACAAGACTTGAGAATATTTTGAACTTCTCGTCCGTCATCATATACCACCGCACGGTTGCTGTGGAGTGCCGGTGTCGTCCTGATTGCGAACAAGTGGGTACCTGAAAGGGATGATTTGGGTTTGAAACACATTAATGAGTCGAGATTGCGGCCAGGCATAAAGTAGAGGCGCTTAAGTGAGAATATAATGAGCAAGAATATATTATCATTTTATATTAAATGTCACGCTGCTTATCTAGGAGGATTGTGGCAGCAGTATGCATCACTAGAGGCACCTAAATTCTTCTGAAGTTCTTTAGAATTGAATTTATTCACAAACCACCTCTAGCGAAAAAGAAAGCGGCCATAAAAATTAACCCTCAGTTGGTACACTAAGTTCTGGTACACACAATTGGAATACTGGGTAATAAACAAAAAAACATAAAAGCATGTAAAGAAAAAACCCACTTGTTTCCAAATAAACTGACTATTTCACTTCTTATATATTATTTTGAATAATAATGATAATCATCATCATCATCAATATTCTAAAGGCTAATGCCTTGTCGATACAACCACTCACTTCTTTCATTGGCATAATAATAATAATAATAATAATAATAATAATAATAATAATAATAATAATAATACCGGGCGAGTTGACCATGCGGTTAGGGGCGCGCGACTGTGAGCTTACATCCGGGAGATAGTGGGTTTGAATCCCACTGTCGGCAGCCATGAAGGTGGTCTTCCGTGGTTTCCCATTTTCACATCAGGCAAATGCTGGGGCTGTACCTGAATTAAGGCCGCAGCCGCTTCCTTCCAACTCCTAGGCCTTTCCTATCCCATCGTCGCCATAAGATCTATCTGTGTTGGTGCGACGTAAAGCCACTAGAAAAAAAGAAAATTAATAATAACTTATTATTAATACAACTCTCACTAATCCACCATAAACAACTACCCCTCTAGTTATGTTATACAATAAAAAAGATGATCTTCTAAATGGTATGATTACCTCAAACTAAATGATTAAACATTTTAAATAAGAAAAATATTTTTAAAAATATGGTTAGGTTATCTAAAACATCCCAATGTACCAGTTAATGTTAATACTACTAGAACAAAAATTAACATATGAGACTATTTTGAAAATTGTATCTGTTTTATGTATCTCACGTCAATACTAATCTCTTGTTCGCAATCTGGACAGGTTGTTGGACAGTTGTTCGGAATCTGGACGGTTTTTGCCTTGTTCACAATCTGGACTGTTCGCAATCAAGACACAACCGGAGTGCCATGTGGTATCTAGTGCTCGCATGCTAATCCCTACACCGCTCGCGCACAATATTACGTGATATACTACTACTACTTAGAAATTAGTTGATAGTCAAGCTGAAGGTTTGAACTCGGATGTAAGTGATGCAATCGTGCTGACTATAATGAAGATTTATCATTTAAATAAACAATCTTGCAGTATTTACATTTTAATTTGGAGCACTCGTTGACTCAAATATGTTTTCAAGTTATGAAACTAACACGTATCGAGGTTATGTTAGCCGGGCGGTCTGTAAGCACGACAGGGCGGTGCGCCTATTTAAAAGATCCCAGGGAGAACACTTGGTACCGGTATATGTTTTGAAATAATGTCCAAAAGAAGAGAAATATGACCCACACATTCTCTTTCCCGCTTCTTAAAAAATTGATCTAGAGAGCATCAGAAAATTCACGGTCAAAGCAAACATTTCTGATAAATATTGACTTCGCGCGCCACTGGTTTAGAGTTGTATGCAAACAAAAGCGCATCGAAGCGCGATCACAAACTGCATGCTTCTGCCACTGCCTTCTAGATTCTCACTGATCGTGAGAGTTAACACCGAGTTAGCTAACAGTTCCCAGAAAATGTTTGGATAAACACAGGAATCTTTACATGCTGCTAAAGTTTTAACGCTATGTTAACAAACAGCGTGTTAGTGTTCTTTTAACTGAGATTGAATAAACCGGGCCATAATGCTGTTAAGAGGTAGGTGTAGTCAGGTGTACTCAATTCAGTTTCGAACGAGCTCTTAGCACGAAAGCTTATCAGTTGCGCTGTTTGATATTTTTAAAACTTTACTTGAACAGTTTCTGAATTATTTTTGTTTGTATATTTTTTTGTGTTGCAATAGAATAAATGATTATAACAGTCTTCGGTGTCGGTTACAGAGTAGAGTTCCGTAGTTGCTGTAAAATGAAACCAATTTTAAGTACGAGCAACTAAGTGGTGTATAGTTCAGCAGCTTAGCCGTGAAACCACGGAAGTAGTCAAGTACAACCTATTAAATAATCTTACAATGGTGAATAATCCTTTTGTTTATATAATTTGGCAATATATTGCATATTATTGAACTACTCTAATTAAATGTATATTAGTTATTCGTAGGTTTTACATTTTATTTGAAGGGGCCCGAATGTTTATTTTGGCACGCGGGCCCTATCACATCAGTTACGCGCCTGGCAAACGCCAAATATGTCAGCAGAGATGCTCACACCGCCCTTCAAAAATTCGACTACCTATGCAGACTTTGAACACGCGATGCTTGGATCCACGGAGGGAGCTATTTCAGCGATTAGGACTTGCTCGAGCAGAAAATTAACTTTGTCAATTAACAGTTAGTGTCTTTTAGTGGTTTGAGTGTTTCGGGTCGTATGTAATCACTTCATGGTCGGCGAGCTCCACACCACAGTACAGCCTCATGAAGGCCGGAGTCAAGTTTCAAAAGACGCCAATCCCCAGATAAGATATCAGTTACATATTAATTAATGGCATGAACTTAATTGCCTTGGCTCGTGTCCAGCTGCTGTCACTCAGTGGCGCCAGTCATCTTGTTGAAGGACTAAGCTCATGTCACAGAAGAGGGCTTGACTCCTCATAAAACATATTGACAGCTAACATTCAAAAGAACGAGAAACTTTGGAATGAAACACTCATATACTTGATAAACAAAAATTATAGAGTGGGCTGCATCGGGAAGAACAGCAAAATTTTTCTGTCTTTAAAAAATGTGACAAAGGGAAATAAGATAAAATAAAATTGGCACTATCTAAGCTAATGAAGGGTAAAGTACATGTTTGTCCTAAAATATGTAGCACTATATCGTAATATGTTGCCATTGATGCTTTCACGGCCCGTACTTACAGACATGATACTGTATAAGCTTTTGGGCTTATGCCGTGTCAAGAAAATAAGGTGAAATACTTTACGTTTCGCAGAGAACTCGAGAAAATCTCGACTGTCCACGAGAAGAGCTTCTTAAACAATGACTTTTTGAAATCTAGACGTTATAATAGAAGTGGAAATGGTACGTTCATTAGTCACCAGATGGCTCCCCGGACGTCGCACAGCGCAGTGGACAGTCGAGATTTTTTCTGATGACGGAGAGCACAGTTTTCTGCGAAACGTAAAAAATTTCACCTTATTTTCTTGACACGACGTAAGCCCAAAAGCCTATACAATATCATGACTATATAGTAATATGTTGTTGTTTGAGACATCAGTCCATAGACTGGTTTGATGCAGCTCTCCATGCCACCCTACCCTGTGCTAACTTTTCATTTCAACCTAACTGCTGCATCCTACATCTGCTCTTATCTGCTTGTCATATTCATACTTTGGTCAACCCCTACCGTTCTTACTACCTACACTTCCCTCAAAAACCAAGTACACAAGATGTGTCCTATCATTCTGTCTCTTCTTCTGGTCTAATTTAGCCAAATCGATCTCCTCTCACCAATTCGATTCAGTATCACTTCATTAGTGATTCGATCTATCCATCTCATCTTCAGCATTCTTCTGTAAAACCACATTTCAAAAGCTTATATCCTCTTTCCTTCTGAGCTAGTTATCATCCATATTTCATTTCTATACAATGCCACGCATCAGACGAAAGTCTTCAAAAACGTATTTCTAATTCATATATCAATGTCCGACGTGAGGAAATTTATTTTCTTAAGAAAGGCCTTCCTTGTTTGTGCTAGTCTGAATTTTACGTCCTCCGTACTTCTACCATCGTTAGTTATTTTACTAGCAAAGTAACAATATCCATCTAGTTCCTTTAAGACTTACCGAGCTCGATAACTGCAGTCGCTTAAGTGAGGCCAGTATCCAGTATTCGGGAGATAATGGGTTCGAACCCCACTGTCGGCAGCCCTGAAAATGGTTTTCCGTGGTTTCCCATTTTCACACCAGGCAAATGTTGGGGCTGTACCTTAATTAAGGCCACGGCCGCTTCCTTCCCACTCCTAGCCCATTCCTGTCCCATCGTCGCCATAAGACCTATCTGTGTCGGTGCGACGTAAAGCCAATAGCAAAAAAAGAACCTTTAAGACTTCTTTTACTAATCTAACATTTCCTGCATCACCTGACTTCGTTCAACTGCACTTCACTACTTTTGTTTTGGACTTAGGCTACTTATTTTCATCTTGTACTCCTTAACCAAGGTTCTGTCCATACCATTTAGCAATTTCTCCAGATCTTCTGCAGTCTCAGATAAAATAACAACATATAGGACTGAAAAGAAAAAGTGTGATAATTTGTAGAATGGATATAAGAAACGTGTTCTTCTGTTCGATCTTGGCCACTATGGACCACGGAGTAACAACTACAGTATCTCCACTACTCTCTGCGTTTCACGAGAAGTCGCAGCATCTTGTAGCTGCGGCACGAGTGACAGACAGTGCGAACTCTGTGAAACAGATGCATGCTCACGATTAACTTGTTCATATTTAGTGCTTACAGTAAACTAAAGCTTCAGGACAGCACCACATCTCGCAACTGTGGACGGAACAGGTGTTTATTGTCAGGTCTTGAGACTTGAGATAAGCGCATGTGCGGCAGCCATGTTTACTCCGCAACCACGCGATTTCTTGTCAGACCACCATAGTAGCTTTGATCGTACGCCGATACAGCAGTGTTGCCAACCCAGAAATAATTTTCTCCACCAAAGTTTAGTTAAAAATCTGCTAAATTCCGAATTGAAAAAATATAGCGAATGACGGCAGTTTCTGTAGAAAAAATTAATTCAAAACTATCTTATCCTTCCAGCAGTACAACCTCTGAAGCTGATATGCGGGGTTGAGATCCTGTGGTTTTAGAACTGGTGTAGAAAATGAGGAGTGTCACTGGCCTCATGTGATGAATAATGACATCATCATATTTTTCTTAAGTGCAGTACGCAGCATAAGTTTACATAACAAAGACATTAGTAATTTTCTGCATATGAATAAAAGTGATATTTTTACAGAACCAAGTCGCTTAAAACCATTAATAGAAGTTTGAAAATACGTCAAAAATTCCGCTGCCCGCTAAATGGAAAATGCGTCAAATTTAGGGGAAAATCCGCTGAGTTTGCAGCACTGCAATACAGCTCCATTCGTTGGCGTATCTCATTCTTTCTTTCTTTCTTTCTTTCTTTTGAAAAGACCACTTTTGAATATTTCTCTTCTACTGCTCCTCGGATGCCTCTGAAATCTGAAAATAATTGTCGTAGGCGGTTTCTGTTTTGAATGTCTTCTGACTAATGCCCATCTTGTTAAACCACCTGCCGGCACCAGGAAAATGCTAGGGCTATACCTTAATTAAGGCCACGGCCGCTTCCTTCCCACTCCTTGGCCTTTCCTATCCCATTGTCGTCATAAGACCTATCTGTGTCGGTGCGACGTTGATCAGATTGTAAAATCCACCTGGGAACACCATTCATTTACGCTATGAGGGAAAACCCGTGAAGATTCTCTTTGGTAACACATTATGTAAAGTGACATGATAAAAATCGGGAAAGTGCTCTCAGAGTTACCGGATTTGAGCAGATTTAGCAGATATGAAGGGATAGTTATCAACCTTTGGATTTGCTGATCACCTTGCAATAAATACATTGACTGAATAATGTCACCCCTACTGTTACCTGACTGAGGGCGGGTGCTACCACCTACTGATAAAGGAGCTGATTTACGATTAACACTACCGGCAGCATAAAATTCAGTTACCTGAAGGGTAAATTATCGGGTACTTCCAAAGTTAGAAAAAACCGTATCTACCAGATAGTTCTCGAGCATGAAAATTGTGCTCCATATTCTAAAATGTATACAACCTATGTCAGCTTATTGTGTAGATGAAAACAAGACACATTAAGGATGATTCGTATTACACGGAACAAATTTACGTTTGCAGATAGTAATCACGAACGACTTTCCGGATATTTTTTATCTTCTCAGTGATGATCATTATGAGATGATCAAATGGCAATCAAGGACTGCAAATTACTTGTAGTAGAACTGTGCCTGGAATTAACAGGTTTTCTATGTTAGGCAATAAACAAGTGGGGCTCGAATTATTTAGTTTATTGCATGTTTTAGATGTTTTATTTGTTTGTGGGTAGTTAGATTAGGCCTGCATGATCGAGTTATCGTCAGAGTGTTAAATCAGGAAATTCAAGCACTGCATAGCCATAAGGTATTTTCTTCTTAGACAGAAAGTTATAATAATAATTTCGTGTAGCTATTTCTAGCCGAGTGCAGCCCTTGTAAGGCAGACCCTCCGATGAGGGTGGGCGGCACCTGCCATTTGTAGGTAACTGTGTGTTATTGTGGTGGAGGATAGTGTTATGTGTGGTGTGTGAGTTGCAGGGATGTTGGGGACAGCACAAACACCCAGCCCCCGGACCATTGGAATTAACCAATTAAGGTTAAAATCCCCGACCCGGCCGGGAATCGAACCCGGGACCCTCTGAACCGAAGGCCAGTACGCTGACTGTTCGGCCAACGAGTCGGACAGAAAGTTATTATTTGATATAAGACCTGGCATATTATTATTATTTATTATTATTATTCATTTACATTCGGCTTGCTATGGACCACATCATTTCAATCATGCTCCTTTGCCCTGTATTCCCAAGTTAATCTTCAGTAAGCTCCTTCTCCCTCTTCAGTCATCATCTGCCTTGCCCTCGGTTTGATCTTTTCCTGGGAACCATCAGAAGTGGATCACATTTCAGGATGTCATCACGTGTGATTCCCATACCTTATAAGTCCCTCTCCATGACGGTGAGCCACCTCCTTTGGTCTTAACTAGAAAGTAGGCAGCGATCCAATTGGACAGAAGGTCTGACCTCTTTCGAATGAGGTGGCCAGAGAAAACGATCCTTCTGTTGACATGAATGTGTCTTATGGCTGGCGATCATTTGAAAATTTGCGTTAAGGTGGTTAGGGTGTTGGAAGTGTACTATGCCTTATGGCTGAGATTAGCAGCCGTTCATGGATGGCCATGACCGGGAGATAAATTTATGATCATTTGATTTTCGCAAAGGAAAACGTAGTTTATAATTTTCGAATGGTGTCCGTGCTCTTTTCCTTCTTCTTGTTCTTCTTCTTCATTATCTGTTTACCCTCCAGGGTCGCTTTTTCCATTGGACTCAGCGAGGGATCCCTCCTCTACCGCCTCAAGGGCAGTGTCCTGGAGCTTCAGACTTTGGGTCAGGGATACAACTGGGGAGGATGGCCAATACCTCTCCCAGGTGGCCTCATCTGCTACGCTGAACAGGGACCTTGCTGGGGGATAGGAAGATTGGAAGGGATAGACTAGGAAGAGGGAAGGAAGCGGCCGTAGCCTTAAGTTAGGTACCATCCCGGTATTTGCCTGGGATTCTATGAAAGACTGTCTTTGTGGTTTTCCTAACTACAGTTAGTTAACTTAGACCATTACAAAAACGTCAGTAAGAACGTAGGGATTAAAATCAATGTTATCATATAAAATATAAAATATAAAATACTCGCCCAAATGAAAAACCGCACATTTTCTCACTTTTTACGATGCCGATGTAACAGTCCAAACTTCCAGTGCTGGCATGACCAGGCCGCAGACAGCCGTGAACACTCCTCTGCCATTATTTCGTTGAATATGCACACTGCTCATTCCAGTCAGTGCCTCAGAGTAGGCATTGAATAGCTGCAATGCTATGATGAACCAGTGTGTTACGTACCAGTCGTATCAGAAAATGTATGTATGAACCAGAGGAATGACATGCTTAAGAAGAAAGTTATCTAACTCCCCCAGCTACTTCCCGCCAATATTCAGGCAGGCTGTTATACTCGGTACGACCGGGCGAGTTGGCCGTGCGGTTAGGGACGTGCAGCTGTGAGCTTGCATCCGGGAGGTAGTGCGTTCGCAAACCACTGTCGACAGCCCTGAAGATGGTTTTCTGTGGTCTCCTGTTTTCACACCAGGCAAATTCTGGGGCCGTGCCGTAAATAACGCCAGGGCCGCTTCCTCACCACTCCTAGCCCTTTCCTATCCCATCGTCGCCATAATACCTATCTGTGTCGGTGCAACGTAAAGCAAATAAAAAATAAATGCTCGGTATACAGCAGTAAGGCCATCTATCGGACATGACTGGCAACAGAAGGCACAAACCACATTACAACAAACAATGGATAATATAATGATATTGTTGTTTAATGTTATGAGCTTTCTGTATTGTAGGCCTTCACATTTAGTTTTCTTTCCACTCGGTGATATTAGGACGTCTTACGAATTTATTTATAGCGTAGACTGTAGTTCCTTATTCGCCGACTTTATATAACGATTTTCATTCAATTCTGTCTACCCATTTTCTCGTGCCTTGGCGCTGATATGGACTTAGCAATAAAATCCGAATTCACGAATATCACTGTTATCATAGCCGGTACGGTAAAAATGTATAAGACATAAATGATCGGATATTAAAACTATGCAACTTTAGTAATGTAGTATTTGTCGATAGGACCACTAAAAACACAAATATTTGAGAATGAAATTTTAGGCCTTGCCCTAAACTACCATTCTACTCAGCGTGAATAAACTTATTTATAACCTAGATCGTAGCGACTTATTTCCCGACTTTGCATACCGATTTTCATTAAGATAGGACCACTAATAACATAAAAATGTGAGAATTTAAGTTTAGGTCTTCCCCTAAACTATCATTTCATTCTGCGTGAATAAGATTATTTATGGCCTAGATTGTAGCGACTTACCTCCCAACTTTACATACCAATTTTCGTTAAATTCTCTTCGGCCGTTTTCTCGTGATGCGTGTACAGACAGACAGACAGACAGACAGACAGACAGACAGACAGACAGACAGACAGACAGACAGACAGACAGACAGACAGACAGACAGACAGACAGACAGACAGACAGACAGACAGACATTACGGAAAATTAAAAAGTGTATTTCCTTGCTACTATGGACACGACCGTTGCAGAAATACCGTCCTTTTTAAATTCTGAGCAATGTACAGACAAAACGCTTATTTTATATATAGACTAGCTGATGTACCCGTTTTTCGCTACGGGATTCTCAAAAAGACTGGCTTTGTGGTTTTCCTAACTGAAGTCAATATAGGTCAGTAGGAATGCAGCGATTAAAACCAATGTTTTCACATGAAATTCTCGATCAAATGAAAAACTGCACATTTTCTCACTTTTAACGAACAGTACTACGCTGCCGATCTAACAGTCCAAAGTTCCAGAGCTGGAATGACCAGGCCGCAGACAGCCGTGAACACTCATCTGCCAATATTCCGTTAAATATGCACACTTCTCATTCCAATCAGTGCCTCAGAGTAGGGATTGAATAGTTCGAATGCTATAATGAACCAGGGTGTTACGTGCCAGTAGTGCCGGAAAATTTATGAAACAGAGGAATGGCATGCTAAAGAAGAAAGTTACCTAATTCCACAGCTACTTCCCGCCAATATTTAGGCAGACTGTTACACTCGTACGACTGGGCGAGTTGGCCGTGTGGTTACGGGCGGGCAGCTGTGAGCTTGCATCCGGGAGATAGTGGTTTCAAACCCCACTATCGGTAGCCCTGAAAATTTTATTCCGTGGATTCTCATTTTCACACCAGGCAAATGCTGCGGCTGTACCTTAATTAAGGCCAAGGTTGCTTCCTTCACACTCATAGCCCTTTCCTATCTCATCGTCGCCATAAGATCTAACTGTGTCAGTGCGACGTAAGGCAAATTTTAAAGAATACTCTGTACGCAGCAGTAACCCTATCTATCGGAGATGAGCGGCAACAGAAGACAAAGCACATCACAACAAACAATGGTCAATGTAATGTTAATTGTTGATCAATTGTATGAGTTTTCTATATTGTAGGACTTCACATTTAGTTTTCTTTCGATTCTGTGATCTTAGGGCGTCTTATAAAATTATTTATAGCGAAGACCGTAGTTCTTTATTCTCCGACTTTACATACCGATTTTCATTAAATCCTGTTTACCCATTTTCTAGTGACTCGGCGCTGATAAGGACTTAGTAACAAAATCCAAGTTCAGGAATATCTCTGATCATAGCCGCTATGGTAACGATGTATAATAACATAAATGATCGGAAATATAACAGTACATAACTAAAATGTTATGTAGTCTTTATCGATACGAACACTAATAACATAATTATTTGGGAATTTAATTTTAGGCGCCAACGGCTGTAGCCGTGTTGAAACACCGGATCCCGTGAGATCTCCGAAGTTAAGCAAGATTGGGCGTGGTCAAGAAGTGGATGGGTTGCCACGCGCTGTTGGTCGGGGGTAAGGGAATGGAGGAGCGGAAAGGAACTGCCCACCCTACCGTACGTAAACTCCGGCTCAGGCACACCTCTGCGGAGGTTTGGACCTGCCTTCGGGCAGAACACACCTTTACCTTACATTAAATTTTAGGCCTACTCCTAAACTACCATTTCAGTCAGCGTGTATAAAAAAATTTATGTTCTATATTGTAGCGACATATTCCTCGACTTCACCTACCGATTTTCGTTAAGATACGACTATTAATAATAAATATTTGAGAATTAAATTTTAGGCCTTCCCCTAAACTACCATTTCACTCAGCGTGAGTAAAATTATTTATGGCCTAGATTATAGCGACTTATTCCCCAACTTTGTATACCGATTTTCATTAAATTCTCTTCAGCCGTTTTCTCGTGATGCGTGTACAGACAGACAGACAGACAGACAGACAGACAGACAGACAGACAGACAGAAATTACGGAAAATTAAAAAGTGTATTTCCTTGCTACTATGGACACGACCGTTGTAGAAATACCGTCCTTTTTAAACTCTGAGCAATGTACAGACAAAACGCTTATTTTATATATAGATGTTTTATGCTGTTTCCAACTTGTTTATCCTTGACACGAAGACTTCTTTTTTTCAGACATGCTAGACTCCAGTTGGCGAAATACTCGGCAGTATGTTGCGTTGCGGCCCCTGACAGATGCATACTCCACAGTATGCTGGGTTGCCCAACATAGCAGGCGCAATCGCATGG